>NC_091245.1:183693484-183996515 GCF_042477335.2 Ovis canadensis
TGCATTTTGTGGGGAAGAGAAACATTGAGTCATAAAAATTTCAATTATGAATGTAGCTAACAAAATACAGTGGAACTAGGAATACTGTTCATGGGGTTCTCAAGGCAAGAATACTGAAGTGGTTTGTCATTCCCTTCTCCAGTGGACCACAATCTGTCAGACCTCTCCAGCATGACCCACCCGTCTTGGGTTGCCCTGTGGGCATGGCTTAGTTTCAGGGAATGGCAAACCACTTCAGTATTCTTGCCTTGAGAACCCCATGAACAGTATGAAAAGGCAAAATGATAGAATACTGAAAGAGGTACTCCCCAGGTCAGTAGGTGCCCAATATGCTACTGGAGATCAGTGGAGAAATAACTCAGGAAAGAATGAAGGGTTGGAGCCAAAGCAAAAACAATACCTAGTTGTGGATGGCACTGGTGATAGAAGCAAGGTCCGATGCTGTAAAGAGCAATATTGCATAGGAACCTGGAATGTCAGGTCCATGAATCAAGGCAAATTGGAAGTGGTCAAACAGGAGATGGCAAGAGTGAACATCGACATTCTAGGAATCAGCAAACTAAAAGGGTGAATTTAACTCAGATGACCATTATAGCTACTACTGCAGGCAGGAATCCCTCAGAAGAAATGGAGTAGCCATCATGATCAACAGAAGAGTCCGAAATGCAGTACTTGGATGCAGTCTCAAAAACGACAGAATGATCTCTGTTCGTCTCCAAGGCAAACCATTCAACATCACAGTAATCCAAGTCTATGCCCCAAGCAGTATCGCTGACGAAGCTGAAGTTGAACGGTTCTATGAAGATCTACAAGACCTTTTAGAACTAACACCCAAAAAAGATGTCCTTTTCATTATAGGGGACTGGAATGCAAAAGTAGGAGGTTAAGAAATACCTGGAGTAACAGGCAAATTTGGCCTTGGAATACGGAATGAAGCAGGGCAAAGACTAATAGAGTTCTGCAAAGAAAACGCACTGATCATAGCAAACACCCTCTTCCAACAACACAAGAGAAGACTCTACAAATGGACATCACCAGATGGTCAACACTGAAATCAGATTGATTATATTCTCTGCAGCAAAAGATGGAGAAGCTCTATACAGTCAACCAAAACAAGACCAGGTGCTGACTGTGGCTCAGATCATGAACTTCTTATTGCCAAATTCAGACTTAAATTGAAGTAAGTAGGGGAAACCGCTAGACCATTCAGGTATGACCTCAATCAAATCCCTTATGATTATACAGTGGAAGTGAGAAACAGATTTCAGGGCCTAGATCTGATAGATAGAGTGCCTGATGAACTATGGAATGAGGTTCGTGACATTGTACAGGAGACAGGCATCAAGACCATCCCCATGGAAAAGAAATGCAAAAAAGCAAAATGGCTATCTGGGGAGGCCTTACAAATAGCTGTGAAAAGAAGAGAGGCAAAAAGCAAAGGAGAAAAGGAAAGATATAAGCATCTGAATGCAGAGTTCCAAAGAATAGCAAGAAGAGATAAGAAAGCCTTCCTCAGTGATCAGTGCAAAGAAATAGAGGAAAACAACAGAATGGGAAAGACTAGAGATCTCTTCAAGAAAATTAGAGATACCAAGGGAACATTTCATGCAAAGATGGGCTCGATAAAGAACAGAAATGGTATGGACCTAACAGAAGCAGAAGATATTAAGAAGAGATGGCAAGAATACACAGAAGAAGTGTACAAAAAGGATCTTCACGACCCAGATAATCATGATGGTGTGATCACTAATCTAGAGCCAGACATCCTGGAATGTGAAGTCAAGTGGGCCTTAGAAAGCATCACTATGAACAAAGCTAGTGGAGGTGATGGAATTCCAGTTGAGCTGTTTCAAATCCTGAAAGATGATGCTGTGAAAGTGCTTCAGTCAATATGCCAGCAAATGTGGAAAACTCAGCAGTGGCCACAGGACTGGAAATGATCAGTTTTCATTCCAATTCCAAAGAAAGGCAATGCCAAGGAATGCTCAAACTACCGCACAATTGCACTCATCTCACATGCTAGTAAAATAATGCTCAAAATTCTCCAAGCCAGGCTTCAGCAATACATGAACTGTGAACTTCCAGATGCTCAAGCTGGTTTTAGAAAAGGCAGAGGAACCAGAGATCAAATTGCCAACATCTGCTGGATCATGGAAAAAGCAAGAGAGTTCCAGAAAAACATCTATTTCTGCTTGATTGACTATGCCAAAGCCTTTGACTGTGTGGATCACAATAAACTGTGGAAAATTCTGAAAGAGATGGAAATACCAGACCACCTGACCTGCTTCTTGAGAAATCTGTATGCAGGTCAGGAAGCAACAGTTAGAACTGGACATGGAACAACAGACTGGTTCCAAATAGGAAAAGGAGTACGTCAAGGCTGTATATTGTCACCCTGCTTATTTAACTTATATGCAGAGTACATCATGAGAAACGCTGGACTGAAAGAAACACAAGCTGGAATCAAGATTGCTGGGAGAAATATCAATAACCTCAGATATGCAGATGACACAACCCTTACGGCAGAAAGTGAAGAGGAACTAAAAAGCCTCTTGATGAAAGTGAAAGAGGAGAGTGAAAAAGTTGGCTTTAAGCTCACCATTCAGAAAACGAAGATCATGGCATCTGGTCCCATCACTTCATGGGAAATAGATGGGGAAACAGTGTAAACAGTGTCAGAGTTTACTTTTGGGGGCTCCAAAATCACTGCAGATGGTGATTGCAGCCATGAAATTAAGACGCTTACTCCTTGGAAGAAAAGTTATGACCAACCTAGATAGCATATTCAAAAGCAGAGACATTACTTTGCCAACTAAGGTCCGTCTAGTCAAGGCTATGGTTTTTCCAGTAGTCATGTATGGATGTGTGAGTTGGACTCTGAAGAAGGCTGAGCGCCAAAGAATTGATGCTTTTGAACTGTGGTGTTGGAGAAGACTCTTGAGAGTCCCTTGGACTTCAAGGAGATCCAACCAGTCCATTCTGAAGGAGATTAGCCCTGGGATTTCTTTGGAAGGAATAATGCTAAAGCTGAACCTCCAGTACTTTGGCCACGTCATGCGAAGAGTTGACTCATTGGAAAAGACTCTGATGCTGGGAGGGATTGAGGGCAGGAGGAGAAGGGGACGACCGAGGATGAGATGGCTAGATGGCATCACGGACTCGATGGACATGAGTCTGAGTGAACTCCGGGAGCTGGTGATGGACAGGGAGGCCTGGCGTGCTGCTATTCATGGGGTCGCAAAGAGTCGGACATGACTGAGTGACTGAACTGAACTGAACTGAGCAATACTAGTCACCCTATTTTCAAAAGAAATTGGGTATTTTTATTTCATATTTCAGTTGTTACAGACACCTTAAAATGTTTATGCTAATCACATCTTCAAAATTTTTGTAATGTGACCCACAGTTACATCTTGTTATTAACAAAGAAGCACCTTGATAACTATCACAAATTTCTGAAAAAAATCAGTAACATATTTCAAAATAATTTGTGCTATAATTGTATGCATGTTGTTTGATTGTTTTCAGACAACATTCCGGAAATAGAATAATAAGTGCTGATATTTGGTCAGCTGCCAAATGTTCTATAGAACAAAGAAGGTTAATAACTTTGTATTAGAGATATTTTAGAGCCTTGATTTGTGGTTTTTAAAACTGCTAATACTGCAGAGTACAAAAACAGTGTGAAAATGAAGGCTCTCATGAGGAGGCTAAAGTTATTGTTTAGGTGAGAGAGACATGATGAGGAATGAACAGAAACACTGGCAATAAAGAGTGAGAAGGAAGCTGTGGGAAGAAATGAGGAGGAGACGATGGGGCAGTGGAAACAGCACACGCAAAGCCCTACAGTGGGCAAGAACTGGCTGTGTTCTGGGAGACAAAAGCAGAGCAATCTGGCTAGAAGTGAAGATTAGAGAGGAGTGTGGGATGGTGTGAGACTGCCAGGGTAGAAGGGCCGGGTCATAAGATCATGGTGGCCTTGATAAGGAGATTGCACCTCACCCTAAGTAGAACAGGGAGCTGCTTAGGAGGTCAGAGGAGTCAAAGTGATTTTTATTTACCTTATAAAAAGTAAACTCTAACTACTGTGAAAGTGAGGATTGCAGACAAAATTAAATGGAAGTGGGACACTAAGAGATGACGATGGCTGGGACAGGGCAAAATGGTGGCAGAGAAGGAGGGGAAAGGGTAAGTATGGTGTGATGGTTAATTTTATGTGTCAACTTGACTGGACTATGGTGCCCAGCTAATTGATCAAACATCATCTTAAGTTTTGCATGAGGGTGTTTTAGGAGGTGATTCAGTTCAGTTCAGTTCAGTTCCTCAGTCGTGTCCGACTTTTTGCAACCCCATGAACTGCAGCACACCAGGCCTCCCTGTACGTCACCAACTCCCGGAGTTTACTCAACTCATGTCCATTGAGTCAGTGATGTTATTCAACTATCTCAACTATCCTCTGTCGTCCCCTTCTCCTCCTGCCTTCAATCTTTCCCAACATCAGGGTCTTTTCAAATAAGTCAGCTCTTCGCATCAGGTGGCCAGAGTATTGGAGTTTCAGCTTCAACATCAGTCCTTCCAATGAATATTAGTATGAGATTAGTATTTATTTATTTATTTATTTATTTTCACACAATGGAATATGGAATATAACTCAACCATTAAAAGGAACAGAATTGGTTCATTTGCTGAGATGTGGATGGACTTACAGAGTGTTATACAGAAAGAGAAAAAGCAAATATTGTATGTTACCTCATATATGTAGAATCTAAAATAACGGTATAGATGATCTTAGTGGCAAAGCAGAAATAGAAACACAGGCATAGAGAATAGATATAGGAATACCAAGCAGGAAGTGGGGGTGGGGGTGGGAGGAATTGGGAGATTGGGATTAACATATATATACTATTGATACTATGTATAAAATAGGTAACAATTGAGAACATACTGTCTAGCACGGGAACTGTACTTAACGCACTGTGATGACCTGAATGGGAAGGAAGTTCAAAAGGGAGTGGATTATATGTAAATAGGCGGCTGATTCATTTTGTTGTAGTGTTGAAAGTAACACATTATAAAGCAACTGTACTCCAATAAAAATTAATTTTAAAAAAGAGATTAAAATTTAAATTGCAGGACTTTGAGTAAAGCAGATCACCTTTAAGTATGTGGTTGGACCTCACCCAGTCAGTTGAAGACCTGAATAAAATAAGATAGACCCTTCCCCAAGTAAGAGAGCATTCTCCAGTAGATAGACTGAACTCAAACTGGAACATTAGCCCTCTGGTTCTCCAGTCTGCCAAGCAATTCTGTAGATTTTGGACCTGTTAGCCTCCATAATTATGTGAGCCAATCCTTATAAAAAATCTCTTTTTTCCCCTGTGTACATATACTATTGGTAGAACACTAATACATATGGTATGGTTAATAAATGTATAAAGGAACATCATCACATTAGGTATATACATTTCTTAAAGAGGTATCTCATTTTAGAAATATTAACTAACATATGAAAAATCCTCATTTTAGGAATCAGGAAAGTATGTCCATACTCAACTTCAAATTGTCTACCTTCCAGGTTGTGACTATCCTAGCACTCCGGGACTGCCTGCCTCTCAGTTCAGAGCCATCTTCCAGGTTTACTGCAACTACTTTATATTCAGTTTAAAATGAAGTTGCTTAGAAAATTTGAGTAAATATAATGCCACCTGCAAAATGGTATCTCTCTTCACAGCTTTGGCATCCTGTTAGCTAAACCTTCCTTACCATGGATAAGCCCTTACCTGAGAGCAATCTCAAGTCATATAAAGTAATAGAAACTGAATCATGCATCACTGACAAAATTTCCAGATCATTTCTAATGGCTTGGTCTTTGTATAATAATTCATCACAAGTCAAAGAAAGCGTAGCTGGATTTTCTGCTGAGGGCAAAATTTATAATGCCAATGACTAGAAAAAAGAAAAGAATGAGTCCTGATTGGTATGACCAGTTGAATAGGTAAGAGAGAGAGAAGAACATAAATCCAGAGTCCTCAAAATCGGTGTGAATACTCTACGCTTATTCTTTCTTCATCTCTCTCATATTAAGTTATGGCTCATTTAGCAAATGAAAATGGAACTTTTTTAAAAGACAGAAATCTTCCCTTATGTTTCTGTAAGGAGCTGCAAGAGGGAAAGATCTGCAAGGCAGTGCTGATTCACCGCTATTATAAGCAGGGTCCCCTTCACCATTGTTCCAGCTTCGGCTTATGCCTTCAGAAACAAGCATTTCTCCCTGCACCAAATAGTAAACTGGCAGTTGCTGAATTTGGGTGAGAAAAGTCGCTTTGCCCTACTCTTGCAATATTGACTATAGCTCGGCTGACAGTGGGGAGACAGGTCTATTTCAGTGACTCGAGCAGATTGGAAGTCCATGATGACACCAGGCAACATTCCGCTCCTCCGGGAAACCCTCCTCTTTGGGATTTGGTCAGGTAGTGGACTCCTGAGAAATAACACAGGGAAGAATTTATCTCAAGTTGGGATGTAAAGGGTGAAAAAGAGAGAGAAATTGAAGATGGCTGTTTGGTTGTGAGTCTGAGAATTTAGAAGGATGCTGGTGGCAAGGAAGACAGATGGAATTGTGTGATCTCAGGGACATCTGACATTAGATAAACAACTTGGCTGTTTGCCTCTTTAAGCCCCATTTATTACTACTTAGACTGAATTGATTTTTGCATGGCAAATATTGACTCATCTTTCAAAAGTCCCAGCTAAAATGTCACCTCTGTAGAAAAGCCTTTCAGCAGTCCCTAGGCATTTAGTTGCCTCTCCAGAGCCCACAGAGTGCACAGAGTATGCACTGTTCATGCTGCTATATTTCCCATGCTGTAAATTGCTTCTTACACATTTTGTCTCTGTAACCAATGAGTCAGCAGGACATGGTGAAAAGAGCACTGCTTTGGTATAGACACACTTGGTTCCAGTCACAGCTCTGTCACCATAGCATAGAGAACTCAAAGGTAATTTGTTACATGTAACATGGGGACACTAGCAATTCTGTGGGACTGTGGTAAAGATTAAACTAGAAACATACCCCAGAGCTTGGCACAAAGGTGGCACTTAATTCACGCTCTTCCTCCCTCTGTATCTTGTTACATCATGTGCCACAGTTAAGTGCAAGACTGATGGATCACCCAACATCAAAACCCAGAATGACCATGACAAGTGATTAGGATGAGTTGCACTCAAGATCTGGAGAAGGACATGGCAGCCCACTCCAGTGTTCTTGCCTGGAGAATCCCAGGGACGGCAGAGCCTGGAGGGCTGCTGTCTATGGGGTCGCACAGAGTCAGACACAACTGAAGAGACTTAGCAGCAGCAGCAGCAGCATTCCAGATCACCATACACGCATAAAAGCAGTTAGGATATCTCCACAGAGTACATGTTGTGTCATCTGTCTTCATTTTATAACAGTCACACTTGCCATTCCAGAGTTATGAGATTGTCTTACAGAAAGGTGGAGTGGTACATGACCCTGGGGTAACAACACAATGCACTTCGAGATCCTAGTGCTCAATGCACTTCCAGATCCATTCAGATCCTAGTGTTCAATGCACTTCCAGATCCTAGAGCTCAGTGCACTTCCAGATCCTAGTGTTCAATGCACTTCCAGATCCTAGTGTTCAATGCACATCCAGATCCTAGTGTTCAATGCACTTCCAGATCCTAGTGTTCAATGCACATCCAGATCCTAGTGCTCCATGCACTTCCAGATCCTAGTGCTCCATGCACTTCCAGATCCTAGTGCTCCACGCACTTCCAGATCCTAGTGCTCCATGCACTTCCAGATCATAGTGTTCAATGCACTTCCAGATCCTAGTGTCCCATGTCCTTTGAAGTAACTGCCCTTTGAACCATGCACAGTCACCAGACAGGGACCGTGAACACCTGATTCTCAACATGTAGGATGGGAGTCTTGTTTAATTTTTACGTGACTTAATTGCCAAGTGTCTAAAGCTTAATGAGCTGTGCTATATAAACATTTTGTAGATTTAACACTGGTTAGCTGTCATTTTGATGCCAGCAAAGTTTTAGGGGATAAAATGGTACCTGACCAACATCAAATGACTTTTTGACTGCAAGAAATTCGGCACGTGGAAAAGTTCTGTATGTGAGGATGAAAAAGGAAAATAAAAGTGGATTTGAAAGATTTAAAACAAGGAAGGAAGTGGGTTCTTGAGATCCCTGGTTCCTAGCACAGTATAGATCCCCAATAAATGTTTTTTGAAAGAGTAAATTGGTCCACTGTGTCCCTACGCTCTATGAAGTCACCTTTTCTTATAGTCACTGTGCAGGTCTTTATCTGTCCATCTTTTTCACACTGCGAAATACTCAAAAACAGTAGACCATTAATACTTGGACCAACAGAATCTCCCTGCTACTCAGCAACCCTTCATGGCTCTCTGCCTTCTGGCCACTTGCTGGGATGGGCTTCTTGCTCTCCTGTGGCTGTTTCTGAGTCATGTGACTAGTTCCAGTCACAGAGTTATAAGTAGTAGTAGTTTCCTAATATAAGCAAATACGTGCCCATGTGAGACCTCAAATTCTTTCTTTCATCATTGCAATTGGTAATACTCAACATGGTCAACGGCTTGTGTCCTTGAGAGAATACAGAGCAGAGCTCCCATCTCAAAGCTACAATCTAGGAGGGACAAGCTAAGTAGTTAAGAATATACGTTAGCTGATTTAAGCCACTAAGATATGGTGGATGTTCATTATTGTAGCCTAATCTCACCTGTTCTGACGGATAGAGGCAGCAATGGATAGAAATGTCTAGCACTATATTCAATAAAAGGCAATTATCAGAAGGCATGTTAAATAAATCAAATTTACAGTATTTTGCTATTTAGGAAGAGTTACATAAGTATTCTGTCATTAGCATTTCATAATCCCATGACATGGCCAAGAGAGGGATATGATTGCTGTCTTATAGATGGGGCAACTAAAACTGGCAGTTGATACCCCTGAGAAATTTAGCAAGCCATACAAAATTTTTCAGAGTAAGGAGAAGAATCCATGGGTTTTGCCTTTCAGATAGTTGACCTTTGACAAAAGCACACAGGAAATAGTAGAAATATATAATTCACATTGATAAAACTCCTACTCTTGAGAAGCTTACAATTTCACAGGGAGCAAAAGAAATCGAAATAGCTGTAAAGCAGCATTGAAAGCTTTGGCTTTGTTTAAGTTCTAAATTATAGGTATAAGGGAGTAAACTATAGAAGACCAAAACCAGGCAAGATTAACTTGAAATATAAGAGTCAGGCAGAATTCTGCATAAAAAGATGAGATTTGAGATCAGATATATAGCATTTAATCTGAGAGAATTTGCTCTAATGAAACTACAAATTATGTACTGTATTAGACAGTTCGTTAATCCTTACTCATATTTCAAGACTCAGCTCAGATGGCAGCACTGGCTGAGAGATCTCTCCTGACTGTCCCCATCTGCTTAGCGACTCCTCTTGCCATGGCACTTAACTTCTTCTGCTAGCACTCCATCGCGTTGTTGTTGCTCTTCAGTTGCTCAGTTGTGTCCCACTCTTTGAGACGCCATGGACTGCAGCACGCCAGGCTCCTCTGTCCTTCACCATCTCCCAGAGTTTGCTCAAAGTCCCATTCATTGAGTTGGTGACGCCATCCAAACATCTCATCCTCTATGGTCCCCTTCTCCTCCTGCCTTCAATCTTTTCCAACATCAGGATCTTTTCTAATGAGCCAGCTCTTCTCATCAGGTGGCCAAAGTATTGGAGCTTCAGTTTCAGCATCAGTCCTTCCACTGCAATAAAATTACCCATTTAATTGTCTACCAGTGAGTTGCTGGTTAGATCCTAAATTCAGTAATCTATTAGACCCTAGGATAGTAAGGGCAGGGACAAAGTGTTTGTTGCACATCCAGCATCTAATGCTGAGGTTGACAGGTCAGTTGTTACTTAGTTGCTAAGTACACCAAGCTTCTCTGTCCATAGGATTTCCCAGGCAGGAATATTAGAGTGGGTTGCCATTTCCTTCTCCAGCAGATCTTCCTGACCCAGGGAACAAACCCATGTCTCCTGCAATGGCAGACAGATTCTTTACCACTGAGCCACCAGATTTTGTAGTCACACAATAATATTTGCAAAATGGACTGATTGTGTCTCCCCAAAGTTTTTATGTTGAAGCCTAATCCCCGATGTGATGGTATTAGGAGGTGGGAACTTTGAATGGTGCTTAGATCATGAGGGCGGAGCCCTCGTGAATGGAATTCGTGTCTTTATGAAAAAGGGCCCCACAGAGTTCCCTCAGTCTTTGCGCAAAAGAAGAAGTCAGCAGTCTGCCATCCAGATGAGGGTCTTCCCCAGAACCGAACCAAGCTGGCTTCTTGATCTTAAACTTTTAGCCTCCAGAACTGTGAGAGAGAAATTCCCACTGTTTATAAGAAGTTTATGATGTCCTCTTACAGCAGCCTAAACTGACTAGGACAGTTTGTGAGTAGAAATTGCAGTATTTTTCAATGGCCCAGAGACAATTCTGTTAACATTGAGAATACTTTGCAGATTAACTAATCCCAAAACATCTTGGTCATTGCTTATACGGCCTCTGCCCTTGAGGAATTTACACAGAGCTTGTCAGTGGGAGAACAGAAGTACTCCAGTACTGCTAGAGTTCGAAAGAGACACCCATTTGGGCTCTGAGTTGATAATGACACACACATATGGTCTGACAACTCAGAAGTGATTTTTATATTGGGTGGAAGTGGCTAAAGAGAGACAAGGGAAAGAGGCATATTTTCCCACCAGACCAGAAAGCAGAAGGGATCCCCTATTATACACCTACTGACTAAACTGGTCCTGACAGTGCAGGGGCCATTAATAAAGGTTTTCTAGCCTGTCATATGCTTGTGTGGGCTTAAAAGCCCTGTTCCCCTAGGGCCGTTAGAAAAAGGGCTGGATCTGCTACAACATATGCATCTGTCAGGCAGACGTTGGCTGCTTGCCACTGGAAATGCCAGGCCTGGCTGCTGACTTGACCGATGGGGCAGAAGCTGTGTACAACTGTGGTTTGCAAAGAAGTTGGGAGAGGAAGATAGTTCCCACGAGCAAAGGGAAAAGTGTGGAACAGGACAACTTGATAATGATTTTTTTTTAAAGACATTTAATAAGTGATTCATCTGTGCTCTGAGAGGCATGTGTTTGGCCATGCATAATGCTCATCACTTTATTTTAAAGTGAGTGCTGTATCTCTCTCCCTGATCCTCAATTTCTTCATCTTGATAAGGAATAAAATGCCTTTCGAGGTAATGCCATTCAATGTGAGAACTCAGGATTCTTGGATGAGAAAGGCTAATCTTTAACCACTTGCTCTTTGGCCTCCTGTGCCTTTTTGTGGTGAGGGCACAAATCTGAAAGAACTGGCTAAGAGAAGCAAGAAGGAAGAAGGCTAGAGAGGGAGAGGAGATTTTGTTGTTGTGAGAAGCATTTCATTTCATCTCTGCCTGTTTTGCTCTGAAATCGTCTTAGTATCTCCTAACATTTCATTATTCAGCTCTTTCTGCATTTACAGAAGAGTATACAAGGTTTAATGGAGTCCCCTGACTTTTCCCTTTGAAATATTTATGGGTCTTTAGCAGCTTCTTTCATGCTCACCTTCTCCTCCATCAGGGAAGAGACCATGGAGGAGACAGCTGAGAGGAAGCAGCGCAGGAGATGTGTGTGTGTGATGGGGGCTTTCTCCCAGCTCCAGGAGCAGAAAGAAAGTCCTCACCCCGCAAGGAGCTTGCCTGCCTCTACCAGATCTGAAAGAAAGGCAGTAAGGAATGGCACATTCTAGGAAGTGGATTTTGACTCTACCTATGTCTGCCCCTCTCGCCCACCCCTCCACTAGACACGAGTCAACAGGGATCAAATAATGAGAAACTGCCTCCATGAAAGCGCTTAGTGAAGAGTCAGCAAACACAATAAAACAGGAATGGGCCTCATGCTTCTCAAAATGGCATCTTTGCATCACCACCTTGGGGCCCCTGCTCCACCCTTAGACCCTCTCACCCAGGTCCACTTTCTACTTGCATCCGTCTATTGCCTCTCAGTCACAGGAGTAACATAGCATCACATAGTGACACAGCAGGGACCCTTGATGGTTTTAACCTTGGTTTACTCAAGTGAAAACAAACAAACAAAAATATGTATATATTTATCGTTGTTCAATCGGTAAATCCTGTCCAACTCTTTGCCATCCCATGGACTGCAACATGCCAGGCTTCCCTGCCCTTCAGTATCTCCCAGAGTTTGCTCAAATTCATGCCCATTGAATCAGTGATGTTATTTAACCATCTTATCCTCTGTGGCCCTCTTTTCCCTTTGCCTTCAGTCTTTCCTAGCATAAGGGTCTTTTCCAATGAATCAGCTCTTCTTTCACATCAGGTGGTCAAAATGTTTGTGCTTCAGCTTCAGCATCAGTCCATCCAGTGAATACTCTGGGTTAATTTCCTTTAGAAATGACTGGTTTCTTTGCAGCCCAAAGGACTGTCAACAGTCTTCTCCAACACCACAGTTCAAAAGCATAAATCCTTTCTTTGGCACTCAACATTTTTTATAGTTCAGCTCTCACATCTGTACACGACTGCTCGAAAAACCATAGCTTTAACTGTATGGACCTTTGTCAGTAAAGTGATATCTTTACTTTTTAATACAGTGTCTCGGCTTGTCATGGCTTTCCTTCCAAAGAGCAAGTATCTTTTGATTGCATGGTTACAGTCACCATCCGCGTGATTTTGGAGCCCAAGAAAATAAAATCTGCCTCTGTTTCCACTTTTTCCTCTTCTATTTGCCATGAAGTGATGGGACTGGATGCTATGGTCTTCATTTTTTGAATGTTGAATTTTAAGCCAGCTTTTATACTCTCCTCTTTCACCCTTATCAAGAGGCTCTTCAGTTCCCCTTTATGCCATTAGAGTGCTTATCATCTGCATATCTGAAGTTGCTGATGTTTCTCCCAGCAATCTTGATTTCATCTTGTGATTCATCTAGCCCAGCATTTCGCATGACATGCTTTGCATATAAGTTAAATAAACAGGGTGACAGTATACAGTCCTATCGTACTCCTTTTCCAATTTTAAAACAGTCAGTTGTTCCATGTAAGGTTCTAAGTGTTGCTTCTTGACCCGTACACAAGTCTCTCAGGAGACAGGTAAGGTGGTCAGGTATTACCATCTCTTTAAGAATTTTCTACAGTTTGTTGTGATCCACACAGTCAAAGGTTCTAGCATAGTCAATGAAGCAGAAGTAGCTGTTTTTCTGGAATTCCTTTGCTTTCTCTATGATCCAACAAATTTGACAATTTGATTTGTACTTCCTCTGCCTTTTCTAGCTTGTACCATCTGGAAGTTCTCAGCTCATGTACTACTTAAGCCTAGCTTGAAGGATTTTGAGCATAACCTTACTAGCATGTGAAATGTAATACTACTGCCTGCCTATCAGACATGAATCCTTTTCTAGAGCAAAGTCTCCCTCTTTTAATAGCTGTCCTTTTCAGAGTACTTATTATGTTTCAGGTACGATAACTATCTTCTCAAACAAATCCTCTTTGAGAGAGAAGGAATTTGAGGATGAGCGAAATCAAGTAACTTCAAGCTTCTTTTGGATGAGCCAAGATTTGAAACTCACTCTAATTCCAAGGAGCAGTGGCTGCGCAGAAGCAGGAGGGCCTAGAGGAGCTATTCCACATTCAAGGTCAGGAGGGGCAGCAGTAAGGAGATATCCCTCGTCCAATGTAAGAAGCAGCGGTTGAGCTTTGCTGGAATGGCTGCTAAGAGATAACCCATGTCCAAGGTAGGAGAAACCCAAGTAAGATGGTAGGTGTTGCAAGAGGGCATCAGAGGGCAGACACACTGAAACCATACTCAGAGAAAACTAGTCAATCTAATCACATTAGGACCACAGCCTTGTCTAACTCAATGATACTAAG
Organism: Ovis canadensis; assembly: GCF_042477335.2. Classification (NCBI taxonomy): domain Eukaryota; kingdom Metazoa; phylum Chordata; class Mammalia; order Artiodactyla; family Bovidae; genus Ovis; species Ovis canadensis. The sequence goes on from NC_091245.1 coordinate 183,707,465, forward strand.
CCATGCCCTGTGGGGCCACCCAAGATGGACAGGTCATGGTGGAGAGGTCTGACAGAATGTGGTCCACTGGAGAAGGGAACGGCAAGCCACTTCAGTATTCTTGCCTTGAGAACCCCATGAACAGTATGAAAAGGCAAAATGATAGGATACTGAAAGAGGAACTCCCCAGGTCAGTAGGTGCCCAACACACTACTGGAGATCATTGGAGGAAATAACTCCAGAAAGAATGAAGGGATGGAGCCAAAGCAAAACCAATACCCAGTTGTGGATGTGACTGCATAGGACCTGGAATGTCAGGTCCATGAATCAAGGCAAATTGGAAGTGGTCAAACAGGAGATGGCAAGAGTGAACGTCAACATTCTAGGAATCAGTGAACTAAAATGGACCGGAATGGGTGAATTTAACTCAGATGACCATTATATCTACTACTGTGGGCAGGAATCCCTCAGAAGAAATGGAGTAGCCATCATAGTCAACAAAAGAGTCTGAAATGCAGTACTTGGATGCAGTCTCAAAAATGACAGAAGGATCTCTGTTCGTTTCCAAGGCAAACCATTCAATATCACACACAGTAATCCAAGTCTATGCCCCAACCAGTAATGCTGAAGAAGCTGAAGTTGAATGGTTCTATGAGGACCTACAAGACCTTTTAGAATTAACACCCAAAAGAGATGTCCTTTTATTATAGGGGAATGGAATGCAAAAGTAGGAAGTCAAGAAACACCTGGAGTAACAGGCAAATTTGGCCTTGGAATGTAGAATGAAGCAGGGCAAAGACGAATAGAAGAAAGAAAATGCACTGATCATAGCAAACACCCTCTTCCAACAACACAAGAGAAGACTCTACACATGGACATTACCAGGTGGCCAACACCAAAATCAGATTGATTATATTCTTTGCAGCCAATGATGGAGAAGCTCTATACAGTCAACAAAAACAAGACCAGGAGCTGACTGTGGCTCAGATCATGAACTTCTTATTGCCAAATTCAGACTCAAATTGAAGAGAATAGGGAAAACCACTAGACCATTCAGGTATGACCTCAATCAAATCCCTTATAATTCTACAGTGGAAGTGAGAAATAGATTTCAGGGCCTAGATCTGATAGATAGAGTGCCTGATGAACTATGGACTGAGGTTCGCGACATTGTACAGGAGACAGGGATCAAGACCATCCCCATGGAAAAGAAATGCAAAAAAGCAAAATGGCTATCTGGGGAGGCCATACAAATAGCTGTGAAAAGAAGAGAAGTCAAAAGCAAAGGAGAAAAGGAAAGATATAAGCATCTGAATGCAGAGTTCCAAAGAATAGCAAGGAGAGATAAGAAAGCCTTCTTCAGTGATCAATGCACAGAAATAGAGGAAAACAACAGAATGGGAAAGACTAGAGATCTCTTCAATAAATTAGAGATACCAAGGGAATATTTCACACAAAGATGGGATCAATAAAGAACAGAAATGGTCTGGACCTAACAGGAGCAGAAGATATTAAGAAGAGGTGGCAAGAATACACAGAAGAACTGTACAAAAAAGATCTTCAAGACCAAGATAATCACGATGGTGTGATCACTCACCTAGAACCAGAAATCCTGGAATGTGAAGTCAAGTGGGCTTAGAAAGCATCACTATGAACAAAGCTAGTGGAGGTGATAGAATTCCAGTAGAGCTGTTTCAAATCCTGAAAGATGATGCTGTGAAAGTGCTGCACTCAATATGCCAGCAAATTTGGAAAACTCAGCAGTGACCACAGGACTGGAAAAGGTCAGTTTTCATTCTGATCCCAAAGAAAGGCAATGCCAAAGAGTGCTCAAACTACCGCACAGTTGCACTCATCTCACAGGCTAGAAAAATAACGCTCAAAATTCTCCAAGCCGGGCTTCAGCAATACGTGAACCATGAACTTCCAGATGTTCAACCTGGTTTTAGAAAAGTCAGAGGAACCAGAGATCAAATTGCCAACATCCGCTGGATCATGGAAAAAGCAAGAGAGTTCTAGGAAAACATCTATTTCTGCTTGATTGACTATGCCAAAGCCTTTGACTGTGTGGATCACAAGGAACTGGAAAATTCTGAAAGAGATGGGAATACCAGACCACCTGACCTGCCTCTTGAGAAACCTATATGCAGGTCAGGAAGCAACAGTTAGAACTGGACATGGAACAACAGACTGGTTCCAAATAGGAAAAGGAGTGTGTCAAGGTGGTATACTGTCACCCTGCTTATTGAACTTATATGCAGAGTACATCATGAGAAAAGCTGGGCTGAAAGAAGCCCAAGCTGGAATCAAGATTGCTGGGAGAAATATCAATGACCTCAGATACGCAGATGACACCACCCTCATGGCAGAAAGTGAAGAGGAACTAAAAAGCCTCTTGATGAAAGTGAAAGAGGAGAGTGAAACAGTTGGCTTAAAACTCAACATTCAGAAAACGAATTCATGGCATCTGGTCCCATCACTTCATGGCAAATAGATGGGGAAACAGTGGAAACAGTGTCAGACTTTGTTTTTCTGGGCTCCAAAATCACTGCAGATGGTGATTGCACCCACGAAATTAAAAGACGCTTACTCCTTGGAAGAAAAGTGATGACCAACCTAGATACCATATTGAAAAGCAGAGACATTACTTTGCCAACAAAGGTCTGTCTAGTCAAGGCTATGGTTTTTCCCGTGGTCATGTATGCATGTGAGAGTTGAACTGTGAAGAAAGCTGAGCACCGAAGAATTGATGCTTTTGAACTGTGGTGTTGGAGAAGACTCTTGAGAGTCCCTTGGACTGCAAGAAGATCCAACCAGTCCATTCTGAAGGAGATCAACCCTGGGATTTCTTTGGAAGGAATGATGCTAAAGCTGAAACTCCAGTACTTTGGCCACCTCATGCGAAGAGTTGACTCATTGGAAAAGACTCTGATGCTGGGAGGGATTGAGGGCAGGAGAAGAAGGGGACAACAGAGGATGAGATGTTTGGATGGCATCACTGACTCGGTGGACGTGACTCTGAATGAACTCTGGGAGTTGGTGATTGACAGGGAGGCCTGCGCGTGCTGTGATTCATGGTGTCCCAAAGGGTCGGACACGACTGAGTGACTGAACTGAAGTGAACTAATTCCAAAACCCAAGCCTTCTTCATTTTTCTCCCTCTTTTGCTAAAAGTGAGCTCAAACCCTTAGTGTTATATAAAACAAACGAATGTTTTTCAAGCAGAATATAGATACCCTAATTTTAAGCTTGGAGGATTCATGAATAACTCCAATTAAATAGGTTAAAAATAAAGATTATAAATTAAATAAAAACCATAATAATTGTTCATTGTAAGCTTATATAAATATCATATAATCAGATATAAATGGAGAAATCCCTATGGGAAGGAATTATGAAACTGTATTTATATGCGTAAAGGAAAAGCTTCATAAGACTTAGAGATGAAATAATATATATGCAAGATAAGAAAACAGTGTCTAGAAAAAATAAATAATTTTTATACTGTTTTTTATACCCTAAAATTGTCCTCCCTTTTCCTAGGAATTCCCTACTTAACATAATCTATAATCAGATTACATGATATTAATATAACATCTCTGTGTAGTCACTGAATACGCATTTATTGAGCAATGATAACTAATATTTATTAAGTACTTATTATGGTTTCAGCACTGTTCTAAGTATTTTATATTTATTGCCTCATTTAATCCTCACATTGATATGAAGTCCACATTATTTTATTCCCATATACAGAAAAGCACAGAAAGGCACAGAGGTTATGAAACCTGCCCAAGGCCACTCAGCACATGGCAGAAACAGAAATCAAACACAGAAAGTCTGTTTCCATACTACAAAAGACACATCTCCTAACATTTCCCCACACATTTACAGATGTATCTTTTTGTAGGAAATGTATTTCCAGATCTCAACCTCTAATCCAGTATCCTTCACTCCTTCTCAAGTGTCAGGCACTGAACTAGGCCATTAGATGACAATGGTACACACAACTCTCTCTTAAGGATCTCAGTCTCAAAGGAAATAAAAACCTGGGATCAGACTTCTCACCCACGACCTCTGACACAAGCCCCTCAAATATCATGCATTCTGTTGAGATTTCAGTGAAGGCAGGTCCCAGAAACCCAGAAAAAAATATATCTAGTCCCTAAAAAGAAGCTAATGTTTAACTGCTACAGAATTGTGTAAGACATGCAAAATCAGTACAAAAGAGCATTAGAGTATTTTACGCTATTCCCCTATAACACACCTCCTGAGGTAGAAAAGTAAAAATTGACATGAAGTCTAAAACTGAGCTCTGATTTTATCTGAGAAACCATTTGGCCTGCTTGTCCCAATATGCTAAAAAGGCAGTTCTGCCTGGCCATGTAAAAATAAAGCTTTCTCCCAACTCAGTTCTGTAGGGAGCGGGTAGGACTCCTGCCTTAACTACTGAGATAAAAGAAGCAGAAATGAGAAATGAAACAGCAGGTTAGATGAAATTGGTGCAGGGCCAGAGGCAAAGTCCCTGTCCCTCATTGCTATGGATTTTTTTCCCCTTTAAAAAAGTTAACGTTCTTTGCAGGGGCTTTAAAACATAAAATGATATTGCATAATCATCCCAGCTGGGATAGAGGTTTGATAGTCTTCCTTGCCTCCTCAATTAAGTAGATCATCTGGCAATTTCTCTGCAAAGGTCAAATGAGTAGAACCCTCCAGTTTCCCCATCTCTAAGGCCTGAGATGGAGCTGAACATAAGCATCAGGCATCGTCTGCATATGCCCCACTGTGTCAGAATCTGATAAAATACAACAGGATTAGGGACCAAAAGAGGGACATGAGAGCGAAACAAAACTGAATGCAGAATGCCAGCCTCTTCCATAAAGTATCCCCATCTCACAAAATCAGCACACTTATGCTTCAATACCATCTCACTGACAAACTGGTGATGACCTCATTTTCTGCTCTCATTTAAGTTAAAATATTCATTGGCAAATTGTACCTGTAGCCTGTCCCTACATAACTTTAGCAACCATTTTATATCCTCTGGATCTCTCTGGTCCTTTGTTTTCAGTGAAATATATCTAATACTACATACTTCCTTAGATTACTGTGACAATAACATGAAATAGTATATGTAAAAATGTTAACAACATAGTTGTCTGGATGTGGTTGGTCTATTGCAAAAATGGTTGCAGTTTTTGAGCCCCTTATGTGCCTGTGTCCTTTGTAATATGACTTTGGAGCTTCTTCTCTTAAGAGGTGGAGGCTATTTCCCAATCTGGGCATCTGGACTGGCCATGTACTTACTTTGGCTAACAGAATTTTGTTCTCTTTATTGTCTCCTGGCTTTTGCTGTAAATAAGCCTGGGTGACCCTGTTGGAGGGATGTCACAGAAACATGAAGAACCAAAGCTGTCTTAAACCACACAAGAGAGAGCCTACAGCCAGTCCCCAACCTTGAGGGAATCCATCCAACTTCAGCAGAGCCTTTACCCAGATTACTAGAGTTGCGTGACTGAAGCCAACTGAGAGCAGAGGAAGCACCCATAGGCTCCAGAGCAATAGTAAATGCTTGCTGGACTTCCCTGATGGTCTAGTGGTTATTTCTTGCTTCCACTGCAGGAGGCTCAGGTTCGATTCTTGGTTGTAGAACTAAGATCCTGGATGCTGCTCAGCACAGCCAAAACAAATAAATTTTAAACAATGGTTGCTGTTTTAAGCCATTAGGTTTGGGGATAATTTATTATGAAGCAGGAGCTTAGCAATATCCTAAGCCTTAACTTGATCCTCAGGGCCATAAGACATAGGAGTAAAGCCCAGGCTTATGCAACTTCATAATATCCCAGCTTCACACCTGGGATGTTAGTTTAAAAAATGTACTTTTCTAGGACCTATCTCAGTTTAAATCAGAAATTAGAAGTAAAGGGACATGAGATTTGCATGTTTAACAAGCTCCTCAGATGATTCTTAATCACCAATAAGAACAAATGCTCTAAGACAGCCCTTTTCCCTCTTGAAAGTACATGCCACACTTTGAATAAATTTTTCTCTGTCTGTCTGGAGTCATAGAACTATAACTTCAAATTTAACATCTCTTTCAACTGAGTTATGGAGTAAAACCTTTAAAACTATGCAACAGTTTACAAACATACACCTTTACACACAAAATTTCATGAACCAGACTTTGGCAAGAGTGAGTAGCAAGGTTCAAAGGCCCTGTTGTAAAGCTTGGCTGCATATTGGAATCACCCCAGGGAGCCTTAAAAACTGAGCTGAGTCTCAGCCCCAGAAATTCTAATTTCACTGGTATATGGTACGGACTGGTCACTGGAATTTTTTAAACATCATCAGATAACTCCAATGTGTAGCCAAGTTTGAGAACCACAACTCTCAATTCTACCACGCAGCACCATTTCCAGGTAATAAGAAAAAAATTTTAATAAATCAAACAAAACAGGTGTGTGTCTCATGGCCATTAAGATTCCCTGTGATGGTCCAAATTACCTACTCTTCAGGAAGCCTTGTAGCTCAGCTGACATCATTTATCAGCAACCTGGAAGGAATGGTGGGACATGGTAATCTGGCCAGATACTTCTTAAATTGCTAGTACATTAAATTCTCCCATGAGATTGGATGATTTGGCCATTGATATTCTACACATTTTTTTTTTACAAATATGCACTTATTCTAGGAGTATTTTTCCCAGTACATTAAGTGTGTTGTCAATTACTGTGACTGGGGCACATATTTGGTGAGGAATCTTAGTTTGAACAAAGAGCAATCCTTCCATAGCCTTGGATGGTTTTGATCTTGGTTGACAATGGCCAACTCTACAAATATCATCATGAGTAGATGCCTTGTTTAATTAAAGTGTCAATACTATCATTAATGTAGGATGCTAATGTGATATGCAGACTCATACCACCCCCTTCCCTTATTACTTGAAATCCAGATTAATATAATTTCTTAAAATAAGCAAGGATGGGAGGAAAAAAAACATGGCACATGGGTTGATGCTTAACATTTTTGTTGATTTGTTGTCTGGTACCTAAGCATTTTTAAAGCTATGATTTTAATTACTCAATCAAGCACAGCCTGAAACAGCTCTTCTAGTGGACTGGTTCTTTCCTGCTGAGTCTTGATTGTGAAATAGGAATTTAAAGAAATCAATGCTCATAATTGCCTTACCTGTGATGATTATGTCAATATAACCACCAACAAATATAAGTATTGAACACTTACTATATTCTAGAGATTGTACTAAGGTCTTTATAAGCATTGGCTTTTTAATTTAATTCTTAAAGTTGCCTTGTAAGGTGGAGCTATTATTGTTATCATTACCTGAGTTAAGGGAACTTTATGGAGATTATTTAACTTTTTTGTTCTTTAGCTTCTTTGCATTTTATATAAGAAGAAGCTAAAGAATAAAAAAAGCTAAATAATCTCTACAAAGGTCCCTCAATGAGTAAGTAAATAAATGCAGTGAAGTTAAGACTGGATCTTTGGCTGACAGACTCAACCACTAGACTATATTGTTACATGTGGCATGCAATACACTGTGGCATGCAATGTATTGTAATGACACTTACCAGAATCAGTATGTGCAGAGTGGGGGTGTAAACTTAGAGAAATTTCCAAATCCTGTTTTGTTTCATGGTTGAAAAAATAAAATCTCAGAAAGATAAAGTGATTTGTTCCAGGTCATGGCACAAGTTTCTGGCAGCAATAAAATTAGAATCCATGATTCCTCAGAAAATGTTCTTATACCTCTACATTAAAAAAAAAAAAAGAATCTTAAAATTTGAATTATTATCCATAAAACACAGGTTCCAGGAATGTTTTCATATTCTAACATATATGCAAAATGATTAGCGCAGTTCCTAGTACACAGTTGGTACTCAAAAATATTAATACTTCCTTTGGCATTTTCACTAAGATGCTTTCTCTCTTTATTAATTATTCAGAAGAATTTAAACAATACACTTGACCTATATGCTACACACTCTGTTAAAATTCACTCTTCTTATCTTCTCCTGATTACTCGCCACCTCTGAAAAGATCACTTTCAGTCTTCTTTTCCTTCACCTGATCCTTAATGATAATGTTTTCAGGTTTTGTCTCCATTCTCATCTCTTCCCTGGCTATTTGTCCTCCCTTTCCCAGGCTATAAGTCTTCCCTGGCAATTTGTTCCTTGCCTATTGCTTCATCTACTTCCTGTGTGCCAATGATATTTTTTAAAAATGTACCTTAAGGTAAGACATCTCTCCTGAGCTACAGTCCTACAGTTTAAACTGCCTACTGTATACCTAGATGTCATCCTCTCTAAGGTTTAGGGATACATGATTCAATGTAGAACATTTGAGGGGATGGTGGTGATTGCAGACACTGAAGTTCCACCCTAGTTGTCTGAAATGCATCACAGCCCTCCCTGCATTTAACAGCAAAGCAGACTTATTCAAGACTTCAGAGACTCCCAGTGGCTTAGCCTGCCCCTCTTACAGGTAGAATCCAGAACTTAACACTTCAAAGGTTTATTTTAGAACCTCTATTTTAGGATATGAGAGTCTTTTCTTTGTTCATTTCTTCCCTAGGCAAACTATATATCTATCTGGATGCAGAAGTGTGTATTTATACATACAGATATACATACATATACATTTATATGCATAATAAACATTCAGATACACATACATATAGATAAATAAACATTATCCCCTTCTCATAGCATGGTTGAAAAGTAGTTGGGTGGGGTGGGAGCAGAGGCCACAACATCAACATATTTATTCATAGCATGAAAATATTCATCCAACCACCTACACACTTTTCAAGAATGAAATGTTTATCAAAATGTTCACAGAGTGTGCCATGCTGCTATGAAATCATCCTATCGTGCCCAGAATCATTGCAATTACCAGGTATTCATATACCTCCCACAGATCTTTCTACAGGAGTATGGCATTGAGTGAGGAGTCTCTGTCTGCCTGCCTTCCCAGACGCAGAGCCATCCGGAAGCCGCCTGTTTGGAGCAGCTGTCTAGAGATGGTGGAGAGCAGGCAGAAGGCTGTACTTTCCTGGTGGAGATCAGAGTAAACAGCCACTGCTGCCACAGTGCTTTAGTCCACGGGGTTGGAAATGTTCACTTCCAGGTGGAGTTTAGCACATAGATTTACTTTTATATTTTGTGAGGGTATTAATTCTGAGTCAGACTTTCATTTTTACTCTGTGAAGGTGCATATTCCTAAATTCAATTTTCTATAAGTATAAAATATATTAATTTGATTTTACTCTGAATATGGAAAAACATATAAAGGAGAGGGACCATTTTCACTTCAACTTCCCATCTCAATTTATCAAGCCAAATTCCCACCCTAAAATAGAATTGTCTTAATATTAGTATTATTTCAAAGTCCCCTTGAACATGGATCATTGCCTATACAACTGAGGGGCTTAATTAGTGCTATTATTTTATAAAATTCAGAAACATGCATGTATAAATTTTATAATTAAAGATCTCCATGAATTTGCATTTGTTATAAGTATATAATTAAAACTTATCTCTTCACCAGGTTTTCAATTTCTACATATAAAATTTTACATTAATTTTAAAAGCTTGAAATCAGTGTAGTATAGTACAAAGAGTAAGAGGCACACAATGCTTGGAATTTTACATTTCTTTTGCATTTAGTTACTGTGTGACCTTGGTCAAGTTACTTACCATCTTTTTTAGCTTTTGATTTCATATCTTTACACTGGGAATAACAATGCCTATGTCTCAGGATTAAACACCTTCTAGAGGTTAGTTCTGAAACTCCAATACTTTGGCCACCTCATGTGAAGAGTTGACTCATCGGAAAAGACCCTGATGTTCGGAGGGATTGAGGGCAAGAGGAGAAGGGGACGACAGAGGGTGAGATGGCTGGATGGCATCACCGACATGAGTTTGAGTGAACTCCGGGAGTTGGTGATGGACAGGGAGGCCTGGCATGCTGTGATTCATGGGATTGCAAAGAGTCAGACATGACTGAGCGACTGAACTGAACTGAACTGAGAGGTTAATCTGAGTCCCTTACCTCCTCTAGGACATGGGAGGGAGGGTGACCTGAATCTTCATCCTTTTTGGTGTGGCTAGACAATGAGGGAAAGAGATGGCTTTCATGCAGATGAAGCAGGAACTCTGTGAGTAAGAGTAATAGTCATTGGATTCAGCCTGGGTTCTTCAGGTCCTGGGCTTCCCCAGTAGCTCAGAGGTAAAGAATCTGCCTGCAATATAGGAGATACAGAAGACTCAGATTCAATCCCTGAGTCAGGAAGAGTCCCCTGAAGGAGGAAACCCACTCCACTATTCTTGCCTGGAAAATCCCATGGACAGAGAAGCCTGGCGGGCTATAGTCCATGGGGTCACAAAGAGTGGGACACAACTGAGCATGTACACATACATACATATTTCAGGTCCTGGCAGTGCTCAGAATCTCTCCTCTGCCAGCCTCTAAAGCTCTCTCATGCACTGACCCCTCTAGCACTGCAGCTGGACCCTCCTCTCTGATCCCAGTAGATTACTCATTTTCAAGCATGATTTTGGATGAAGGTGAAGTGGCAGCTTTTTACTTTTTCCAGGTAACCCCCACAGCAGGAGACAAAGATGACGCAGATAAAACCAATTTGTAAGAAACTCACCAAAATAATGGGGTTGTTTTGTTGCAAAGGGGTGTTGTTAATGTGGACACATTGAAAGCAAACCCTCTCTAGACTGTAGCCAGAAGAGAGGAAGAGCAGGTTCGTCCTCAGCTATTAATTGAGCTGTGAATTAATAATTGAAAAGCTGTCCTACAGAGAAGGAGGCATCCAATCCCAGCTTTGGGAGTCAACCTCTCTCAGGTTTTGTCCTTCTTAGACAGGGCTGGAGGATGATTTAATGGTAGCAAGACTAAAGAAGTATAAGTATATGGCTATGGCCTAGCTAACCTTCCTCCTTGACCACAGGGCACAAAAATGACCAATTCTTCAATGATTTAGAAGGCCCAGGAAAGGAAAAATCTGCAAGGGAAATTCTTCTGAAATAATGTAAAAAGAAATATGTCTCTATGTGCAAAACTGATTAACTGGGATTTAAAATGTCTCTGTAGCACAAGGCTTTTGTTTTGGATGAAGTGGGCTATAGAGGAGGTGACAGATGACTCACACACGTTGACAAACTGAGCTGATGACTCACTATCCTGAAGTAAACCAGAAAAGATCAAAAGATGAGGAAGGTAAAGCCACATTACTACACTGCAGGATGGAGGGGGCCAAGATCTCAGAGGATTCTTTTTCTCACGGTTGCCACTTGTATCCTCCCTGAGCCCCAAGACCAAGGAGCAGGCAGATTAGAAAAGCGCTTTCTCATCCCACTCTATACAGCATTAATGGCATAAAATCCCATTAGTGCACTCTGGGGGTTCATTTCAAAACAGACAATGGCCTCTGAATCAGTCTGCCATGCATAATCATTTGGCAATAGGGAAATTACACAATCAAAAATTTAGAGAAGCTCCATGAAAGGCAGCTGTATGAGGTCATACCTATTCCTTCTTTTGTGCGGATGAGAGGAATCACTTTAAGACCAGCCAAATAGTATTTACTTTCTAGCTGAATTTTATGATCAAGTCTGGAAAGAGATTCTATATTCCTTTAGAAGAGAAAGTAAGAGGAAGTAGTTTGACAATTATTTTACAAGCAGATAAAAATAGTTCTACCTCCCACCACCTTAGATGCTCCTGTGACCAGCCCTTTTAAAGGCAACCCTCCCACACTCCCTTCTGTTACACTCAAGTACAGAAGAATCGTCTTTTGTCCCTGTCTTCCCTCTGCATTTGCTCCTCAGATGGCTAACCCTGCTTTTCCAGTAGTTGGTCAGACTTTATTGCACTAATTTCCTTCAAATGCATGTCTGATAGTAAAATATCATCATCGTGTATCTCACCCTTTATTTTCAGATACATTTACTGTTCCATTTATACAGTTCCTTTCTGTTCTTTATGTGAATTCGTATAGTAGATTATCTCAATTCCTATAACTGGGCTGTGACAAATTCTATCAGGGTTCTCTCAAATCCTTCTTTCTCTTTCTATTCCCACTGCCATCACCCAGCTTAAAAATCTTATTATGCCCAGTGAAGGTTATTGCTATCTTTATTCTGGGTTTTGTATCTTCAGTTATTTTTTCCTTCAATTTCCCCTGCTGCTAGAGTAATCTTATAATAACAATTTCTGGTTTAACTCTCTTTTGCTTAAATAGCTTAAATGATGGGCTTAAATAAAAGAATTAAATTATTTGTCGTATAAAAAAGCCCCTCAGCCTACCATTTATAGCTCTCCATGTAAAAGGCCCAAATTACCTTTTCTTTAAAAAAAAATCTTTCTTTTATCCATCTTTTCCCACCTGCCTCTGGAAAATTCCTTCTGGAAAAGTTCTTTGAAGAGTTCGCTAAGCCAGATTTTCCCGGGTAGCCATGTGGACCCACCCATCTGGCTACATATGATTGGACAAGGGGTAGACAACTTGACCCAACTGGACCAATCAGATTCTCTCTTCAAGGAATTTGGATTTAGGATGCAACAGCTCAGTGGGTTATGTAATATTGCTGAGTTTAGGTGGAAACGTGGATGCGGGAGTGCATGGCTGTCATTTTGCCACAGCTATTTGGAGCCTGTGGAATGCTAAGAACTGTATGAGAGCACTCTGCAGGAACAAGCATGTAAATGGAGCCAAAACCCAGAAAACATCAAAATTAAGAGGCCCAGAGTTATTAAAAAGTAGATGCCTCAGTTCTTGAAGCTGTATCTGCTTTTAGTTCTACACAAATATGAGGTTTGGCTGGTCTTCCTGCCCTTGGGTTCCATGAAGTACTCTACTACTTAGAATAGAGCCTCATTAATTTAAGTTTGTTTGAGTGAATTTCTACTTCTTGTAACTAAACGGCCCCTGACTAATAAATATTCCCCAGGGACAACCAGATTAGCCTTCCTGCCAGGCCTGAAATACATCTTGCCATTTCTCACACCATCTGTCAGAAAGGCCCCCAATTTTCATTTTCTCACATTCTTTATCATTTATTTCAATGCCATTTCTTTTATCTTTCATGATGACCTTCATCTCAAAGATAGAATAACTTGCAGCAGTTCTGCGATCTCAAAGTGTCAAGAGAATTTCAGGAAATGACTTGTGATCTATTGGATCTTCGGGCAAATAGTTCAAGAGAGAGAAAAAGTAGGACAGTCCTTTGTTTTGTTTCAGAAGGGAAAAATCTATGTCTCACTTCTACTTAGGGACAAACCAGTTCAACGAATTAAAAGACGTCTGAGGCACTGAGTTAAATCTTCCATCTTTAGTGCCCATTTGGGCAGTGCCTTGACCTTACCTCCTGCCTCTCTACCAAGAAACAATTTTTGATCCTGACTTTGCCCTGACAACTTTGCAGTTAAAATGTGCACCAGTTTTGAAGAAGGTTGTTGTGATAATTTCTCCTTCATCAGAGGTCTCCATTGATGAAGTCTCATTTGATAGCAAATATTATTTGAATTCTAAGAGTCACTATATTTGGAACTTACTTTAAAAAAATCACTCATAAATTTGTTAATTCAAGTTTTAATTTTCTCAGTCTCTTCAAGGTAAGTCTTTAATTCCGTGGAAATCATATTAAAGATTTCTGATATGATTCCACCGCTTGTTCCATTGGGGCACTCTTCCCAGCACTCATAGACCCTGACACTTGCCAATCAGCTGATACGTCATCCCTAAACACTTCTCCTTGACTTCCTGGACTTGGGAACCTGCCTTTCTAGTCACACCTGCTAGTCTCTGTTCTTTATCAGAGCTCCCTTTTATGCTTCCCTCTAATCATCCTGTCCTTGAAATTTCCTATGCTCTGTTATAATCAAACTTTTTTCTTAAAAATAATTGTGTAATGCATACATTACTCACACCTAAGCAGACCTTTCTTCTGTAGTATTCTGGTAGCCAGATTTCTATGACATGGCCTTGCTCCCTTCACTGTAGCTGGACATTCAATCCAAGCTCAACCATTCATGCTTTTTTCTTTTGGAGACTTGAACAGAAGTAGAAGCATCATGTTTCAATGCCTACAGGAACAATTTAGTGGAGAGCAAACATTTGATAAATTAGTACAGAGAAAAGGGCACTAGTTGGATCAATGTCTTTGAGTAGACAACAATCAATGGAATCTAGTCCACAAATGGAGAAATTAGTTTTGGAAAAGAGTGCGGGAATCATCTATCATAACAGACGGGAAGAGATATACATAGTTACAGACGCTGTTAGATGACAGAGTAGTTGGCCATTTTCTACTGACTGTTTCAGCTTCAAGGAAAGTGGAGAATAAGTCACGACGTGAGGCAAGGAGATGTTGGAGGTTAGAAAAGAAAAAAAAATCTGAATAGTTGTGAATAGTTGTAGAGGAGGTTGGGAGAGGGAAGTGAATCACACAGATTGATTGCTTACTAGTGATGAGAGCCCACTTGGGAGTCAAGATCATAAATTTGAAGTTAGTGTTGTTGTGTATTTTTCTGCAATTATGTTCAATGGCACAGGTGAAGTTTGAAGCAAAAACAGATTCCAGCATGAAATTTAACTAAGCATGTACAAGAAAGCAAAAAAAGAAAGAAAGAAAGAGTTAAGAAAGTGATTTCAATGACTGAAGAACTTAGATGGGTAAAGAAAAGAGCGCAGGTACCAAGGAGGTAGGAAAAAATAACAGAACAGTAGGATCCAAAATTTGGAGATTCACCTAGAGTCAAAGTATTGTACAGATTGGGATACTAGAGGGAATTGAGCTAGAAATTGAGAAAATGATGGGCTGAGAATGGGAGGCTAGAAGATAAGATTCTAGAGGATCTGCAGCTACTGGGGATGAAAAAATAATGTGAGAGCAAGTTGCTGAGGTTGGGAAAGAACAAGATACCTGCAAAGAGTTTTAAAAAACTGAGAGGTGAGGGTACTGGGAGGATCATCTCAGTGCACATAAAAATCATGAAGAATAAAGGTAATCATATTATTAGATGAGGCAAAAGTGCAAAGTCAAGAAAGGAGAGGAGGGCGATTTCCCTAGTTAAGATTTCCAGTTAAGAATTCACCTTTCAGTGCAGGGAATGAAGGTTCAGTCCCTGGTCAGGTAAGTAAGACTCCACATGCCTTGGGGCAAATAAAGCCACACACTGCAACAGACATTCTGTGTACCAAAACTAAGGCCGGATGCAGCCAAATAAATAAATAAATATTTTTAAAAAGAAAGAAAGGAGGGAGGGAAATTGCTTAGGTCTTGGTAGATGTAAAGGGTCATAAAGGCTATAACCTAGTGTCATGGGGTTCAAAGTTGCAGTTTTAGGGAGAAGGAACAGAGAATGGTGTAAAAGTGGTGATGAGGAACAGCAGCTCAAAATGATTGGACAACCAGAGCTTACTGTGCGCATTAATTGCTGGAATATCTGCTCAGTTGCTCAACTGTGTCCAACTCTTTGTGACTCTCTGGACTGTTAGCCCCTCATGCTCTTCAGTCTGAGGGAGTTTCCAGGCAAGAATACTGAAGTGGGTTGCCTTTCCTCCTGAAGGGGATCTTCCTGGCCCAGAGATCAAATGTCCATCTCTGGCATCTCCTGCACTGGCAGGCAGATTCTTCACCACTGAGTCACCTGGGAAGCCATGCAGTAATTGCTGGGCTCAGTATTAAGACATGAATATGTTTTAACTCATTTAATCCTTAACTATTCAATGAAGTAAATACTATTATTACCCTTGTTTTAAAGAACCTGATGCTGGGAAAGATTGAAGGCAAAAGGAGGAGAACGGGGCAACAGAAGATGAGATCGTTGGGTGGCATCACTGACTCAATGGACATGAGTCTGAACAAGCTCCAGGAGATGGTGAAGGACAGGGAAGCCTGGTGTGCTGCAGTCCCTGGGGTTCCAAAGAATCAGACGCAACTTTGCAACTGAGAAACAACAATAAGGATGAGAAAATCAAGACCTAGAACTGTAACTTGCCCAAGGTCACACAGGTAAACTGGCTCCAGGGGATGTGCTCTTTTTTCTGAAAAATTTTTCTAAAACCTTTTCATTTATAAATAATTTTAGAATTACAGAGAGGAGGCAGAAATAGTACAGTGAGTTTCCATAGTCCCTTAACTCAGCTTACTCTAATGTTAACATCTTGCATAACCAGAACACTCAAGAACTAGGACATGAGCGTCGATACAAAACTATTCACTAAACTACAGACTTTATTAGAATTTAAGCAATGGTTATGCTAATGTCCTCCTTATGGCCCAGGATGAATCCAGGATCACGTTATTGCCTTTAGTTTTGGTGTTTTTTAGTTTCCTCTAATCTGTGACAGATCCTCATTATTCCCTTTTCTTTCATTAACTTGATGCTTTTGAAGAGTCCTGGTCAGTCATTTCATAGAAGGTTTCTTAATTTTGGTCTGTCTAGTGTTTTCTCACAGTTAAATTCATGTTGCGGCTTTAGGCACTGATATCACAGAAGTGATGGTGTGTCCTTCTCAGTACATCATTTCAGGGGGTACAAAGGTATGCCTGTGATATGTTATGCCTGGTGATGTTCCTCTTGAGCACTTGGCTAAAGTGGTGCTTGTTAGACTTCTCTACCATAAAACTGTTGCTTTCTGACCTTCATGCAGATTTCTCAAGAGGCAGGTCAGGTGGTCTGGTATCCCCATTTCTTTCAGAATTTTCCACAGTTTATTGTGATCCACACAGTCAAAGGCTTTGGCATAGTCAATCAAGCAGAAATAGATGTTTTTCTGGAACTCTCTTGCTTTTTCCATGATCCAGCAGAAGTTGGCAATTTGATCTCTGGTTCCTCTGACTTTTCTAAAACCAGCTTCAACATCTGGAAGCTCACAGTTCATGTACTGTTGAAGCCTGACTTGGAGAATTTTGAGCATTACTTTACTAGTGTGTGAGATGAGTGCAATTGTGCGGTAGTTTGAACGTTTTTTGGCATTGCCTTTCTTTGAGATTGGAAAGAAAACTGACCTTTTCCAGTCCTGTGGCCACTGCTGAGTTTTCCAAATTTACTGGCATATTGTGTGCAGCACTTTCACAGCATCATCTTTCAGGATTTGAAATAGCTCAACTGGAATTCCATCAATTCCACCAGCTTTATTCACTGTGATGCTTCCTAAGACCCACTTGACTTCTCAGTCCAGGATGTCTGGCTCTAGGTGAGTGATCACACCATCATGATTATCTGGGTCATGAAAATCTTTTTTGTACAGTTCTTCTGTGTATTCTTGCCACCTCTTCTTAATATCTTCTGCTTCTGTTAGGTCCATACCATTTCTGTCCTTTGTTGAGCCCATCTTTGCATGAAATATTCCCTTGGTATCTCTAATTTTATTGAAGAGATCTCTAGTCTTTCCCATTCTATTGTTTTCCTCTATTTCTTTTCACTGATCGCTGAAGAAGGCTTTCTTATCTCTTCTTGCTATTCTTTGGAACTCTGCATTCAGATGCTTATATCTTTCCTTTTCGCTTCTCTTCTTTCACAGCTATTTGTAAGGCTTCCTCTGACAGTCATTTTGCTTTTTTGCATTTCTTTTTCTTGGAGCTGGTCTTGATCCCTATCTCCTGTACAACGTCACAAACCTCCGTCCATGGTTCATCACACACTCTATAAGATCTAGTACCTTAAATCTATTTCTCACTTTCACTGTATAATCATTAGGGATTTGATTTAGGTCATGCTTGAATGGTCTAGTGATTTTCCCTACTTTCTTCAATTTAAGTCTGAATTTGGCAATAAGAAGTTCATGACCTGCCTCTTGAGAAATCTGTATGCAGGTCAGGAAGCAGCAGTTATAACTGGACATAGAACAACAGACTGGTTCCAAATAGGAAAAGGAGTGCGTCAAGGCTGTACATTGTCACCCTGCTTATTTAACTTATATGCAGAGTACATCATGAGAAACGCTGGACTGGAGGAAGCACAAGCTGGAATCAAGATTGCAGGGAGAAATATCAATAACCTCAGATATGCAGATGACACCACCTTTATGGCAGAAAGAGAAGAAGAACTAAAGAGCCTCTTGATGAAAGTGCAAGAAAAGAGTGAAAAAGTTGGCTTAAAGCTTAACATTTAGAAAACTAAGATCATGGCATCTGGTCCCATCACTTCATGGCAAATACATGGGTAAACAGTGGAAACAGTGGCTGACTTTATTTTGGGGGGGGCTCCAAAATCACTGCAGATGGTGATTGCAGCCATGAAATTAAAAGGCACTCACTCCTTGGAAGAAAAGCTATGATCAACCTAGACAGCATATTAAAAACCAGAGACATTACTTTGTCAACAAAGGTCCATCTAGCCAAGACTATGGGTTTTTCAGTAGTCATCTATGGATGTGAGAGTTGAACTATAAAGAAAGCTGAGCACCAAAGAATTGATGCTTTTGAACTGTGGTGTTGGAGAAGACTCTTGAGAGTCCCTCAGAGTGCAAGGAGATCCAACCAGTGCATCCTAAAGAAAATCAGTCCCGAATATTCATTGGAAGGACTGATGATTAAGCGGAAACTCCAATATTTTGGGCACCTGGTGCAAAGAGCTGACTCATTTGAAAAGACCCTGATGCTGGGAAAGATCGAAGGCAGGAGGAGAAGGGGATGACAGAGGATGAGATGGTTGGATGGCATCACCAACTTAATGGACATGAGTCTGGGTGAACTCCAGGAGTTGGTGATGGACAGGGAGGCCTGGCGTGCTGCAGTGCATGGTGTCAGAAAGAGTCAGACATGACTGAGCAACTGAACTGAACTGAAGCATTAAACTACTGTGTTTTTCTTTCTTTTGTAATTGATAGCTACCTTGGGAAATATACTTCAAGGCTATGTAAATATGTTTTTTCCTCTCAACAAACAGTCTGCTCATAACTACCATTCTATATTTCCCCTAATCAAAGTGATTTTATTGGGGAATTATGAATGCATTAATAGAAAAGAGGGCATTTGATTTTAATCAGAAGCTAGATTTTCATAGCAGAAATAAGAGGGAAGAGTGTTCCCGGCTGAAGGGGTAGAATCAGCAAATGTCTCAGAAGTCTGAACGTGCATGTTGCAGTCAGTGAGACTAGTGTGTAGGCTGTATGTGGTAAAGCTAGAAATGAGACATAAGATACCAGAGCACAGAACATCCATGCCTTGAATTCTCTGCTAAAGAATTTGGACCATTTTCCCAGTACTTCATCTTCTTCAGTTTCCAACAAACTGCAATTTTGGTGTTTAGGAGGGTGAGGGGGAGAAGCCCTACTTTTTGGAGTCTGTATCTTTGTCTATAAAAGGACCTCAGACAATCTCTAAGGCACCTCTCACTCATGAAGTTTTATGATTCCATGAATTGGTACCATGTTGATTCTTTCCATGGGCTTCCCTGGTGGCTCAGCCGTAAAGAATCCACCTGCAGTGTGAGAGACCTGGGTTTGATCCCTGGGTTGGGAAGATTCCCTGGAGGAGGACATGGCAACCCACTCCAGTCTTCTGGCCTGGAGAATCCCATGGCCAGAGGAGCCTGGCAGCTACAGTCCATGGGGTCGCAAAGAGTCAGACACTATTGAATGACTTTCACTTTCTGATTCTTCCCAGGCCATTGTATACATAGCTTAGTGGCTTTCAAAAAAAACCTATCCCATGAGGCCACTTTCTCTTTTCCTCTCGTGAAATCTTTCTCATAGTCTGAGTTGTTTCAGTTGAAGAGGATGCAAGAACTTATTAGCCAGACTCTCTCTCCCTACCCCCCACCATTGCCTCCAATCAAAAAAAGGAAAAGAAAGGTAAGGGTTGATCAGGGAGAATGATGGATTCAAGTTTGGACATAGTTATATTGATGAGATAATAGGATTTTTAAAAATCAAATAGAAAATATAGGGGTAGCTGTGAGGATCCCCTTGCCTTCCTGTACAGTCTTCCATGGGTCGGTGGCAATACAATTAGAAACCAGGAACTGTTTCTTCTCCTGGAATCATGAATTAAAAAAATTCTGAGATGGCAGTGGGGGCTTCCCTGGTGACTCAGAGGGAAAAGAGTCTGCCTACAATACAGGAGACTGGGTTCGATTTCTGGGTCAGGAAGATTCCCTGGAGAAAGGAATGGCTTATCCCCTCCAGTACTCTTGCCTGGAGAATTCCATCAGGCTACAGTCCATGGGGTCACAAAGAGTTGGGTATGACTGCACACACACACACACACACACACACACACACACATACACGATAGCGGTAGACGGAAAAGAGGAGAAAAACGACAAAGGATAACTGAGAAAGCAGGGCAGGATGTCAATAAATTGGCAGGAAATGTAAAAAGCACTGGTTCTGCCGTGAATTTAGAGACCCACCAAAAAGACCACCTTGATTCTTCCCTTAGGCATTGGGGAAGAAAAAGAAAGGGGTACTCAGATCAGCAGTTAATATGGTTTCCTAAATCCACTCAATTCTATTAGCAAACGTGGCTTTGTAGCCAGGCTATATTGATAAAAATAATTTTACATTGCCTCCTTTTTATTACTGAATGCTGTTATGCTTTATAAGAGAGCCCCAGACTGATCTTAAAATTCCAGATCAATGAGAGACAAACTGTGATGGATTGTCACTAGGTTCTTGATGTTCTCTGTGAGCTTTTTCTGTAGTGAGTCTCTGTGTACTGGGTGGTGCCCTTGATGGCTCCCTGGTGTAGACATATACAGCAATTTTGAAACCTTGCCAATTTGCTGGACTTGTTACTTTAAATCACTTGTCTTTTTTAAAAACTAGCTAATAGTCTGTGTGAGTATAACCATTCTAATTTGTTCAAGTATATTATCACAAATAGCATCACAGTTTTTGCTTTCTGGGTTATCAGTATCAGGGATATTTTGTTTTACATCTGCATTACTCCAGGAAAGATTTAAGATGGCTTCAAGGGTATATACCATATATCAAGATAACGTAAATTAGAAACAAATGAGAAAGAGAAAAGTTAAACATTGGGTCAGGACATAAATTAGAATCAGAAATGAAACTAATGCAAAACCAGATTTCCATTCTAAGTTTTCTAGCATCCATTTATATAAATTCTAAGATGATAACGGCTTAGGAAACAAGCTTCTTTCAGTGAAGGATAGACTTGTTTCTTAGACTCTAAAACCACTTCTCTTGAGGATTTTTATGAAAACATGCCACATTATCAGGAACAAATTCTTCAATAACATTCCTATGTTTGAGGCAATGCATATTGTAGGGCTGTTTCTTAAAAAAAAATCCCTCAAAAAAAGAAAATGTTCATGGTATCACACTGGATACATTTTGAAAAAGCTATTCTAGAAGTCTTGGAAAAGGGTTGGTAATACAAAATCCATTAAGTAAGCAGTTCTGCTGGCTTAATTTAATCCAGAGGCAGAGTTTTACAATATCTGGAGAAATGGATGTACTGTAAACCATCAGGCTTTACCTGTTCTCTCAGCTAAGCTCATGAGGGCTATTAGGAAGCTATCAAGCTATCATGTCAGGGACACGGTTAGTTTTAGGGACCAGAGACCCACATCATTAGCACAAGAAAAGGATATAGGGATACAGAGAGGGCTCCCACAATTTAAAAATGAGAAGTAAAGGTCAACTGGGTTTT
Source organism: Ovis canadensis (assembly GCF_042477335.2). Classification (NCBI taxonomy): domain Eukaryota; kingdom Metazoa; phylum Chordata; class Mammalia; order Artiodactyla; family Bovidae; genus Ovis; species Ovis canadensis. The sequence goes on from NC_091245.1 coordinate 183,729,106, forward strand.
ATGGGAAATGTATCCAGAAACTGCAAAGAAACAAAGGGTGATTGACCTGTTTCTTTCTCTGAGCTTACCCTGTCATCTCCACCATGTTGTATCTGCTGTTTTTTTTCTCACTAGAGAGGCTTTGCCACCAGAGCCCAAAGCAGCTGCTCTAGCCCTCAGAATTAATAATTCAGCATCCACGAATGATAAACATTGTTCACTTGAATTGCCCAAACCCAAATTCCCGGGAAAGGAACCTGACTCAGCTCTCATTTTTGACCACCATAGGCAGCTGTCAAGTGTTAGAGAAATGACCTTTGATCAAGGGTTTCTTGGTCCAAAAAGTATGTGTAGAGGTGTGGGACATTTGGTACAGATCTTAGGTGTGACACTTCCAGGATAAGAGTTGTGAGTAAGGACAGGACCATCACTCAATGTGGCATGCCACCTGGCTAGCCACATTTCTTAAGAAAACAGCCTATTGCACGGTCGTGCGGGATGGGATATTTTCTAGACAAGGCAAGATGGTCCACATCAATTCAGAGAAATCTGTTGGGAGGAAGATGGAATCATCTGCTGGATCCTTTCTGTATTGTTTCTCCTTAATCAAAATTGGCCCCATAAAGCAGTATCTACCGCACACTTTGTTTATGTCACTCAGGTGCTCCCATGCTCTGCAGCTTCATTTTAGTCCAAAAGCAGTGGGAGGAACCACAGTCCTAACTGACACACGTTTTTGTCATAAGTCCATCCTTAGCCATTTATCCAAACTAGATGCCCTGTTCATTGTCGAGTTATGTAAAGAGAAAGTGCCTAATAACCAAAGGGAATCTGTGTACTGTCTTCACACATCTTACCCTTTTTGCTCTCCTTTCCCTCTGTATTACCTGGGTTCGATCCCTGGGTTGGGAAGATCCCCTGCAGAAGGGACAGGCTACCAATCCAGTATTCTGGCCTGCAGAATTCCATGGACGCTGTAGTCCATGGGGCCACGAAAAGTCAGACACGACTGAGCAACTTTCACTTCCCCTTTCCCTCTGTATTAACTGGGTGTGCAAAACAGAGGTGGGGGAGGGGACAAAGGGCACAGGTCACTGCTCCTTTCTCATCCCTCTTCCTTGATCAAACTCAAATCCAAGACAAGTTACTTGTTTAACTGCACATTTTCTAGCATTTAGGATTAACGTTTCTATCTATTAAAATATTTTAAGACAGATAGGTATATTCAGATAATCAGTGACCTCTGAAGAGTATCTATGTACAAGATGATTCAACAGAATGTAAAAAGAAAATATTAGATTTTGTATTTATTTTTATTTCACCCTTTAAAAAGATTTATTATTTCTGTGTGTTTTTAATCACATATAAAACATTAGTATGGAAATGCAGCTACATACTTTATTTAAAAAATACATATTTGAGGGTATATGCTCAAATTTATTTTTTCTGGATTGAGTACATGAACTAAAATTTGGAGCCCACTGGTGTCAAGTTCTCACTGAATGGAGATTACAGTATGGTTTTTATATCTAGATAAAGATGAATAGTTCCTATTTTGGGGCCTGTGGCCAAATCTGACTCTACCGTCCTCACAAAGACTTGGACTCATAGCACATTACATTATTCGGCGCATTAGGCTTTCAAATAGCTCACCATTTATTTAAATGTTTACTTGGTATGAAACACTGTTTATTTTGTATGAAACACAGATTGGGCTGTGGTCATTTATTTATGTGTTTAATTTTGAATTAGAAACTTTGAAACAACTAGTCCATGATTAACACAGAGAGAGGACCAGCCTCTGAGTATCAGCTTTCCTCTATTTACAGGGTTCCTTGGGACCCTTGTTAGAACAGTGAAGTTTTGAACAAGAAACCAGAAAGTTAGGCATCTGTTTTTGCATGAGTGTGTGTGTGATCACTCCGTTAGCTAATATGTGCCTCATGTCCTACAATCAAACATATAGTCCCTCTGCATGTATTACAATTCTTAATACATGTAGATAGCCAATGATTGTTTAACAGGGTGGGGCTGAGATCAGAGGACTCAAGAATCACTATTTCAGTGGTCAACAAGGGAACAAAGACAGAAGGCTATGGATGTGGAAGAGTGGACGGGCCCTAATGCTTAGGTGAGCACTTTCCATTTTATTCTCACAAAAATCCTGTAAAATCGGTGTCATTGTCATTAAACAAGTTGCTCCTTTCCTAAGAGCCTCAAGTTTCTCACTGAGATAATGTTACCTTGCAAGTAAGTGGTAGTGTTGGGATTTGAACCCCTGACTCTCTGCTGTGGCATCTTTCTCCTCAGTAATTCAGATCTGCTCCAGAAACCTCACGTTGACACCCAGGATCATACTAATAAATATAGATATTACAAACTTAATACTTAGGAGACGTTTGGAAGCGGCACAGACTGTGAAGGATTAGAGTGAAGGACGGAATTAAAAGGACAAGTTTTAACATACTAAATATCACCCAGCATCACTGTTTGTGGCTGGCCTTTTCTGAATTTGCTACTTGTGCCAGATAGGTGAGAACAGGCAATTTTTCTTCATATCTTTTTTTTTTTTTTTTTTTTGTAATTCTTGCTATCCTGTTTATCTTGTCAGGCCGTAGTGAATCCTCCTTGTCTTCATTTCTGTTGAAAGGTCTGGGCTGTGTAATTCTATCTGAATTGATGTGTCTTCTCCTCTGGAGTTCATACTCTAAAATCTCCTACAGCACTTTCCTCTTTGCTGATCTTTCTCCCACTGTATCTCTACAGCCGCCAAATCGGTGGTGCTAGTGGTAAAGAATCCAACTGCCAATGCAGGAGATATAAGAGACACGAGTTTGATCCCTGGGTTGGGAAGATCCCCTGGAGAAGGAAATGGCAACCTACTTCAGTATTCTTGCCTGGAAAATCCCATGGACAAAGGAGCCTAGTGGGCTATGGTCCATGAGGTCACTAAGAGTGGGAGACGGAGGAGTGACTAGGCACACCCACCCACACACACAAGTTAGGAAAGTAGTCTGATGAGTACCTAGAAAGAATATTGCTGGGCCCATAGATCTGTGGTTTACTTTTGAATATTCAAAATACATTGCTTTCTCCCAAGCAGTAAATACAGTGACCTTTATGCTACAATCTTAAAGATGTCTATATATATCTGGTGGCTTTGCGCTATGTCTGTGTGGCTAAGATGGAACCGTACTGCCAAGAATTCTTTGTCTCCAGGTTAGGGTCGGCCACAAGAGACTCTGTATGAGATCTGGAAGGTAAGAGAAGCACAGCCAACCTTCTTCCTTGAAGGCAGGCGCAGGTCAGGTGTGGTCACAGCTCATGCAGGTTGCTGCTCATTCACTGGCTCCTGAATGTGGCTCTCATGCCTGCACAGCAGAGACCATATGCCTTGCATGAACGATTTCTTAGTCCTTAATAAATAATAGAGGCCACCTTTACAGTAGTCTAGGGCTTTAAATAGTGTCCTGTTGCCCATTTCAGTCAATAATTTTCCATTCAACAGCAATCACTGAATACTTACAATGCTTCCAGATTATGAATTTGTATGAGGGATTCAAAAGAAAAATAAGAAATATAGTCTCAAGAAATTTATAATCTAATAGTTTTCTTTTTGTGCTTAATATTAATTTTTTATTTTTCATCAATTGTAAGTTTCTAGAAAACTTGAGTTTAGTACAAAGCTATTTTTTTTCTTCTGAGCCAACAGAAAATATTAGCAATATAATGCTTCGTAATCCTTGAGTCCTTTATTGTGTGCATATATATATATGTCTTCTATGTAACTTCACTATAATCAAATCAAAAATTAACATTGATACTTTGTTCCTGTCCTATCTTCAGATCCCATTCAAGTTTCACCAACTATCCTAACAATGTTTTTTATAACAAAAAGAGGACATGAGTTGCATTTAGTAGTTATGTCTCTTCAAGTTTTCCTCAGTCTGGAATAGTTCCTCAGTTTTTCCTGATTCATAATCTTGATAATTTTGAAGACTGCAGGCCAATTATTTTGTAGATCATCCCTCAGTTTGAGCTTGTCTACATTTCCTCATGATTATGCTCATCGAAGAAGTGATGCTCCTTCACTGCATCCTAGCAGGAGCCCATGATTACTGATGATGTCCTCATTAGATTTTCAATTTATGCATTAATTTATTTATGTCCGTGTGATTCCCCTATTTTATTCAATGATGTGTAATCTGTTGCTCTCATACTTGAATGTTCAAATTATCCCAGATTATTCCAGTGACAGCTCATTCAAGCTTCTATTCTTTTCCTATGCTTCTCTTATTCTCAGAGCTTTTTTTTTTGGTCTGTGCTAGATCTTGGTGGCTGCATGGGCTCTTCTCTAGTTGTAGAGATCAGGGGTCACTGGTGATGGGCTTCTCATTGCGGTGGCTTCACGTGTTTCGGAGCGTGGGCACTAGGGTCTGCAGGCTTCTGTAGTTGCAGCTCCTGGGCTCTAGAGCATGGCTCAATAGCTGTGGCACTTAGGTTTAATTGCTCCAAGGCATGTGGGAGCTTCCTGGATTGGAGATCGAACCCATGTCTCTTGCACTGGAAGACAGGCTCTTTAACACTGAGTCACCAGGAAAGCCCTTTCGTAGCATTTAAAAAAACAAAACTTTTTGACACAGTATAATGCTCCAGGTTTATTTTATACTTTCTCTGCTCTGACCCAGGATTCAGCCAAGAGCCTTGGTTCCTTTTATTGAAGATAGGTATTTAGAAAGCAGGTTCCAAGAACTGAGCTCATTACTTTGGGGTGTGACTGCTTTTATGGGGCAGTGCTAGGATTATGTCCGTGTGCACACAGGTACATGGTGTACATTTAAATCTATGGGTATCTGCTCTCACCTATCTGGTATCGTCTATCATCTCTATTTATATCTGCCTCTATAAAAAATAAAATAAGTTCACACCAGTACCTCTGACTCCATCCTATCATGATAGAGTTCATGCTACTTTCAGTACCACCCGCCCCTCCCCGCACTTTCTTCTATGACAATGAGAAACATAGCTTCCATCATCCTCAATAACTTTATTTTTTTGGTCCATTTCCCTCAGTGTTACTACTTTCCCACAGCCTAGGCCACACCATGACACTAAGCTTCAGGGCCTCTCACACCCATGCCAGGACACCTATGAAAGCTGGGGTTCTAGCACCTTCCTGATGGGAAGGGAAAGTCAGGTCATAATCAGCACAATTTTGCATGTAAGCATTTTTGGTAAACTGCCTGAAAATATCTCAGAAGAAAACAACCTGATGGTGGACTGCCTCTATTATTTGTTGGGATTTTCTTCTCGTTCTGAGTAAACATTTACTTTTAGTAGCTAGTTTTTTAAGCAATATTTTTTTTTTGTCCTGAGATAGGGCCCTCTAAATTGAATACTACTAGCCACCTCAAATTCTAAATATTTACTTTCAGCAGCTTCTTTGGTAAAAATTTATTATTCTTTTTCTTAGCTAGCTTCTCTAAACTGAATGAAGTTTAGGCACCCCAAATTCTGGACTTGCCTGTCAATACTATGTATTTCTGGTGCATTTTCTTATTTAGAGCCGGGCTCATAGTTAACCTTTGAGGGAAACATTGGGACTGTCAAATAAAAACACTGAACCTCTGCCAACTTAGGTCATTTGCTCAAAATCACATAGCTTGGAATTTGAAGCCAGCTTTCTGACGTCAAGCCCACTGCTCTTTCTAATATATCATACTCCCTCATGGATTACAGCCTTGATGTAATGATGGCTTGGGGTTGAAGAGCTAGTCCTTCAGGGAGCACAGAGTTTTTCTCGCTTGTTGAAATGTGAGTAGGGAAAATGTCTTTGCTTTTTCTCCATGAGGCAGGAAGTGCCTGCAAAGTGTACAGATTAGTATAGACCCTAGGGAGGACTTGACAGACTATAGCCCATAAGCCAAATCCAGACTGCTAACTGCTTTTCTTCCCCTGCCTGTTTGTATACAGCCTGAGAGGTAAGCTAAGAATGGGTTTTACATCTTTTTGTTGTTGAAGAAACTTTACGAGTAATATTTTACGGCAAGCAGAAATTCACATTCCAGTGCTAATAAATAAAAGTTTTATTAGGACACAGATATGCTCATTCATTTATATATTATTTCATGCAATAATAGAGTAGTTGCAACAGAGACTGTATGGCCACAAAGTCTATAAGGTATCTGCTATCTGACCCATGCTGGGAAAATTTGCTGACTCCTGGACCAGAGTCACACATTCATCTGCATTTAAGACTTGGTGCCACCTTTTACTAGTTGTATGACTGTGCTCATTTTATCTAGGTTCCCATGTCTTATTTTCCTCAGACAGAAAGTGGGAATAACAATGTCCACTTCAAAGGGTTATTATAAGAATCAAATGTAGCATAAGAAGCCCTCTGTAAATGTTTTTTGTTGTTTGGTCCCTCAGCTGTGCCCAACTCTTTTGGGACCCTATGGACTATAGCCCACAAGGCTCCTCTGTCCATGGGGATTCTCCAGGCAAGAATACTGGAGTGGGTCGCTGTTTCCAGGGGATCTTCCCAACCCAGGGATCAAACCCACATCTCCTGCACTGGCAGGCAGATTCTTTACCACTGATCCACCAGGGAAGAGGCCTGTAAGTGTTAGTGTTACAAATATATGCAGAGATGAAAAAAAAATACATCTCTTTATTTGTCTAAGATAAATTAAATGATGGCCCAGCTCTCACAGATCAAGATTGACAGGTAAACTTACCTCTGTCATTTTTTAGAGGGGATCCTTTCCACCTCCATTGGGATCATACAAGAATCCCAGGGGCTCAAGAGTATCCCTAAAGAGGTCACTTGTAGGTAATCCCTGTTGTTTCTTTGATCCAGCCCACCTGGCCTGGCCCCAGGCAGGGAGCTCTGGTGGTGAATCCTCATCTATCACTAGTACAAGAGACCATGGAACCTTCCCCACAGCTCCCATACCTAGGGCCCCAGGAATGACAACACTCTTCCCTCCCAAGCTTTGGCCACCTCTGGGCGCTGTGTGGAAGCAGAGTTCTGATGCATTGTGACACCCTTTATGGGGCCATTTTTGCCAAGCTCCTGAATCCAACTCTATCCTCAGATCACGCATTCCCTTCTCTTTGTGGAGAAAGGAGCCTCTGCATGGAGCCTCCTTCTTGATAGCTCAGTTTTCCACTGCTGTAAGCCCCGAGTATACCAGGAATCTCCCGCTCAGATGCTTCACAAGGCTATGCAGGTGAAAAAGCTGAGTGGAAGACAATAGCGGGAGGTAAATACTGTGGCAAACTTGCCTCTGCTCCTCGGTTCCCACCCATTATCACCACTTAGGGCCAGCATCTCCAGATGTTCTGTTTGTTCAAGGGAAGCTGTGAATCTGGGTAGTTACGTGAAAATTCCCAAAAACTCTCTGCAGGCTGAATCTTGCCTAAAGTTAACCAGATAACCCTAGCTTCTCTAAAAGTAAATAAATATAAGGCTGCTAACTCCTCTGGAAGTGGAAAGACCCCAGACCTAGCTGCCTTCTTGGCAAGGAAAAATACCTCTCCTGCTCTCAACCTGAAACCATGGAAATATTGATAAGCTAGAATTAAATTCTCAATTAATGTTATTTTGGCATATTGCTATTAGTTATTATTTTACTACCGTTTATGTAAAAACAGTTCATGCCTGGCACTTTTAGCTCTCAATAAATGTTTATTATTACTATTTTATTAATGGTATTACTCCCATTTTAGAATATTTTAGGAGTGGAATGCCAGTGGGGCACCAGGAATGTGTGTGTGTGTGTGTGTCTGGGGGCTGACCTATGAAAAACACATCTACAGAGCTCCAATTCCAGCTGGAGGAGCCAGCAGGTTGACAGGTGCCGTTACCGCCACCTGCCGTCCAGTTCGCAGAACTATCACGGTTCACAGCCGCGCCCGCAGGGCTGGGATGCTCGCTGGGCTGGCCCTTTGAGGCTGCAAATCCATCTTCCCCTGCAACACACACACACACACACATACTGTAGGTTTCTCCGTCTCTGCCTGGCACACACACACACACACACACACTGTAGGTTTCTCCGTCTCTGCCTGGCACACACACACACACACACACACACCACACACACACACCACACACACACACCACACACACACACTCTGTAGGTTGTCTCCATCTCCGCCTGGCCCCCAGATGGCCAAACCCAACGCCGGCTTTTCGATTTCTCCTGATACACACAGACACACAGACACACAGACAGACACACAGACACACAGACACACACACACACACACACACACACACACACACGGCAGGCAGGCTCCGTCCTTGCCTGGCTCCAATGTGGCCAAACATAGAACTCCTCTTTTTGGATTTCTCCTGACCTTGCGACACGGGTGACCGGTCCAGCTATCAGGAGAGGGGGAGTAGGAGAAGCGCCTGTGGGCGCCGGGACCCCAGGGACCCAGACTGAGAGGAGCGAACAGGAACGCCGGGGAGACGCATGGCTGCGGCGGGACCCAGCGGACTCGCCCAGCTCTGCCTCTTTTCCTTCCCTTATCAGAGGCAGGATGACTCACTCTTTTGTTTCTGGAAAAGAGGTATCTGTACTGGCCCGAGGCGGAATTCACCCCACCCGCACTCATTAGGAATCGCTTGCTTATTCGCTGGGCCCAGCCTGCTCGCCCGAGACGCGGGCAGAATTCTTACGCGGGCTGACAGCCGCAGTGATGGGTGACACCGAACCAGAGACCCTCCGAGCCCGCCTCCCCGGCAATCCCGGGCGTGCCTGGCGGTGGAATTCGCCGGTCGGCGCTCACCTCTGCCCCCTGGTGGCTGGTCTGAGCATCGCAGCAGGGCCCAGCCCACAACCCACCTGCAGCCCCCGGCAGCGTCACCTCTGGGTGTTTTTCAAAGAGAGCATTTCTACAGTTCTGTTCAGCTGCTGGGGATAGGAGATGTGGTTCTCAGATTAATTACTAATGAATGAGAAGGTTGTGTGTGTATGTGTGTGTGTGTGCGCAGGAGAGAAACTCTTAAGAGTGTGTTTGTGATGGGATAATAGAGAGGAGAGGGAGGAGTAGGAAAAAGGAAGAAAAGAAGCAAGAGAGGCAAAGGGACAGTGATGAGGGAATAGAATGACAGCAGAGGATGCGTAAAGAATGTAGGGAGCAACAGTTTGATGGGAAATGGGAGGGGACTTGCGCATGAAAAAGGGGGGAGGGTTTGACATCTGCGAGAGGGAAAGTTTCATTTCGGTGAAGTGAACCTTGTGAACATTTCAATATACCTCTCTCCTATTTTACATTCCATTTTGTTTGGCAGCTGCTAGAAATGAGTTTCCATTTTTCGGTCTTGTTTTAATATTCTTATGTCTCCCACATCACTAGATCATTAGATACAGAAACAATTATGCCGTACATTCCTGTCTGACGGAACCCGGGGTGCACGCAGGCTTATTAACGCCTGGCCTTGCCCAGCCGCTACCAGCCACATCTGCTATTGTTGTCTGATCCAGATTTCATGCTCACTCTCTCTCCACTGACCTCTATGTGCTAGCTTGTCCTTTGGGAAATAGACCAGTAGCTGCTCAGAATCCAAATGTACATGACAATCAGGCTCACAAAGGCTTCTACCACCTAGTCTTCCACCAACAAACCAAGCAAAGCCCACCAGCAACACAGAGCTTCAAAAATGAGTTCTTTTGAATCACATCTGTAGCTTCTGACCTAATCCTTTTTATCTTCTCTTAGAAGTACAACAGAAGGAGAGAGGTTTTGCAAGGTCCCTTCTAGCTACAGCTCATACAAGCTGTGAGACGGTTGAAAGGGATTTTCCCTATCCCAGTCTCTGTTACTATTTTGTCAACATTACCCAGTCTGGTTCCAGATTTGAGGGAGGGGGGTCACATTTAGAAAGCCTGGATAGGATGATAAAAACTTTTGGCAGGAGATAAATCAATGCATATGGGCGTGGGCAGTGATGCCCAAACTCATTCACCACAACAAATGGTCTCATGAAAATGTTTTGGTCAGTACAGCTAATTTTGCTATATGAGGAGCAGTTGCCTATCTGCATGAGTGAATGGGGGTGGGATGGGCATCTCATGGTCACTTGGAGGGGCCTCTCAGGAGAGTGGTCGTCTTGGTGTTTGACCCTTATTCTGGAACATTCTGGGGATATTCTAAGAAAGCAGTTTGGAGATAAAATATTTCTCATTGAGGTGAATGGATTGTGATGCAGATAAGAAATAGGAAGAGAAAAACGTGTTGGGCCTTCAAAATGCAAAGGCTTTTTATAATATGGTTTCTATCATCAAGTGGGGAGACACATTATTCTTGTCAGTGTGTGAGAGTCAAAAGATGCTCCCCAGGGCCAGGGCAAGACAACACTGTGGAGGAGAAGCATAGGTTTTTGCCAAAGGCTTTTCAGAAATATTCAACAATCTAAAGTCCCATTGTTGAATAATTCTTTAATTATCTTCCTAATGTTTGAACGTTTACATTTCACTTCCTCTTTTTTTGACAGCTCTTTCTGCTTGAATCTGCTTAGTGCATTTTTTTTTTTATTTTTTAAATTAAAAAATAAATTGATTTAGTTTTTAATTTAAAAAATAAGGCTAATTACTTTATAATACTGTGGTGGTTTTTGCCATACATTGATGTGAATCAGCCACAGATATACATGCGTCCCCCACCCCAAAACCCCTTCCCACCTTACACCAGCTTTGAGTGCCCTGTTTCATGCATTGAACTTGGACTGGTCATCTATTTCACATATGGTAATATACATGTTTCAGTGCTATTCTCTCAAATCATCTCACCTTCTCCTTCTCCCAGAGTCCAAAGTCTGTTCTTTATATCTGCGTGTCTTTTGCTGGCTTGCATATAGGATCATCATTACCAGCTTTCTAAATTCCATATATATGCATTAGTATACTGTATTGGTGTTTTTCTTTCTCACTTACTTCACTCTGTATAATATGCTCCAGTTTCATCCACCTCATTAGAACTGATTCAAATGCATTCTTTTTAATAGCTGAGAAATATTCCATTGTGTATATGTACCACCATTTTCTTATCCATTTGTCTGCCGATTGACATCTAGGTTGCTTCCATGTCCTGGCTATTATAAACAGTGCTGTGATGAACATTAGGGTACACGTGTCTCTTTCAAGTCTCGTTTTCCCAGTGTGTAAGCCCAGCAGTGGGATTGCTGGGTCGTATGGCAGTTCTATTTCCAGTTTTTAAAAGAATCTCTGCACTGTTCTCCATAGTGGCTCCATTAGTATGCGTTCCCACCAACAGCATAAGAGAGTTCCCTTTTCTCCACACCCTCTCCAGCATTTATTGTTTGTAGACTTTTTGATAGCAGCCATTCTGACCAGCGTGAGATGGTACCTCATTGTGATTTTGATTTGCATTTCTCTGATAATGAGTGATGTTGAGCATCTTTTCATGTGTTTGCTAGCCATCTGTATGTCTTCTTTGGAGAAATGCATGTTTAGTTCTTTGGCCCATTTTTTTATTGGGCATTTATTTTTCTGGTATTGAGCTGCATGAGCTGCTTATATATTTTTGAGATTAATTCTTTGTCAGTTGCTTTGTGTGCTATTATTTTCTCCCATTCTGAAGGATATCTTTTTACCTTGCTTATAGTTTCCTTCATTGTGCAAAAGCTTTTAAGTTTAATTAGGTCCCATTTGTTTATTTTTGCTTTTACTTCCATTACTCTGGGAGGTGGGTCATAGAGGATCTTGCTGTGATTTATGTCAGAGAGCATTTTGTCTATGTTTTCCTCTAGGAGTTTTATAGTTTCTGATCTTACATTTAGATCTTTAATTCATTTGGAGTTTATTTTTGTGTATGGTGTTAGAAAGTGTTCTAGTTTCATTCTTTTACAGGTAATTGACCAATTTCCCCAGGACCACTTGTTAAAGAGATCATTTTTTCTCCACTGTATATTTTTGCCTCCTTTGACAAAGATAAGGTGTCCGTAGGTACATGGATTTATCTCTGGGCTTTCTGTTTTGTTCCATTGATTTATATTTCTATCTTTGTGCCAAACTGTCTTGATGACTGTAGCTTTGTAGTATAGTCTCAAGTCAGGCAGGTTGATTCCTCCAGTTCCATTCTTCTTTCTCAAGATTGCTTTGGCTATTTGAGGTTTTTTGTGTCTCCATACAACTTGTGAAATTATTTGTTCTAGCTCTGTGAAAAACACCATTGGTAGCTTGATAGGGATTGCATTGAATCTATAGATTGCTTTGGCTGGTATACTCATTTTCACTATATTGATTCTTCCAATCCATGAACATGGTATATTTCTCCATCTATTTGTGTCATCTTTGGTTTCTTTCATCATTGTTTTATAGTTTTCTATATATAGGTCTTTTGTTTCTTTAGGTAGATTTATTTCTAAGTATTTTATTCTTTTCATTGCAATGGTGAATGGGATTGTTTCCTTAATTTCTCTGTTTCCTCATTGTTAGTGTATAGGAATGCAAGGCATTTCTCTGAATTAATTTTATATCCTGAAACTTTACTATATTCATTGACTAACTCTCATAATTTTCTGGTGGTGTCCTTAGGGTTTTCTGTGTAGAGGATCATGTCATCTGCAAACAGGGAGAGTTTTACTTCTTTTCCAATCTGGATTCCTTTTATTTCTTTTTATTCTCTGATTGCTGTGGCTAAAACTTCTAAAACCATGTTGAATAGTAGTGGTGAGAGTGGGCACCCCTGTATTGTTTCTGAGTTTAGGGGAAGTACATTTTCTTACCATCTTCCATCAGAGGTTCAGCCATGGAAGCCATAATTTAGCTGGGTTTCATTGAAGCTGTGACAGGCTGAATCTATTGACAGTTTACTGAGTGGTTCGTGAGTGCTTCTCAGCTCTATGCTCAGTGCTGGGCCATGATGAGAGCTCTTCTCACAGAATTCAGATGAATCTGTGGATCTATGCTGTGGAGCTGGGCTGAGACACTCTCTTAACTATATTCTATTGAGAGTGGGAAATGTGGTGTGTGTGTGTGTGTATAGTCTCACAATATGTTCATTAATCACCCTTCTCCAGTGGCTCAGACAGTAAAGAATCTGCCTGCAATATGGGAGACCTGGGCTCGATCCCTGGGTTGGGAAGATCCTCTGGAGGAGGGCATGGCAATCCAGTGCAGTATTCTCGCCTGGAGAATCCTCATGGACAGAGCAGCCTGGCAGGCTACAGTCTATGGCATTGCAAAGAGTCATGATAGCGATGGAGCACACAGCAGCTCACACACACACGCATACTAATGTTTCTTGTTTTCTTAAAATTTTTATTGGAGTATAGTTGCTTTACAATATTCTATTAGTTTGTGCTCTACAGAAAAATGAATCTTTTGTACTTATACATATATCTTCTCTTTTTTGGATTTCCTTCCTATTTTGGTCACCACAGAGCACTGAGTAGCATTCTCTGTGCTACACAGTATGTTCTCAGTTATCTATTTTATAAACAGTATCAGTAGTATATATATGTCAATCCCAATCTCCCGATTCATCCTACCTCCCCATTCTCCCCTTGGTGTCCATACGTTTGTTCTCTACATCTGTGTCTCTGTTTCTTCTTTTCAAATAGGTTCATTTGTACAAATTTTCTAGATTTTACATATATGGATACTCCTGCCAATGCAGGAGACATAAGAGATGTGCCTTCCATCCCTGGAAGATCCCCTGGAGGAGGGCATGGCAACCCACTACAGTATTCTTGCCTGGAGAATCTCATGGACAGAGAAGCTTGGCAGGCTACAGTTCATGGGGCTACAAAGAGTTGGACAGGATTAAAGTGACTTAGCACATATAGTAATTGTCACCCTAGGGTTGAAACATAAAAAACATTTAGCAAAAAATCTCACATGGACCAATAAGCCTGCTTTCTGTACTAGATTGCTGAGACTACTGAAACAAAATACCACAGACGGGGTGACTTAATCAATAGAAATTAATTTTCTTATAGTTCTGGAGGCTGGAAGTCCAAGATCAAAGTGCCAGCTGGCTTGGTTTCTCCTAAGGTCTTTCCTTGACTCTCAAGTGGGCACATATTTGCTCTGTCCTCATATGGTCTTTTTCCTGTGTGTTTGCATCCCTGCTGTCTCTTGTTTTTATAAGGAAACCATTCATATTGGATTCAGGCCCCACACTTACGACCCCAGCTAAATTTGATTGCCTCTTTAAAGGCCCTATCGCCAAACACAGTCATATTCCAAGGTCCTGGGGAGGGAGTAATATTTAGAGCTTCAGCTATGAATTTTGAGGGGACACTATTCAGCCCATAACTCCCTCCAAGCAGATTCCCATGGGCTAGTAAAGTGGGCCATTAAGTCTTCTCTTCCAGGTTGCACAGGGTGTTCAGTTCTGTTCAGTCACTTAGTTGTGTCCGACTCTTTGCGACCCCATGAACCGCAGCACGCCGGCCTCCCTGTCCATCACCAACTCCTGGAGTTCACCCAAACCCATGCCCATTAAGTCAGTGATGCCATCCAACCATCTTATCCTCTGTCTTCCCCTTCTCCTCATGCCTTCAACCTTTCCCAGCATGAGGGCCTTTTCCAGTGAGTCAGTTCTTCACATCAGGTGGCCAAAGTACTGGAGTTTCAGCTTCAACATCAGTCCTTCCAATGAACACCCAAGACTGATCTGCTTTAGGATGGACTGGTTGGATCTCCTTGCAGTCAAGGGACTCTCAAGAGTCTCCTCCAACACCACAGTTCAAAAGCATCAATTCTTCAAAGCTCAGCTTTCTTTACAAGGAGAGAGGTCTAATATTAGACCAAAAGGCATAGAGATCTGGACCTAGGGTACCACTATTCTGCCAGCTCTGTGATGTTGGCCAGGCAGTTAATTTTCTGAGGCTTGGTTTCCTTATCTATGAAATATGTACTGACTCTTATTATCACACCTTTAATTATTTTGCATTATTACTATTTGATGCCCTGAGATAATTATGTGAAGAAGTTCTGTGAAATGGTATGCGCTGCTTCAATATATGGTATTTTATAGTGAATCTTCCAAATGGTAACTTCCCCTTGTGCTCGGAGATAATATTGTGGTTAAAGAGCAGTGCCTGTGGAGGTATACAATCTGAGTCTGGACTCCAGTCTATTCACTGCCTTTGGGCTATCATTTAGCTATGAAAGATTCCGTTTCTTTCTATATACCATGGAAGGAATAATGTAAATAGTCATATAGAATTCATATGATGATTCAAGAAAAAAATGTATATAAAATGTGTGGGCTTGAAAATGGTGTATCACCAGTGTCAACAATGTATTTCCTTAAAATCTTTCCCTTTTCCACACTATGTTCACCTCCAAATGGAATTCAGTCCTACTCTTGATTTGGGATTCCTGAATGACCTTATGACACCCTTCTGTGCCAATGATAGCAATTTATTTTTCAGTAAGGTATTTTTCCTTTTCCTCCTTTTCCCTAACCAGCTTTCAGTGGGATGAAGCTCTGTGCTTTTTTGAAGATGGAAAAAAAACACTCATGAAATTTCCTTTCAGACACATCATCTCCAGTTCCTTAAAGCAATCCCATGTCACATCCCACATGAGCATCGTAAGCAGTTCTTCCGCTATGCAGTGCTGATTTACAGACACAATGGCATCTCACTTAACATCTTTCAAAACATCTCTCTCAACCTGAAGCTTGAGGAAGCAGCTGGAGTTGAGGATAAAAAAACAAAACAAAACAAAACACAGTATTCCTCTTCACTCACAAGGTCCTCCCGGCACCTAGCAGAGCACCAAGCAAGTAGTGAGAGCCAACAAATACTTGGGTAATGAATGATTACACAACTGGTCTGTTGACAAGAGAGTAGCCAAAACACTAAACCTGTTTTTTCAGTGACAGATAATAAGTGGGGAAAATTCCAGAGGGTATAATGTTGGAGGACAGCATGAAACTTAAAGTTAAGGAAACATTGTGTGTATGTATGAAAGAGAGAACGGGGCAGGACGTATAGTTCAGAATCAAATAGTTTTTTTTTTAATTGAATGAAAGATGTTTTTAAATTTACAGTGCTTTACAATGTTTCACACACATAGTTTCATATAATCCTATAATAACCCATTTCTTCTCCTACCCTTCCCTTCATCGCCCCTCCCCTTCCCTCTCCCTAAAAATCAAATAGTTTAAAAAGAAAAGGAGGAATCAGGACACAGCACATGAAAAAGAGTTTTGAAGAGCTGTGTTTCCTCTTCATAAACCATATTCACAGTCCCATCTCTTAGGGACCCCAGTTTAACTTGAACCCAGCTCTAGGCATTCATAGTCTGGCCAGAGAGCAGGACTCTGAAAGGGTCGTTAAAATGGCATGAAAGAATTGACTTATAAACCATTGTCAAATATCTGTCTTTCCAGCCAGATCTGAACTCCAGTGAATCCAAGCTTGCCTTCAGGGGACAAGTGAATGACTGAGCATGGTGCCCGGTCCACTGCAGCCTCTTCATGAAGAACGAACACCACAGTGGTTGGTATCTTCCCATTTCTCCAGAGTGGCATTCATATTTCTCCAGAGTGTTTTTCCACCACTCTTACTGAACCACTTGTTAATTACTAAGCATCTGTAGCCGCCACATTCTTCTGCACACACCTCCCTTTCCAGGTTGAATTTTGCATCATGTCAACAAACGGTGGTTTTCTCTCTCCATCTCAACTGGCCACGGATGTCTTCATTAGCTTTCCTTCCTTCTCACCACTACATCACACGTGTTGATCTCCAGTTAGTTCTTTTGTTATTTATGTGATGATATTTTAGGGTGTATTCATTTCAAAAAGGATAATGTACTTAGCAAATGTTATATATGCAGGAGGTTTTAAGTGGGACTAAATGTAGCAATTAATGCTAATGAGTCTGCTGTTAGCATGTAATATTCTTGGTTTTATAATCATGCATTACCGGATGTGGAGCCTCAGTTTGTTTAACAGATGCTGATCTTAATGGCTACATTCTCTTCCCATGGATAAGTTAGCTTTAGTTAAATGTACCATTAAAAATAACCATTTAAAATGCTAATGAAAACAGAGACTGTATCTATCAGGAATTTTGTTTTAACCTCTGGTTTTACTACTTCTTGTTTTCAAAAGGACTTTGGGAAGAGGAAGAGCTTTTTATCTACTTAAGGTGCTTTAAACAGAAAAAGAAAAGTTCAGTTCATTGCAGTTCACATGTAGTATCTGTAGGCAAAGTCAAAAAAAAGGGATTCACAGTGAAGGTCAATGTCTCTACAGCCTGGGGACTGTAGGCCTGCCTTGTTAATGCTGACTGTACTTGGAAACTGACTCTCCTGTGGTTGGCACCTCGTTTCTTTTCAGTGTTCATTTCAGATGTGAGTCAGAATTGAACAGTTCAAGTTAATGGTAATTCAACTGGTTAACATCCAAATACGGTCTTTGTGAAAGCACCATTATTCTATCACAGATTAGGATCAAAGAGGGAAAAATACCAGGATGTTGCTACTTAGGAATGAATACCTGATCCTTCCTGGACATCAAGAGGCCTAGTTTGGGCTTTCTCATGGGGAAATGGAGTTTGTCTAATGAAGGATTAATAGATGCCCAGGGAGAGCTCCGTACCTTTCTTTATTGCATCTCTCAGTTCAGTTCAGTTGCTCAGTCATGTCCAACTCTTTGCGACCCCGTGAATTGCAGCACACCAGGCCTCCCTGTCTATCACCAACTCCCGGAGTTCACCCAAACTCAAGTCCATCGAGCTGGTGAAGCCATCCAGCCATCTCATCCTCTGTCATCCCTTTTTCCTCCTGCCTCCAACCCCTCCCAGCATCAGTCTTTTCCAATGAGTCAACTCTTCACATGAGGTGGCCAAAGTACTGGAGTTTCAGCTTTAGCATCATTCCTTCCAAAGAACACCCAGGAGTGATCTCCTTTGGAATGGACTGGTTGGATCTCCTTGCAGTCCAAGGAACTCTCAAGAGTCTTCTCCAACACCACAGTTCAAAAGCATCAATTCTTCAGCACTCAGCTTTCTTCATAGTCCAACTGTCACATCCATACATGCCTACTGGAAAAACCACAGCCTTGACTAGACAAATCTTTGTTGGCAAAGTAATGGCTCTGCTTTTCAATATGGTATGGAGATTGGTCATAACTTTCCTTCCAAGGAGTAGCGTCTTTTAATTTCATGGCTGCAATCACCATCTGCAGTGATTTTCGAGCCCCAAAAAATAAAGTCTGCCACTGTTTCCACTGTTTCCCCATCTATTTCCCATGAAGTGATGGGACTGGATGTCATGATCTTCGTTTTCTGAATGTTGAGCTTTAAGCCAACTTTTTCACTCTCCTCTTTCTCTAGTGATGCCCTAAAACAGATTCTCCAGGTCTCTGAATGTGGCTGCATGGTGACCAGGATAGGGTCGAGGGATGTCTATGTGTTGGGAGAGCCCATGTGTATTTAATGGTTATGACTCAGGCCTCCTAGACTTTCTAGTTTCTTGGCTGAGCTATATACCTCTCCAGGCTAAATCAGTTCAGGGCAGGGTAGCTTGTACATGCTGGGAAAGGCTATGTGGGGAGGGATTAGCCAGATGCAGTAAGCATGTTTATAAGGAGCTTTTTCAAGTGTGAAATCTAACTCTCTTGTTTGTAGGAAGTGACTCCATCCAGTAGGAATTCTCATTCCTTCCCATGGTGAGTCCTCTTGGTTCTGGGAGCTTTTGTTTTCTCTTTTTCTTTCAGAATTTACTCAAATAATGATGTATCTGGGGGAGAACTGATGCTACTTGGAGGCAATGTAATCTCAGGGTTGTTGGTTCAGAGCTTGGGAGCTTATATATTAAGGTAAAAACTCAGTAGAGCAAGTTAGGCTAATTATCTGGTAGCCAGAAAATAATGAAAGGACAGAAAAGCATCCTCATAGTCTGAGGATCTGGAGTCAAAGTGTTTACAGAATAGAGGTCTATGGATGGAGCCTGTGCTTGCTGCCACATTTTTTTCATCGACAGTTGCCCAGGAGCTTTTGAAGGCTTTTAAGATGGAGCTGCTTGGAGCTAAAACTGCACCATTTCTCTTAACCAGACCAGCATCCTTTCTGATTTTGAGGTTTTTGATCATGTCCACCTCTGGATTTGCTCACATTAGTAGGAACATCTTCTCCAGGCATGCAGAACCTGAGATACAGTTTCTTTGGGAAATAAGAACCTTTGCTACCTGATCAGTGGATGTCTAGTCTGATCTGGGAGATTCAATAGGGCAGGGTGAGCAGATAGAATGATACAAAGTAAAGATAACATGGCCAGTGAAAATTTCACACTATCTTATAGAGTGAAAACTTAATGTCTTGTTTTAAAATACATGCCAAATCAGCTAGCGGAGATTGTTCAGCTAGATGGTGCATTGTTTCCATGCATGTTCTCACACACAGCTCCCCGGGTTCACTATACCTCCTCAATAGTTTGAGATTCTTTGGTCAGGAAATAGCTTTGACTGATGGACATCTACCCTAACTGTTCAGTTGCCAGTCTAGGGAGTAGAAGAGAACAACTTAGGTAGAAATTGGAAACAGGACCTTTTCCTCTTCACAACAAAGACCATTTCAACTTCAGTCTTGGGACTCTAGGCAGCCAAGTTACCATATTTGTGTAACAATTTTTGTGTATGTGTAAGGGAGGGATTTGGAAGGAATGATGCTAAAGCTGAAACTCCAGTACTTTGGCCACCTCATGAGAAGAGTTGACTCATTGGAAAAGACTCTGATGCTGGGAGGGATTGGGGGCAGGAGAAGAAGGGGACGACAGAGGATGAAATGGCTGGATGGCATCACTGACTAGATGGACGTGAGTCTGAGTGAACTCCGGGAGTTGGTGATGGACAGGGAGGCCTGGCGTGCTGTGATTCATGGAGTTGCAAAGAGTCGGACATGACTGAGCGACTGAACTGAACTGAACTGAACTGAAGGGAGGGATCTGCCTTTTGTTTCAGTTTTAAATTCAGGCATCTTCCATAGCTGTGGTGAAGTTATAGTGATTGGTAAAAAAGAATTCTATATGGACTAAATTTGTTGCATTGAACATGCTTCAGTTCTATTTTGACAAATGTTTGCTAACACTGGGGCCTTTTACTATGCCAGGTCTGAAAGAATCACAAGAGTGGAAAAGACATGGTCCTTTCCTTAAGAGATCACAGACTCACCTTTTTCCCAATCTCACCTACTGCTTTGAATGTATTTTTAAATAGATGGGTATAAAGAGGGTAGAAAATGGGAGTGTATAAGAAGGAATTACTTCTGGGTTACTAAGAAACTTCTGATTTGATAGCAAAGCCTACAGCTGGTGTTAACTTTTTAACATGAAGCTCCTGTGACTTCAAGGAAATAGAATCTCAGATCAGCTGGGGGACAATGCTCATTGAGACACAAGTGGTTTTTCACAAGATCAGTAAAGGGAGGTGTATAATAACGACTTTAGCTAACCTTTGTCCCTAGTTCCTGGGAGGTAACCTCTAAATCCTTGGAATTTTTCTAAGTCATTCGTGTTTCTTTGTCATTTCCTGTTGGGCTCTCTTGGACCACACTTGATAGTTTTTGTTGATGAGAGGATTCATGGTGGGACCCTAGATGGTTTATGCTAACAAGATGACTCAAGGTGGGGTTGGCTGTGCCAGAAAGACTCACCCACTACGTGATTAGAGCACTGGGGCCAGAGAGGGGACCTGGAACACTGAGGTCAACTGTGTAGCCAGTGAATCAATCAATCATGCCTAAAAGCAATGAAAGTCCAGTAAAAACTCTGGGCACCTCAGCTTGGGAGCTTCAGCTGGCAACACTGTACACTGTCACCCATCAACGTGCTGGGACAATGGACTCATGCTTGGGGCTCTCTCAGACTTCGCCCTACACATCTCTCCCTTTGGCTGATTCTTTTCTTTTTGTAAACATTTTTACTGTGACAAATGTTCAGACAATATATTCCTGCTGCTGCTGCTGCTGCTGCTGCTGCTGCTAAGTCGCTTCAGTCGTGTCCGACTCTGTGCAACCCCATAGATGGCAGCCCACCAGGTTCCTCCATCCCTGGGATTCTCCAGGGAAGAATACTGGAGTGGGTTGCCATTTCCTTCTCCAGTGCATGAAAGTAAAAAGTGAAAGTGAAGTTGCTCTGTCGTTTCCGACTCTTTGCGACGCCATGGACTGCAGCCTACCAGGCTCCTCCGTCCATGGGCTTCTTCAGGCAAGAGTACTGGAGTGGGGTGCCATTTCCATATATTCCTAGTAGTCATCAAATACTTTCTGTTGGCCACATAGCATTTAGGATCTTCGTTCCCCATCAGGGATTGAACCATACCCCCTGCACTGGGAGCTCAGGGTCTTAATTGCTGGACTGGCAGGGAAGCGGCTGACTCTGATTTGTATCCTTCTGTATAATAAAACTGTGATCACAAGTATAACATTTTCCTGAGTTCTGTGTTATTCTAGAAATCATTAAGCCTGAGAGGCTAATGAGAACCCCTGAAATTGTAGTCAGCTGATCAGTCATCATGGCCTGAGGATGCTGAATTTGTCTCTGACACTTGATGTAAGAGCGATCTTTCTTGAGAATTGTGTCTTAAGCTTGAGTTTGGTAAACTCATCAAAGAAGGGCATTATCAGGAGTTTTACATAAAATTCAGATTGAGGCGATGGACCCATAAACTGTCTCTTTGAACTGGAGGGGAACAGAGGTTTTGCTTCTGTGTGAGACCCTCTGCTGGTTGTTGAAAGCAATCGTTAAGCACTCATCTCCTTCATCCCAGCCACCCACTCCAATTTGGGATTAGTTCTTTTTTTATTTTTTTAACCCAATTTGGCAGCTCAGGGTCAAACCTCAGACCCTCCAGATCACTTCTGATGCACAATTAATCAGCCTCATCTGTTTGGATTGCTCATTTCTCATTTTCTGCCGCTATCTCCTGTCTGTCCTGTCCAATGCTGCTGGGGTTCTATGGAGATTCTGAAGACATTTTGTGAAGGTAATAATAGCTCTCACCAAGAACAGAGAACAGCTTATTTCACAAGTTAAAAAAAAAAACAAGTGACTTTAGAAGATTTCCTCCTACTGCTATCGGGTTGGATCTTATTAAAACTAAACCTTAAAGGATGACCTTTATTATGGAGATTTTAAAGGAGTATACCCCCTAATGATTTTTGGTATCATATCCGAAGGTCTCACTCAAGTCTAAAACTTACAGAGTCTTAATGCTTTATCTGTAGCTTCCCAGTGGTAATTTCTGCTTATTTCTTATTATCCCTTTAAGGGAGGAAAAGAAAAACTTTCAGAAACTCTCTTTGCTGAGATGAAGACAATTATTGTAAATACTACATTTCCCTTCTGTGACAGAAAAGACACAGATAGAGGGCCTTCAAGTGATTCTTCAGTGTCTGGTCTACCCCTTCTTTACATATTTTTCATTATCATTGCCTTCATTTCCTATCTTATTCATGAAAAACTTCCAAGAAGCAGTGCAGTCAACCACAAGATCACTGACTCAGGTCAATGAAGACACATCTCCTTTTCACGTTTATTTCATTTTGTTTTAAGATCACAGAAGAGCAGAGCATTCATACGTGTAAAGTAACAGAAGAGAGAAACTGAATTCAAATACATTTAAAAAGAAAAGGAAAAAAGCTTTTTTAATTTTAATTTTTTTAAAACACACACTTGCGCTTTTTATTTTCCTTCACAGAGCTAGTATCCAGGGAAAAAAAATCCCCCCAATAAACAAATATTAAAAAAAAAACAAAACCTTGAACAACAAAAAACCCAAACAAAAAATGGCCATGAGTTTTTGTCATCAAGGAAAGTTTTGCTTATGTCTACAGGGATGAAAAAAGGAATATATTCATATATATATATTTATATGTATATAACACTGTTAATAAGGAGAATTCTAACCAAGAGCAGGATTTATACACCCTTCAGTAGAGCAGTGAGGAGGAAGGGGTGAACCAGTGCTGGGGAAGGAAGTTGGAGGTTTTCTCCCATGCTGCTCTCCTGTAATTTCCACTTCACCCTTCTCCCACTCCCAGTAAATACTTAGGGAGCAGAATGTGGTCGTAATTCACCAGGATGAACCTTTAACATTCTCTTGTGAAGAACAAAGACTAAGTAAGGGAGTTTTTGTTTTTTGTAAAGGCTCCAAATAGCTTAGAATTACTGCCGTGTGCCAGAAAGCCAGTGGTCCTAAGGGTTTTCTTCGTTTGCAAGAAACAGATTTTCACTCTGTGCCTGGCTTTACATAGAGAGGGCTTATGCGGAGAAGAACATAGCTATAAGAGTTGGTCCAGGAGGATCACTCAATGATGCCTCTGAAATCACCCAAAGTGGGGAGTTGTCCATGGGCAGGTCACTTTCCCACTGAAAGAGAGTGTCAGACCTACTCTAAGCACATTGCAAATTGTCATCTGTATAAAGTGATACTAATGCTGGGAAGTTATGAATAATACTTGCTTTTCAGTGCATAGGAGACGCATATTATTTCTGTCCCCTTAAGCAATGCATGAAAAGCTACCATAGGACAGATGCTAAATTGAGCATCCAGGATAGTATGGGGCTATACTTTGATGGGTCAAGACAAGCACACCTGTGCTCAGGCCATCCAGAACAAGGTGCATGATGGTAATTCCTCATTAACTGCCTGAGAAACCATCCTATTCACCCTCTGCTTGGAGTATTTAACTTTCACATTTGATTTTGACCTCCACAACTCCTATTACATTCAGCTCTGTAACCTGCTAAAATGTGTTTATTTTTGTCTTGTTTTCAACTTGTTTCTTTAAAATTGTGTTGACTTGTATTTTGTGAAAATGAGGCTTGTTTTCTCTCCATCCATTTACTTGACTACATAGCCTATAAGTCAAATTTAGAGAAACTTATGCCATGAGACATTTCTTCCAAAACAAAATATATTATCTTGCTCATTTCTCCTAGAACAGACTTTTGAACCTACCTGGGATCACTTGCTTATGGCCACCTGCACAAGCAAAGAGGTTTCAAGGACAACCATTTACTATCACGAGGCACTTGGCCCAGGAGGAGAAGACCGATGTTTCCTTTCCCTTCACATGAACAACTTCCTTACTAGTTATGTGACCAATACCTAATCTGGCTATTTTCTCCTTATGAAAGATTATTAGAATATAGTCCAACAGTTAGATTTTATATCATTTCAATTAAAGAAACAACTCCAGCTCTCTCAACACCATCAGTACAATTTGAATGTGTCCTTTCTCTATGTTACTAAGAAATTTTGATTAGGAGAGAATTATAAACCCAGTCCAGGGACCCTGTATTCTAGAAAGTTTTGGCTTTTGACATGGAGATGATGGAAGGATGGTTCCAAGAAGTGAAGATCAAACTAGATCAAAGAGATCAAACCAGAAATGACAAATAGCTGCTTAGAACGGCAAGCTGGGCACAGCACTACATGAAGATTCAATTCTTACTCAGAATCAGAGAGTTTGGAGATGGCAGAGGTTTTAGAGAAATCATTTGAATTTCTCACTTTCAGGATGAGAAAACCAAAACTCAGAAAGTTTAACTAATTTGCCTAAGGTCATATGACTTGCTTATAGGCCAGACCTGGGGCTAGAACTCATTTCTCCTGATTCCCAATCCACTTTTCACCTACTTTGCTTTATAAAGTTGTTGTTTGTCTTGGGTAGAGGAGTATACTTTAAGCATAATATTAATTTGACCCAAATTTCTTTTGATAACAGTCTTTGCAAAAAATTCATGTGGTCCCTGAAGAGATCTCTTTGATGACTCCTTATGCACCGGCTGTGCTGATCACAGAAGACATATATATGTCATTCTGTTAAACACATCAGACACTTCAAAAAGACTTCACCAGAACATGCTGAGAGAGATACTCCCAATGACAATGATTCTGTCCTCATTTGCAATAGTCAGTATAGAAATATAGGTAATAGATCCACCAGATTAAGCAAGAGTAATTCTTTCCTAGAGTGATTTAGCAAGATATTTCTCAAGGACATAACATTTTAAAATATCCGTTAATTTCTTAGGATTGAGATGACAAAGAAACTATCCCAGTGTTTCTGTTGAATGGAAAATAAAGACTGAGTAATACTGTGCTCATCAAGATATAGGTGACTTACTTTCCTTGGAGCTATTGAAATGAGACTTTAGGTTGTAAGTAAGAAGTAACAGCAACAACAACAAAAACACTTGACAGTTGATGTAACAGACACATGAGCCCTTCAAACTCTGTCCTCCCTGTCTCTTCATTTCCCTTGCTTTGGGGTCCAGGTGGGACAGCTGTGGTAAGTGTTGGATGGAAGTCCTGACATCCTAAGTCCTAAGTCAGCACTTAGGTCCTGAGGAACAAAGAGGTAAAGAGGTGACCTCTTGAGAACAGAGCAGGATGCGTGCCTATAACGGTTCTGCGGGTCTGCTTCCTTTTGCTGAGACAACCTTATGTTTGGGCCATTAGTCATCTTTCACCCTATTCTGACTTGTGACAGGCTTTGGTTTTTATTTATTTATTTTTTCCTTTCAGATTCATATGTTTAGCTGAACTTGGGCATTGCATGAAAAATGAAGTTTACATAGTTTATATTATGTACATAAACTACCGATTTACATTGATTTACACATGATTTACACATGATTGGTGCCTAATTTATTAATCAGCACACAGAATGTAAATGCGCTGAAAGGAAATCAAGGTTTTAAAATAAGTTTTCCATAATATCCATAAACATTTATGCTGGAGTAAGCGTTAAACCAACACCTAACTTTAACACCAGCTTGCTTGTCAACGGGTTAGTTATGCACTGGTTTCTGGGTGAAGATAAATTCTTTCTTGCATTATCATTTGGCCACATTTAACAACATAGCTGCAAACGAGAACAGTTTACTTCTCTTCCACTGTATACACATAAATGTAAACTTCATTTTGCATTTAGTGAGACATTTACAGATATTATGCCAATTGCTATAGAAAATTTACTCCACTAGAGCAAATGCACTAGAGAAGAAATATTTTAAACATTTAAGAAAGAAGGAGACTTCCTAAATTGGATTTACATTTCTTAACTCAGGGTCTTCGCTGTTTCTGTGGTATATTTAATATTTGTCTTCAAAATATTGTTTTGTAGGTTGGATATAGCATTGCACTTATATATCTATAAAAATGATACTTATTAGAAATCAAGGCTAAATACAGGTTGAAAGGTTATGAAGTCAAAGAGCTAAAATAAGGTCATGGTTATTTCCATGGAACAAGATCCATAAGCAAATTCCTTTCAAACAAATCATTACAGTGTGGAAAAATGGGGCTCCACGTCTTTCTAAATGAAGTATAGCTCTTTTTTAAAACCAAATTCAATACTTTTCTTCCTTTTAAGTTTAAATCATTATTCTAGATTTGCTTTATAATACATACAATATTGCAAATATAGCATCTGTAAAGATAAGGTTTAAAAAAAATACATACACATATATATATATTTCCACAAATAATTTAAGACCTTCAAAAAACAAAATGGGAAATTCTTGGATGCAAGCCAATAGACACATTCAAACCACAACCAACCTGGGGATGAAACCTATGATTCTGGAACAGTTAAGAAGCTAATAACTCAGTAGGTAATAACTGAGAAACGTTTTCATGCTGAGGAGTTTAGTTTCTGTGCGCAAAGGAGGTAAGTCCATTTTTGGAAGAGAAACAGATTTTTGTTTCTGTCCTCCAATAACATGAAAATCACGAGTACTTTTACAAGGTCTCTCTGAATAGCCCAAATTGTCTGAAGATGTAGTAAAAAAAAAAAAAATGCCTAGGGCAAAGATGATGTCTGACTTGGAAGAGAAGGCAAAGGTGAGTGGGACAATTCTTCCCAACAGAAAAAGCAAGGACCTATCCCTAAGCCTTAGTTCTTTCAGGGAAGAGGGATGTTTTATGTCCAAACTAGTAAGACTGTTCCTCCAATAAGGCAAAACCCTCTGATGAACAACTGCACAGAGGAAAGAATTTTGCAGTTGTAAAACCTAAGATAGTTTTCATTCTTCAGGAAGGACCCTTCATCAAGGTCATTTCTGCTTTGGTTAACTGTAAGTCAGATTTAAGGATTTTATTTTATGAAGAGTGGAGTTTCAGTTTGCATACAAAGGACATTGAATGTGTTAGCCATTCAGATTAATTGATGTATTTCACTCCTCTCAGTATATTGTTTCCAGCCAGTTGATTCTTTTCAATGCAAGGTTTCATGCTTTGATTACCAACGGACAAAAGTCTTGAAGAGAGTTATCGCATTGTGATGAACTAAATTCCAAGAAGTCCCATATTTAAACTTGTTATCTCGATGTCAGTGATCTGGCTTCTACCTTTTACCTGACCCTTTTCCAAACTATGTTCTCTTCCATTTTTCACATTGCTCAAAAACATCCTCAAACCTATGAAATTTCTGGGGTCAATGATCGCTCTGAAATGGGAGACAGGACAAAATTCCCAGATCCTACCAGAGATATATGCAAACACCACAATATTCAATACATGTTTAATTTCGTTTAATATATGGACCATTTTAATAAAACTCAGGGAACAAATGGTGCTGACAAGGCAAAGACATTCCTTTCAATGAGAATCTCCTTCTATAAAGCCAAGACCTTGTCCTTAGGATAGGGTAGAGGGAATAAGGAATCTAGGTGTGTGACGAAAAATCTGTGACATGCCATGAGGATCTGTTCCTGAAATTGATACTAAACTGAATTAACTCCTGTTACTTTTCTTTTCTTATGTACCTTTAAATTAGCATGCACTCCACTAAAGCTTCCACTTAAGGATGTGGTTGACTCTTCAATATATGGGAAATATTGATCATCAAGGACGATAAGCTTTTATTCCTGTACTAAGTAGACTAAATCGTTAGAGAAATCCCTGATTGTCAATAAATTGATGCTGCCTAGGAATAAGGCTAATCTTCTCTATGTTTAAGTAGCTACCATCTTGGATAAGAATTTTGGTCCTATGCCAGGATCTGCCACAAATACTTTCACCCACTCCCAAGTTCAATTTGTCCTTCTGTTTCATGTCTAAACTGCAAAATCATAAAAGAAGTCTGGTGATAGGCTTTTAAAACAATAGAGTCCCCTAGAAGAGATTAAAAGTACCACTTATCAGGAGATCATTACCTTTAAAGATGAGACTTATTGCAAAGAGCCTTCAGTTAATAAAGTCTATCAAGATAAATTTCAGATTTATTATTTTCCTTCCTTCCTCCTCACTCTCCTCCTATATGCCTTCCCTTTCTTCCTTTTTCTCTTCCTCACTCCCTTTCTTTCTAATTCTTCCTTCCTTTTCTGATTTGCAGTTATGAAGCTTCCTGTTTTACATCAGATAACAGCCATTTTCCAGGTTCTAAGACTTGGTGAGGTACCGTATTTGGCTCTGCCGCAATACATTCCATTATGACCTCAATATCAATCCTATGTCTTCTCACTAATGAGCCATTTCCAATGCTAGTAGTCTAAGTAAAAGCAACGGTTGGTTTTCTGACAAGATATCTACACACGGGGAGCTCTGCAAGGCTTTTCCTAAGAAAATCCTTCTGGTGTGCTGGTGATGTCAAGTTTTGTGGTATGTATACAGCTTTTGCTTAAATGATTACAAGTTTCTCAGCTCTTCCGGTTGAGAACTAGCTCATATAACCCTCTTGTATATGTAAACTTAAACATCGTATCTCCCACTGTATTTTTTTCAGGAGACGAGAAGCCAAGGGTAAGCAGGAAAGATGGAATACAGTGCTGCCCCTAGTGGCCTGGTGCAGGATAAGGATGGAGTGCTGTCAACAGCAGTGCTGCGAGCACCATCCATGGGTGGGAAGGAAGGTGACGTGGGAATCAAATCAAGCGTTAGCCTAGGACACCAG
The DNA here is from genome assembly GCF_042477335.2 of Ovis canadensis. Classification (NCBI taxonomy): domain Eukaryota; kingdom Metazoa; phylum Chordata; class Mammalia; order Artiodactyla; family Bovidae; genus Ovis; species Ovis canadensis. The sequence continues at coordinate 183,757,988 of NC_091245.1, forward strand.
GACAGAGCTGCAGAGGGGCGCCAGGAGTAGACTTCCCCTTGGTTGTGGCCAATGCTTTGTATTGGGGCTGTCACAGTATTTCTACCACATGAGTAGGGACCTGGGTATCTGTACTTCTCTTGCCTTGCTCACGGCTCACTGTATTTTATCTGAAATATGGAAAAATCTCTGCTCAGGGAAATCCATGGGAGCAAATGCAGAGTTAACTGAAGATTGGAGAGGGGGCAAAACAGGGCTGCTAAGGATCTCCGCGTGGCTCAGCATCCTTTCACTAGGACTTAACCCTTGGAGACCTTCCCACTTCTGGGGATTTGCTCCATACCTGTTACTCCTGCGGCAGAGCAGGACCAAGTCTGCAAAAAGCTGGGAAGCATGTGACTCCTTCAGACTCACTCGTGAAACAAGAGTGAAGTCAGAAACTTCTGTCCTAGGCCACCTCATCCGCATCACTGATTCTTTCTACTGCTTGCTCACCCCATCAATAGCAGGCACTTTCACTGACAGTGATAATCTGAGTGACTCTGGACTGGGTTCTGATGACTGGACTGGGAGGAAGATGAGGATCTGCCCGTAGGTGGGGCACAGCTTGGTCTGAAATACACGCTGAGGTCCAGGGACAGCCATGGATGGGAGAGCGGCTCTGCTCCTTGCCTCCTTCCCCTCCCACGGCCCCCAGCACCTCGTCACAGCCGCATCTCAAGGTTACAATGAGGGACAGTATCTACAGCACAATGAGTCTATGTACACGTGGACCATTCCCTCGGCATGCTTTAGAGAGAGGCGCACACGCCCACACACGTACACCCACGTTGAGAGAGAGAGAGAGAGAGAGAGACAGCACGCGCGCACAGTGGAGAGAATTAAAATGGCACTTTCTAGCGTCTGCGGCATGACGAGTGCTGGGAGGTGCGGGTTAGGGGCTGGGAGTGAAGGGAAGCGGCCGGGGTGAGGATAAAGAGCAGATATCCGGCACGGATGCGGGGGAGATCGAACACGGAGATGGTCTTAAAAGTTGGAGGGAGGGGGGAGACAGGAAAACCAGATAAAGGGTCAGGGTAGGACTCCAGCATGGATTCCATTGATAGTCTGAATGGCTATGCATCAGCTCAAATTAAAAAAAGAATAAAATGATGTTGGAAGTATAAACACCAAGGCAAGACTGTATTTTTTTCTTTCCCCGCAGATGAAAAAGGATGAAGGAAAGATAAAGTGTGTGTGTGTATATGTGTGTGTGCGTGTGTGTGTATATGTGTGTGTGTGTGTGGTGGGGGGTTAATACCCATCTGGTACTTCTTCACTTGTCATTTTTTATAACATCAAATCTCCTTAATTGATGGAGTCTTTACAGTCTACATTTGCTTAGATATACACATTTCTTGGTAGAACTCTTCCCACCTGGAATTATACTTCAATTTTTATTGATGGACTTTCAAATTGTTTTAAATGTTGTATTTTCTTCTTCACTTTCTTATTTCCCCCTTCATTTATAAACACACGAAGTTGTGAAAGAAACAGTCTCCCCCCACTTCACTCTCTCTCGCTCTGTATCCTGTGTGACGCATTTTTGTGTGTTTTTTTTTAATTATTTTTAAACTTTTATTCTATTAACATTTGCTGAGAAGGCAGAGCAGAGATGCTGCCAGCAGCCACAGTGGTACGGCCAGACTGATGGATCCATTTATTCCTCTCACCGACCCAGGTCCTGCAGTGCAAAAGAGAGAAAAGAAAGTAATTATTAATACATCCGGTCCACTCTATGTCACAACTGACAGCTCCTAATTTCAAAGGTAACACTGGGCCGTGTACCAGCATCTCAAAGTCTGGGCACTTATATACAGACTAAGAAGGACTCACCATCTTTTCTAAATCCTTCTAGTTGAGCTATAAGTATCTTAGGGGTATCTTGTGTGATGCTGGATCAGTCTCCTTGCCACCCAAATTTATCCTGCACAGCAGTGGGATGTCAGCGCTCACTAAGATCCCAAGCATTGCTGAGGGTCCTTCAGCAGCCGGACACCGGCTCCTCCAGCTGATTCACCACAGTATCTCCATTAATAAAATGTGGAACCAGCCTGTGATGCGCTCTTCTCAAGGGGGGGGGGAAGGGTGGTGGTGGTGGTAGTAGCTATTTCTTTTTTAGTGGGGAGAGGAATTGTCTTAAAGTAACGTTTTTGGCTGGGTGGCACCTTAGCTGCAAGGCAGAAAATAAGTCATCTCATGGTGGGAGTTTAAGCAGCAGCAGGGGGTCACCTGTCCAAACCCTTCATTTGACACTTTAAAAACTAATGATGATGACAACAAAAACCAACCAACCTAGCCAGGCAGGTCCAAACTGGAGCAGAGCTGAGGCTTGCACTTGCCCAGAATTCATCCTGGAGGCGTTATCTGTGGGTTTCCCACGGCCGACCTGAGTTTTCCCAATGTAGAAGAGTTTGGGGGATGTGGGTGTGCAGTTGGAGAAGAGAGTGGGTGAGGGATTTGTGTATTTACACAGAAAGAATCGAGGCAGAGAGTGAAGGTTTGGAGCTTGCCTCCTCTGCTTTGCCTGTTGCATTTCCTCCTTTCGTATTGCTCTGTTCATTTAGATCCATTACAAGAGGAAAGCAGTTTTTTACAACAGAGGCTTTTGGATTTAAGACCGTAAGCTTAGACGCGACATTCAAAAGGAAAAAATGGTGTCACTGTAACTATGGGTCAGTTGAAAGTTTTTTGAGGGCACTGAGTTGGTGATGGACAGGGAGGCCTGGCGTGCTGCGATTCATGGGGTCGCAAAGAGTCGGACACGACTGAACGACTTTACCTTTACCTATTTAATATATATAAATATATATAAATAAAGTTTGAATAGCACAGTTACAGTATGAAATGAGTGTTTGAGTGTTATTATGTGTTGAGCTATGGAAACACAGAATAAATGATTTAAATATCTAGTCAATTCTTTAAGTTTTCTGAATGACTGTAGGATTATATTAATAAGACACTTTAGCTTACCTTCAGGTTCATGCCTTACATGAGGAATTAAGGATCAAAAAGATTATGCATTTTGCATAAAGCGCCTGATAGTAATGGTGACCAGGCACTAGAATCTAGATGTTAAGTCAATGTTTTTCCTAATTCACACCGCCCCCCCACATCATTCTTTTTGGCCTTTGGGGACCTTTAAGCTCCCTTAATGGCCCCTCCCCAGGGCCTCCAGCCTGATGGCAGTGCAATCCCCTATTGTTTTCATTTCTCTAGGCTTTAGATGTCATGAGTTCTGTGGCACATTTGTTTGGATTAGTGTGTTAGTGATGCTTCTCAAACAGAGAAAGACTACACACAAATTGAGGCCAGACAGGGTTAAGCGAGGATGATTTTTGTTTTGCCCCAGGGATCCTTTGAAAACAGGTTTTCAGACTCAATTCTGCCTATTTCCTTAAACTCATTTTTAGTGCTGAGACAGGCTGGATTATCTTTCAGACATCTTAGAGTTGAGTGGTACCTGGGGGAACCTAAAAAATCTAGACTTAAACCATTTTATTTGAAGGATAGTAAATATTTGGAAAAACAAAAATGCCATCACTGAAAAATATGATATATGCATATATGAACCTAGATACACATGTTCACATATAACATTCTTGCTAATGTATATACACATATATATGCAGATACCAAGAGAAGTATATTTGTTATATGCATACTCATATACACATATGATATAAACATGTTAAAGTTATTTTAACACACAAAGTTGACAATTAGCTATTACTCTTACATACTATTCCATGCTATACATAGGGAATCTTAGTATGACTTAATAATCTTTCATTTTTATCTCTGATAGAATTGTTACTACATATTTGAAATATATTTTGTGGCTCTCTGAAAGATATTTTCATCTCTATCAATTATTATTTATTAAGTGCATTAAGTGCTCTCATATAGCTATTTGATGTGCTTATATGACTTGATCTTTCCATAATTGGTTTTGAGAGTAAATAAATAGGCCTGAAAAAATACAAGGGTAAACGGGTGATAGTTGGGGAATCAACACAAGTGTGTATACAATTACAGATGCATGTATATATCACTGCATAGGAGACTACTTCAGTTAATGGCTATTTCAGGGAAGAATCATCAGCAAAATCATTAATTATGTTTTAGCTCATAGTTATGAAATTTCTGCTTATTTGTGGAAATGCAAATGATAAATCTTATTTCCCACACCAGATGGCCACACTCAGCAAGTGCTTTTATACATTGACAGATATAATGAAAGCAAGAGTCTACAAACATAAATTAGCCTTAAGAATAGATGGGCAAATAGAACCACAATTCAAAAATTGCTACATGTTTTTCACATAACAGAAAAAAATCATATTTTGGTATTTAGCCACATCCTATGTATATATGTGTCTGTGTGTTTATCTAGTAAACATTTAATAAGAGGTAGCAACAGAGGATTAGACGGTTGTATGGCATCACCAACTCAATGGACATGAGCTTGAGCAAAGTTTGGGAGACAGTGAAGGACAGGGAAGCCTGGTTTGCTGCTGTCCAAAGAGTCAGACATGACTTAGAAACTGAACAACAATAACAAGATTGTCATTATTGTTATTAACTCTGGAAGTCTATGTTACAGGATGGCATGAAATACCTCTGGATCAAAGACACTGGTTTGTGAACTGGTTTAAGGGTTTTAATGTTTGACATGAAAAGTGCAAAATTTAGCTGCAGTGGGAGTGGGAATCTTGAGTCAACACACCAGGTCAAGGTTTTCAACTCCAAAGATAGTTGAGACTCTATATCAAGGTGAAGGCCGGATGGCGCTTTGCCAGGACAATGCTTATCCAAGGGAATCGGTGATTAAGGGCAAGATTGATAGAACATAGTTCAGGCATACAAGAAAAGAAGGGCCAGGTGAATTTAAGCTCAAACTCTTCTTAGAATTATTAAGGATTGACAAAATGACTAAAATAAAAACATAATATGCAAAACAATTGTTAAAAAAGGAGAAAATAATCTACTAAATGTCTCTTAGATATTATCTAGATGCCCAGGCTGAGGCCCCCTCAGTGACCTGGAGCCACATTTAAAAGGGAAAAAGACTGACTTTGGTGCCACCTGCTGATCATTTTCTGCCAGTACAGCTTCCTCTGCGTGAAGGAATCCACTGGGGAGGAGAGCCTGTGATTTTCAGGCTGGAGCAAATTGCAACAGGGGGTATACTGATGTTTTCTTTGAGCAGTGTATCTTGGAAATAAATTTGGGTTCCATCTCCATAATGGTTTATAAATTATCTCCCTTTTCTATAAAGACAGTCTTGGGTAAGTCTGAAGTATTCTCACAATGAAGTTGGAATTATCACACTTTTTCCATCAAAACAACACCAAATATTTTGACTTGCAAAATCTTGAAACATTAGGTCACTACTTTCCTTTGAGTGACACTAGGAATTCTTCTCGTTGATCTTTGAAATTTAAAAAAATATCGCATGCTCTATTTTCCCCTCCACTCCAAAGCTCTGTGGTATCATTGTGTTCTAACAACACCAGTTACTTAAGATTCAAATGTAATGGACAATCGTGGCATGCAGAGAGAAGAAGCTATGAAGAGGACAGCAGTTTATACTTCTTGTCCCAAATAATCTTGATGCTATATACATATTGCTGGTCACGTCTTCCCTGCTGCATTCTGTGAGGGCTTGCTAGCACTAGTCATAAATTAGGTGCTGGCCCTTTCCGGGGTGTAACCAACAGAGCTGGTCCACAGTCTCTGAGGCTCACTGCCTGGTTGGGTCTAAGGACCATAACAATAGGTTTTCACTCTTGACAGTGATCTTGATAGCCTCAGCCCCTTTGACACTCAGACAAGAAAATGTCTTCATAGGAGACACTTATCAATCCAAGTGGGTGGCCATGAAAATTTATGCAGGGTGGTGCCTGCCACACAGATTTTTCTATGACTCTGTTATGGGAACAGACACTGTTAGGGATTTCTGTTGGTCTTGTAAAGATAACACATCAGAATTGGTAATTATTTGACTCTTAGGGTCCATGTCATGAAGTGCTGACCTGACTATATTGTCTTTGCAGGGGAAAGTGTGTGAATCACGTGCCACGTGGCTGACAGAGCTACATGGGGCAGTTTGAGGGCACAAAAGGGCAGTTGCCAGATGTCCCTGCAGCCTGGGTATAGGCTGGCAGGGCGAGGGTATGGGAAAAGGTTCTGGCAGGAGGGAATAGGGAATGCTCAAGTGCTTCATTTTTGGAGACCCTACTCCATCTCCTTGAGTAATATATCTGCTTCAACAGTCAACGAGGGGTGATGAAGTGGACTCTCTGTCTCAGCTGAGAGCCCTGTCACTGGGAAGTGGACATTTCCAAAAGTGCAGCTCTGCAGCAATTAACCAAGGGAGCTTAAGGACAATGGGAGAGGGAATAACTTGCTCAGTTCCAGAGATTCAAAAATGAAAAAATCAAAAGCAATAGAGGGGTCATTGTTGGATCAGAGGCTTTTTGTAAATGAGAAAGTTCACAGTTTGGGAAAAATAGTGGCAAGTGTGTTACGGAAATTATTATCACAAATTATCAATAGGGAATAATTGCGTGTAGAAGGCGCCAATGTATTGCTGTGGACTCTTAATTTTAACATACAGAAGGGAATCAGAAATAAGAACCATACCTTTTTGCTTGAAGTGCACGGTGGTGCCAATTTCTAAAAAGGAAACATTTAGCAAAACAAAAACAGGTAAAAAATTCTGAATCAATTGCGAGTAAGCACAAAGGTAGTCTGGTAGTCTCCACTGAAAGGAGAATGAGAAGAAAGGTGAAAAGAACACACTCTTAGGAACATACACTGGTAGAGGCTGAAAGAAAGGTACATGGAAAGAGACTGCTTTGTTGGAACCAATGTGCAGTTGGAGGTGGCAAAAACAATTTGCAGCTTTGGATACTTGACGTAACATGTGATGAGTGCAGACAAGTAGGAGATCTCTGAGTATGGCAGATGAAAGGACTCTTGACTGCAATGTAGCCAATGAGAGGTTGTGTCTGCCTCCCCACCCCCATTCTACCATCTTGCATCTGCTTTGCTCTACTCACACCCATTACCTTTCTTCCTTTTCCTTTCTGCCTTTTTTCCTAATACACTAAATCCCTTCCAACATCACAACCTTTGCCTTCGCACCTGCTTGGAATGTCCCTCCCCAGACCTCTGCCTGGCCAGCTCAGTCACTTCATTCAGATTTCTGCTGAAATGTCAGGAAGGATTTCCCCCATCATCTTCTCAGAAAACGGTATCCTCTGTGACTTCCTGTTATTTTACCCTGGTTTGCTAATATTAATAATCCTGATCCCTACTTTTCACCATGTTGCACATTTACTTACTTGCTTGTTCAGTTTCTCTCCTCCATGAAGCCAGCCACAGTGCATATGTTGTCAACCATTGTACCCTGGTGCCTAGGTCAGAGCCCAGCATGTAGCAGGTATACAATAAATACTTGTTGAATGTATTAATAACTCTCAGTGTTGGGAGAGCTTCTATAAGTAAAATGCTTGGATTCCCTTTTAAGTATCTTGATCAATTAAAGCACAGCACGCCTCGATATTTAGAAGTAAATATGGAAAATTTCCATAGGATACTTTGAATCTCAGGACCAACTGGATGACTGGTCAGATATAGGAGTCCAAACCATGGGAGCTGGACATAGGTTTTCTTCTCTGTGAGGATCAGGACGCAGCCCTGCATTCCTGAGTGGCATGTTTTCACTAAGGGCATAAAGTGACCTGGACTCTGAAGACAAAAAGAAGCTTCAGATTTGGAACCCAGTCACCTCACCATCCTGCTTGAAACTGGCTTACGCTTTCTCATGACTTCCAGAATAAAGACCAAAATACTTAGCATGCCATCCATGGCTCTGCCCTTTCACCTTTCCAGCCTCATCTCATGCGGAGATGTTTATTATCTCTGCATCCCAGCCCACAAGCCTTCCTGATGCTCCATGGTACCCCGTTTCCTTTGTCGTGGGGTCTATGGCCTGATGATATCTCTACTGGGAATCCCACTCACCTGCCAAAATTTAGTTACAAATTCCACAGAGAAGTCTTCCTTAGTCTCCTTGGTAAAATGAAGTCCCTCTATTATAAGCTCTGTTCCCCTTCACAACACTCATCGCAGTTTTAATTTCAAATGTATTTGTCTGGTGTTTTGATGAATGCTTATTTCACTAGTGGGCTATGAGTTCCATGGAAGCAGGAACTGTGTTTGTTACTGTTCCCTTGTTGGCACAGCAAATGAATGACGGCACTCCGAGTACACAACGGACCAAAACAGAACGGGCCAAATCACTGAAATATGAGAAAAATGAAGACATGCCAGGCATCCTTCTAACAGAGGAGCTGAGACTCTGTTAAAACAACAGAGAATCTGAGTAGCTAAAATCGTTATCCTCTGATTTAGCACAAAGGGGTCTGAGCTTCAGAATCAGGTCTGCAAAATTTTGGAGGTTCAGTGCAATCTATGAATCCTCTCCCTCACAGATTTTCCTTTTGCCTTTATGATTTAAGGAGATCACAAGGAGAAGTCTCAAACAGCCTGATGTTTTCTAGCATACTCATGATGGCTATAAGCGGGGCACCATTGTCCTAGCATCCAAAGTCTTAAAAATGTTTAGCTACTATTCAGCATTTGCTGGGCTGTTCATAGAGCAAACTGTGTCCACAAGTGAGGACAGATGTGGGGTGGGGCAGGTGGGGGTGTGTGAATGTTCTTTTATACCATGATTGCTGGTGCTCTTCTGAAGACACTCAAAGCCATCAGCATCTGCCCTTCTGTCCTTGAAGAGCTAGTCAATTATTTGCAGAAGGATGGAGGTCCATTCAGAAGACTGGAGCATGATTTCTGCTCCTCTTCTAGCAGAAGCCAGTTACTGAGGTCACTGTCACCTTAGAAGTGAAGTCAGATTCTGTTAAGACTTAAAATGCTGGTGTCCACCTGTTGACTGCAAATCACCTGACTGGCAGTGTTTCATTTGTGTATTAGACATGCTGGCACCTGTTTTCTTTCATAATACCTGTTTTCACAACTTTTCTTTAAAATCAGCGTATTACTTTCAAATATTGCAAAGTCTCTGTAGAGAGCTGCTCATCAAAATATGAGGAAGCTGAGGCCCAGACAGGTTAATCAGTTCCCCAAGGTCACACAGCAAGAGGCAGAGCTGGGACTGAAATTCAGGGCTCCCACTTCTCCAGGCAGAACTCTGTCCATTATTCACAATATCCCTCTGGAATTTTTATGATAGCAGGGCTGAGTAAGTGTAGCCTACATAACTCTAGGGTTATCACTGAGACATTTATATGATTCAGTATTGACTGGGGAAACTTTGGCTCTGCTCCTGTGCAAAGTACAACTTCTCCTCTTTCTTGGCTCAAATTCTTTGGTTTCTCATTCTTTAGAATTTATAAGCCCTCTCAAGGTTCCAGGTGGTGCAGTGGTAAAGAATCCACCTGCCAATGCAGGAGACACAAGAGATGTAAGTTTGATCTCTTCTCCCCTGGAGAAGGAAATGACAACCCACTCCAGTACTCTTGGCTGGGAAATCGCATGGACAGAGGAGCCTGGTGGGTTATAGCCCATGGGGTTGCAAGAGTCAGACATGACTGAGCACAGCAGCAGCTGTAGCTCAGGGTCACAGAGTGATGCTCTTCACCCTAGGGGTTTAGATTTCCTGATGGGATCATCTTCATGTAAAAAACCCCTGAGGTTTCCCACGGTCCATCCCAGGTCTCATAGAATAATTCCAAGCAGTTGTTTAAGAACCTGGGCATGCAGAGACACCAGTTCTGCTTTACTAGAAATTATCACTTCATTTCTTTTTGCCTCAGTTTCATCAACTGTAAAGTAAGTTTAATGAAATGCTTCCTGTAAGTTTGTTCTGGGGCTTCCCTGGTGGCTCAATGATAAAGAATCTGCCTGTCAATGCAGGAGACCCAGGTTCAGTCCCTGGGTTGGCAAGATCCCCTGGAGAAGACAATGGCAACTCACTCCAGTATTCCTGCCTGGGAAATCCCACGGACAGAGAAGCCTGTCAGGCTACAGTCCATGGGGTTGAAAACGAGATCAACAAGACTTAGTGACTAAACAACAACAGCTTTGTTCGACCACTTAGATAATTATCATCCTCTGCTTGGAATGCTGCCAGACACATGCTAATTGCCCTAAATAAGAGTTGTTGTTGTCAGATTTATGGTAAAAATCACTTATAGAGGAGACTGCCAGGAAAAGTTTTGTGGAAAAAGGGGAAAAACAGATCTTCAAAGTCAGCCACGGCAGTACTGTTTAAAAAAAATTTTTTTTTTTCTTTTTTAATCTATAGCACTACGGATGAACAAAACAAGATTCTAGCACACTGAAGGGCTAATGAAACAGACTGATTAGGGAGCATTTTGGTCAGGAGAAAACTAGCAATAGGTTAACCAGTAAAGGGGACAGACTTGAGCAAGCGTCTGTATGTCCAAAATGGGAACAGACATTGCCTTACTAGTTGATTAAAAATATTTTAACAAAAGAATTTAAAAACTTTGCTCAAACTTTACACTCTATGAAGAAAATATTTTTAAAAATCAGATAAAAGATATATTCTTGTTTAAGTTATCTTTAAAAAGCAAACTGCCAGTTAAAAGTCTAGGAAGTCTTCCCTATGGCAATGAATGACATAGTTTGTGAAATACTAACGATCTTAAGACTTGGAATTCCATTTGTATTTAGAAAAAAGAGAATGTAATTTTTATTTTGTATTATTATTCATCCACTTCTGTTGGAACAGACCGTTCTCTTTTGAGGAGCAAAATTCTATTCAGAATTTTGAGGAGGGCTCTTTGAAAAGTTGGTTGTATGCTGCCATCTCGTGGTAATACTAAATATGTTCCTTTGCGCCATCTAAAGTAATTACCTTTGTCCACCAGGTGGCAGTAGTGAAAAAAAATTATCTGCTATTTTCGAAAGGAGTCTTTCCTATTGCAGACCAAAAAAAAAAAAAAAAAAAAGTCTTGGTCCTTAACAACTGACAATAATTCTTTCTTTTCCAACATGAAGGCGCTCTCAAGTTCTTGAGTAAAATTTCCTTGCCAGGGACACCAATTCTGTAGGGATTCCTGGATATACTCATTTGAATATACCTGACCCTTACCATTTTTATGCTTGTCTTGAAGATTTCTCTCCACACATCAATTTTGCTTCAGCAAATAGACTTAACAAGTAAGCATGGCAGTGTCAGTATAAACAATGAAATAAAAGGATAAATCTACAGCAGCAGTACAGTGGACAAAACTTTAGGGGGTTCAAGTACAAAGAAAGCTCTAAAATTCTGTGAATGCATTATTATCATATGCTTAGATCTCAGCTCCTGATGGGGGTGTAGGAGGCAGCCATGGGGAAAAGGATTTAATACTAGAAAAGGCAGTGAAGTGAAGTGAAATCGCTCTGTCGTGTCCGACTCTTTGCGACCCCATGGACTGTAGCCTACCAGGCTCCTCAGTCCATGGAATTTTCCAGGCGAGAGTACTGGAGAGGGTTGCCATTTCCTTCTCCAGGGGATCTTCCCAACCCAGGGATCAAACCCGAGTCTCCCACATTGCAGGCAGACGCTTTACTGTCTGAGCCTGTCCCGGGCGGTACTAGTCATAAAGAACTTGCCTACCAATTTAGGAGACAAGAGAGACACAGGTTCAGTTCCTGGGTGGGGAAGATCCCCTGGGGGAGGGCATGGCACCCCATTCCGGTATTCTTGCCTGGAGAATCTCATGGACAGAGGAGCCCAGGGGGCGACGGTCCATAGGGTCACACAGAGTCGGACACGACTGAAGCAATTTAGCACACAGCACACACAGCATCAAAGAGAGCTGTGTGGGCCTTGCTCATTGGCAGGACGTCTTCCTTGCTCACTACTATAGCCTCTGCCTCACTATTTCTTCAGCACAGAGTCTGTATTCAATAGATTGGGTGAATAAGTGTCTGAGTACATAAATGAATAATGAATCAGTAACTGAGTGAATTAATCCATCAATACCTTAAGAGCTGCCCTCTAAAATTCTAGGTAGGTGGAAATATTATTCCGTGAAACTACCATGCTTTAACACAAAGGCAAAATGACTGTTGGGAATTCACAGTCATTTAAAGAATAATAAGGGGCTAGGAGGTTCTTCGGAGAAGGCAATGGCACCCCACTCCAGTACTCTTGCCTGGATAATCACATGGGCGGCAGAGCCTGGTAGGCTGCAGTCCATGGGATCGCTAAGAGTCAGACAGGCTGAGCGACTTCACTTTCACTTTTCACCTTCATACATTGGAGAAGGAAATAGCAACCCACTCCAATACTCTTGCCTGGAGAATCCCAGGGACGGGGGAGCCTGGTGGGCTTCCATCTATGGGATCGCACAGAGTCGGACACGACTGAAGTGACTTAGCAGCAGGAGCAGCAGGAGGTTCTTTCACTAGTCTCCAAATCCCTGGCAGGTAGAAAATTTTCCGGAGGACCGAAAATTATTTATTTATGAATATCCTCATGAAATTTAAACCTTAGAAAACAAAAACCCAAGCTTTTTTTTTTTTTTTTTTTTGGTTTGTTTCAAAGTCCAGAAGAATTCTTCTTACCTTTCATCTGTCACTATGTGGTATGACTAGGTCTCTTTCCATTAAAGTGAGTGTTGTGAAGGCAAGAGATGCCTCATTGGAAGCTCTAGAGTTTACAGTTTGGAGGGGTTGGGGGCAGGAGGAGAAGGGGATGACAGAGGATGAGATGGCTGGATGGCATCACTGACTCGATGGACGTGAGTCTGGGTGAACTCCAGGAGTTGGTGATGGACAGGGAGGCCTGGTGTGCTGCGATTCATGGGGTCGCAAAGAGTCGGACACGACTGAGTGACTGAACTGAACTGAACTGAACTGAACTCCCTCACTGCTGCTGCTGCTAAGTCGCTTCAGTCGTGTGCGACTCTGTGGGACCCCAGAGACGGCAGCCCACCAGGCTCCCCCGTCCCTGGGATTCTCCAGGCAAGAACACTGGAGTGGGTTGCCATTTCCTTCTCCAATGCATGAAAGTGAAAGTGAAGTCGCTCAGTCGTGTCTGACTGCCTCACTACCTGAGGAAATTTCTGTATCTATATTTATGAACAGTTACTGCATTTTGCCTTCTTTGAATTCTATCTGGGAGAGGAGGTCAGGGTACAACAAACCCATGAGGAGAAGAATTGATTTTTAGTACTCTGACAACTTACCTCGAATCCTCTGCTTATGAGCATTCATTCCAGTTCGTGGGTAGGATATATAGAGTTTGAGGGTTTATATTGTTTGCACAGTTGTTCTAATTCCAGGGTATTTACTTGAACATAAACGGCTCACTTTTCAACCTGCCACACTGGAACAAGGAAACGTTCTCTGTCGCATGTGGCGCAACTCTTTTTAAGCTTTCTGATGAGCCCTGGGTTTTGAAAATAACGTAGTAGCAGACTTAACTAACTGGGCTTTTTTTTTGTTTCTTGTATCTGAATGAATAAGAATGTATGTTCAGCAGAAAGGGAAGGTCTGAATTCAACAGGGGTTCTATCCTCCAATTGTCTGGGAAAAGTGAGAGAGGGATGGAGTTAAAATCATTAAGAAGTTTAATAAAATAAACATTTAAGAATATCCCCTGTGCCACTTCCTCCTTCGCTGTTGCTGAGGACCTGAAGCATAACATTTGTTTAAGTGTCCTCCATGGGAATTTATGTGTTTTTGTGCTCTTTTTTTTTTTTTACCAATATTAAAAAAATAAAACCTTTCCTATTATATTGGCTTAAAAAGGGGACATTTTTATTAATTCAATTTTCAAAGCCACACTCTGAAAGTTGTTAATTTCTTTCTCAACGATTTCTCCACTGTATTTGGAGGCTTTAGGGATTAGCAGCTTCTACTTACAAGAATTATTATTATTTTTCCTTTTGACATAGAAAAAAAAATGCCTGCGATTTCTATTTGGATTGTTAGAGTTTTAATTTTTTCTCTTGTACTATATCCATGTTGTATGAACTCTAATGCCTAATATTTATAGAGTAATGGTCTCTGAGAATCTCCATGATTATTCTGGGTCTGTTTCTAGAGGAAAAGTCAACATAGGGAAATAGGTCTAATCTTCAACCTTAAGGCTATAGCTGTTTTCTTACCTAGTTCATAGGCCAGTCGCCATCCTGACTACTAGGGAAATATGCCAAACTGGCTGGGGAAACTAAAAAGTCTTAGCTCAGCATGTCATCAATATTCGAGGAGGCAAGTTGGCCTCCCCCTTAGCTAGATTTGGGTCAGAAAGGACTCTGCACTTTACTTTCAAATACTCCTAGGGGCTTCTGATCATTGACCAGGACCAGGAACGGACTTCAGATAGTTTGATGCTGTTTCAAAGTGAGTCAGAGACATGAATGATGTATCAAGCTTTTTGCCACCCTAGATATTCTGGTGATAATTCAGTGTTGAATGAATGAGTATATGCAAATCAAAATGAATGTTGATATAATGTCTCATTATATAATAAAATAATTGAGAAAAATGAATGTTGATATAATGTCTCATTATATAATAAAATAATTGAGAATCATTCCTTATTCTCATCAATTAGTGGACCAACCCTCCATTATGTTCTATTTGAAAGAGAATCGGAGAAAATATTTTTAAAATAAAATTTTCATCTCATTAAAAAGAAGACAACTTTGTCTTATACCCCAATTTAGAGAGAGAGAGTAGGAAGTTCAGTAAGGGGGACTCTTACTGGAAACCCTGGAGGTGACTCAATGGAAATGTCTTGTAGGGTGAGTCAGGTTTGACTCAGGACCTGGAAGACCGGAGGGTGTGCTGTTCCCTGTAAGGTGGGCAGTGGGCTGGGGGCACAGACTCCTGAACCTGACTGTTCTGTGACCTTGAGCAAGACAGGGCTAGGCCAGCCTCAGAGGAGCAGAATGCAGAGAACAGGTCAGGTGTTTTCACTCGAATACAGCTCAAAGATTCAGACAAAACATTTGTTTCTATCATATTAATGGTGTTATCTCTGAGGAGAGAGATTATATATAATCTTTATTTTCTTCTTTATAGTTTCATATATTTTCAAATTCTTCCATAATGAAAATACATAACATTTATTATCAGAATGGAAAGCTATTTATAAAAACAAATCTGGGGTAAAGAAAATAATCCCCTAAATCTGGGGAAAAGAAAATAATAATTTTCTGATTCTTTAGCTTTGAGTTGACATCATTACAAGGAGACTGAATTTTTCCCCCCACTTTTTAGTTGGCTGGTATTATGCAGTGAAACTAAAGAGAAGCTAAGATAGGTGAGGTCTAATTTCTATAAGGAACATTGTCTTTACAGCATAAAATGACAATGCAATAAAATATGTATTATATGGGTTTATGAGGTCCTTCTGACTGCACGCTTGAAGTAATTGCCTTGTGGAGTAAGTACAGGTACATGAATTGACTTTAACTGTTATAGGCTCTGCTCGATGGTGATACAGACTGTTCCAGAAAGTACAGGCTCACTAAGCACTCCCAGCATAAAGGGAGGGTTTCATTAAGTCTCTTACAGCAAGTCAGCTTGCTCAAACCCTTCAGGTTTCTTATTTAGCCTGAGAGGTTTAATTTTTAATAATCAGTGAATTAAAATGTTAGAGAATACCCAATGGGGTAAGTTTAATAAAGGAATTTCCCTGGGCCACTCCACCTAAAAAAACATATAAGACAGAAAAACTCCAGAAGTAAATGTTTTTGAATCAGTAAGTTATTAGGGCCAGGCACGAACTCTTTGCCTTAAAGGAGAAACAAATGCTTATGTCCCCATGCCTATAACACAGCCATTGCACCTGTGGGTAAAATCCTGGCCTTTGGCCCTCACTGGAATGAAAGAACAGTCATCCGATTTCATAAAGAGCTACTTCCTAGCCCCGAATCTACTTATTGTTGGGGCAAAGTAGATTACAGTTGAAAAGACATAATTTTATGTACATTTGGAAGCCTTCTGCGCCTTCATGTATTTGACTTGCTAAAAAAGGATTTAAAAAGTACAGGTTTGTGTAGGTCTCTAGAGATTTGCCTCCTGTCTGGTTTTCTCCCTCTGTTTCCATGCTCTAAATTGTGAATTGAAGATCCGTTTCAGAATACATTTTAGATTTAAATTCTAAGGGATTCAAGACTGGCCTTAATCCGTGTAATATGTGTTTTCATTTCATATGTTCTGAAACCAAAAACATTCAAATATCACAAAACAAGGTAACTTGCTGTGGAATTTGAATGCGGAGATAAGTGAATTTGTGAGATTTCCTGGGATTTTAAGGCTCTCACAAATAAGAAGATAAGGGATTAAAAAATAGTGGTACGCTCAGAGTTACCCCAGAGCCTGCGTCTATAGCACTGACCGCCGCAGGGCAGAGAACTTGCTGAAGGCGGTTCCGCTTTGGAACCTTGGCAGTGACTGTACTACTGGGAGCGCCAGGACCTCTCAGGGATTTATTTATCTGTAATTCCTGCTGTGTCACTGACTTGAAACATAATATACCTCCAGGTTCTAGAGCAAGCAGCTCCTGGAAAACAGATGGCTCCAACTGACCTGACCATCCCTACAACTAACTTAAAAGCCTACTGTCAAACCTCCTTGTTGAGAGGCTGAAAGCTTTCTCTAGATGCTCTGATAGAGAATGGCTCTCAGCATCCTCCAGAAACCTCACCTCTGTAAAACCACCTACCACATAGTATACACTATCCACACGTCCGTAGTCAAGTTGACAGCTGCTCTTTCTTATCTCAAATGTGTAACAGGTAGTAATGCCCATCTCTTCTAACTCCACTAGTTTATCACATTTCTTTTGTTTTTAAACAGGCTACATGCAAATGAGGAAAAGTAATAAACTATTAGGAAAAAAATGTGGGGTTTTTCCCCCATATTTTAAAAATTATTTAGACACTATTGTTGAACTGTCTCTGGATTCTAATCCTCTGCAATCCTGGGATGTTCTGCTCCTTTCTCCCTTCTCTTCTTTCTGCCTTAATTTTAAACTTCACTTTCACTGGTCAGAGAACTGACCGGTCCAGGTTAGCTAAGATGTCCCTGTGCTGAGTTCTCCATAGATCACACAGGTCTCCTCAACTTAGCAAAGTTTCTCGTAACTGCTCATCAACAATTACTGCCCTGGAAGGTCTGTAAGGGCTATTATTGTGGAGGTCGTGTCTGGCTTATTTTCACAGCCCTTCCCAAGAACCTAGCTCAGAGCTAGAGCTTGACACAGAAAGTACTAGGATGGTACTTTTTTTTTTTTTTTTTTTTTGCAGGAATAAATACTGTAACCAAAATACTGTGTATTGTCGAATAAACTTCGTCTGGGCCAGGAACTAGTTTTCACTGCCCGTCAAGAATGAAGTTTCTTTCTGGTGTTCCTAATGGTTGAAAATCAGATGAAAAGAAAACATGAACAGAAAAAAAAGGAACTTTACAGAGCGAAGGCAAGTGGAGAGTACATTTAAACGCAGAATAGAAAGTGACGCATTCATTTAATGACAGATGGGAAGGCTGATCCTTAAAGACCCACCTCCAGTGGGTGAGAGCATGCCATCTATTTCAGCACTGTGACATGAAGTAAACAACCTTCCACAATGAACTTACCTGTGTTCAGGAACTCCAGGGATGAGAACACATCTCCCAAGTTACTCTCTAAGTTGTGATTCAACAAAGAGAAACGAAAGCTACTGCTTTTCTTGTTTCCCTTTTTTCCCTTAGTCACTTCTGCCCTCCAAACATTCACATGTACAATTGAGAAAGCACTTCAGAATGGCCAAGCAATTTTCCAACAAAGCACATGGATGGGGATGCTCAGTGTCCTGCGGGCTAAAGAGGATGGGATGGTGCACGGGATGGGTACTCAGTCAAGGCACAGTTATCTGTTTATTTTATTTTAAACCACAGGATGCTACTGTTGCCCCAAGCAAGATTCTCTTAAGTAGTTAGAAAAGTCATACTGGAACTACCAGGTTTGGAAGGTAAGTGGTTAAAACAGAATCTCCGTTGTGAGTATGGGGCAGATAAAGTAGAGTGGACTGATAGCTGTGATTTATAGCAAAGATACTCTGTTAGTGGTAATGTCCAGGTATTAAAACGTACATATGTGTTACAGAAATGTGGGAAGCGTTTTCTTTTACAACCAGCATTGTGATGAGTAAAATAGTGCAATAAACTATGGCAGTGCTCAGGTCCCCAGGGTCCAATTAGGAAGCATGATAAATGACTTGTAAGGTCTCTCCTCCTACTGATTTGCAGTGGATATAAGCTGACGATTCTCGGTGGAGTTCTAGTGAGTGGTCTGCCTACTTCCATCATATATCTGGGTACAAATGAACACCTTAAATTGGAATTCCAAACTCATTATGCCACGCTGTGCCCTGACTTGGCAGGTGTGTTTCTTCACAGCAGTATACAAGGGGAGATGTAAGGTGGGACCTCTTAAGCTGGGGGATTTTTCCCCTATGGCAGTGCTTGTTTAATTTAATGCCTACAAATGACTTGTGATGATTAAAGACCATTGTGGGCACAGAGTGACTGTAAAAGGGAGGTTGTTGTGAAGGTTCCATTTGTATCTAGCCTCTCCAGACAGATGGGATAATGGCTTTGTGGTGCTTCCCTGGGTGATATC
This sequence comes from Ovis canadensis, assembly GCF_042477335.2. Taxonomy (NCBI): domain Eukaryota; kingdom Metazoa; phylum Chordata; class Mammalia; order Artiodactyla; family Bovidae; genus Ovis; species Ovis canadensis. Next base: position 183,776,673 of record NC_091245.1, read on the forward strand.
CAGTGTTTAGAACTGAATGCTAACACCATCAAAACCTTTTCTTTGGTTTTGTTTGAAGGATGTCAAAGAGAGAGTGTATACAAAATGCAAGGTGAGGATGGTAGAAAATGCAGAGAAAAAGAAGATCAAGAAATACAGATAACAAAAATAAGAATTTCAGGTGAAAAAGAAAGAGAGGGAGCCAAGGGGTAGACTAAAATGAAAGATTATAGTTTTGCGGGGCTATACTATGAAATTTGTCAGGAGCCAAGACTTTACTGATGATTGAATTCTTGGAAGAATATGTTTTCTTTCTTGACTTTTTTTTCCTTTGAAACTTTCTACTTTTTTTTTTCATTTTTATTGTAGCATAGTTGCTTTGCAATATTGTGTTAGTTTATATTGTACAAGGGAATCAATTATACATATACATACATCTTTTTGACTCTTAAATAGTGCCACTTCCTTTAAGGACTGTTGATCTTTTTTCTGAACCTAGAGCAAAACTTCCAAAGAAAGGAGCATCTTCTTGGCTACACTCAGCAACTCTCCTCAGAGTACATGGCCAGTTAACATTCAGCTGAGGGGTTGAACCCAGGTCTCCTACATTGCAGGCAAATTCTTTACTGTCTGAGCTACCTTTTGGTACCTTTTGGTAGTGATGTACTGGAAGTTTCCAGTACATCGCTACCCCCCTGCTAAATGTCACACTTGATGCAAACACCAGGGTGAGCTCCCCTGAGGGTGCTCTCCAAAGACCAAAGGGACCTGTATAAGCATTTTCTGTCCATTCCAGATCCTGGTCTTTTCACCCTTTGGGGCAGCAAGCCAGTATTTTCTGCTGCAAATCTCTTTGAGCTCTTCTTAGGCAGTTTTATTCCTTTTAATTAAAAAGACAAGACTGTCAATTACTTAAACTTAATCCCCACATGTAATTGTTACTTTGAAAGATATTTTTTCTCATAAAGCTCATAGAAGAGAAATATTTCCATCAAATTAAAATTTAGTGGGAGCTTGCATTTTCAAAAATTATATATATTCATCTTTAAGTCCCTGCTGGCTATAGAAATCTAAATAGCACAGCAAAGTTTAAGTACGAGGATAACCACGAAAGGCTGCCTGATGCAGGCAGATCCAGACTGGGAAAACAGGAAAAGGCATTAGGAAAGAGTCCCAGGACTAAAAATTCTCCTACCTTTAAATTGATGCTATAGGATTTATAGCCATTTCACTTGAAGCTAAATGTAAATTCTAAGAGAGGTTAAGATTTCCAAGTTTCTTTTGAACACTTAAATAAGAGCATGAATAAATTTCAGAATTACTCTGGCTAGAAAACTTTAAGGAGGAAAGAATAAGAACTGCTTAGGAAACAGGGCAAAAGGAAGAATGAAATGGCAGAAGAGCAAAACAAGAAGTGGATTCAACAGAGAGAAGTGCCTGTTACAATGGGTCCAAATTGGTGGTGTGGCCACCTGTTACAGCTGAGTCTAAGTCACTGAACTGGTGGGTGAAGTATTGATTCTAGGTGAAGTATTGGCCCAACTATACCCCTTGAGATAAACCAGGAGGAAGTTAGACTTTTGTTCCCATGAAAGGAGTCAGGGGATGGTTGTCAGATATTCATGTCAACCCTCAGTTATCTTCATGTGAATTAATCAGGGCTCGTGATTCTACTGTAAATTCGTGTTGACCTGGCTACCTAAGTTCTGTCAATAAAATCAAGGCCCTTCTTTCCATCGGCTAGTGGGAAAGGAGCAATGCACTTAAACACTGAAGCCTTTCCTAGGACATGCTTTACACCTTTGACAAGAAAAAAAGGGCAGGTTTTTTAGATTGATCATTATGGACTAGTTTGACAGGTGCTGATGCCCAATTGGGCACCCACCACAAGCGTGTGCCTCACAGTAGAGAACTGTGTAACTGCAGCTCCTCTGAAGTGGAGCATTATGACAGTGTTGAAAGATAATGAAAAGTATACTTTGTTTGGCCTTAGGATACTTCTGTAAATTGTTAACAGTGTGGGTATTTCAGACACCCCTAGAATCCAAAATACAGCCATCTATAGGGGTTTCCCTGGTGGCTCAGATGGTAAAGAATCCACCTGCAATGAAGTAGACCTGGGGTCAATCCCTGAGTCAGGAAGACCCCCCGGAGAAGAGAATGGCTGCCCACTCCAGTATTCTTGCCTGGAGTGTCCCATGAACAAAGGAGCCTGGAGGGCTACAGTCCATGGAATCGCAAAGAGTTGGACACAATTGAGAGACTATGCACAAGCACATAATGGAGCCAAACCAAATTTTTATCAAATTAATATCTAGGCAACGTAATACTTGATACAAGCGCATCTTTAAAAATTATAAGATAAATGTGTATCTGAATAGGATGATTTTGAATTCAATAAGCATTCTTTTGAGGAACTTGAAGCTCTCTTTCACATATTATTTAAAATACCACTTTGAGTTTGTAGGCATGAAAAACATAATTTCTTTCCCATTTCACAGTTGGAAAAACTGAATTAAAAAGAACAATGCTAGTAATTATCCATGATTAATAGAGGTGTGTATGTAAATCAGCCTGAATAAGTGTGTGAAATTAGATGTCCTGATGCCAGATAGCTCTGCTCATGTTTTTTAAAGACTAAGCTTTCAAATCTCTGTGTGTTGAGTGGGTCTGGAATGAACTTTGTAAAGGTGTATGGATATTGAGGCAACTGTATTGTTTATTATAAGCATTATAGTACATAAAATAAATTAGATGAGTGTTTAAAATTCATTAGACAGATATATCTAATACATATCTAACGGACATGAATGCATACATGATGTCTATTTACAATGTGCTAGAGTTTACATATGTGCCTGGGTGCAACAAGGAGTAGATTAAAATTTGGGTGGAATTTGATGGTTAAAAGTATGGGAGAAGGTGCATGTTAGTTTCTTAGGGGTGTGGGGGTTAATTGGATTAGTACATGCAAAAGCTCTTAGAATTCTATTGTTACATGAGACATCCACTATCTATGTTAATGATTATTACTATTATTACTGTTACTACTAGACAAGGTGACACTGCTGTTATAATAAGGAGCTGAAAAGAAGCATTCTTTCTTCAATACCTGGGAAAATATCCTACAGAAAATAAATGAAGCTGTAGGGGTGGTCCAGGCACCCTCATAGCCTGGGATCTTTGGAGGATTTTCCCCCAGTTTTCCTTCCATGCCAGTGGTCTGACTTGAGAACCCATTCGTGGGAGTGCCGGATGAGGGTAGGCCCGTCTCTTCCTCTTTCTGGAAATAGAATCTGGCTGTTCTGATGCCAGGCCTGCCCTTCGCCAACAAGGGCAGGAAGGAAGCCAGCCAGGCGGACTGCAGATTTCTACAAGCCTGGTTTGTTTGTGGGCTGGATTTTCATTTTTTTAAACTTTAATTTGGGAGGGGGGGTTGTTTTGTTTTCAGAGTGAGATTTAGACAGCTGTATTAATCATGCAAACCCAGCCATGTGCAATGTGTTTTATCAATGGAAAAACAGGAACGGAATGGCAAGCAGCTGTGAACAAACCCAATGCAGTGCCTGAACTTGGAAGATAATCTCAACATTTCCCAAACCCACTCGCCACATGGGGTTAGTGAATGGAAAGGCTGTTCACTTGGGATAAATAATCAGATGGGAGGCAAACAGAGGAGACAGATTCTAGGGTTATTAATGTTTTTTTTTTTTTTAAGTGGCAGCGATTACGACCAGAGAGCCTTGAGCTCACGGGAATTCTTAACTTGAGGGTGATAAACACAACAATGGCGGTTTGTCCTTGGCCTTTTCTCTTCTTTCCCTTTATTTTTAACTTACTGAGGCTGGTTTCCTCACCTCACTCTGCACCTGTGGTCCTTCTAAATGTGAGAGCCTGTCTGATGCATGTCCGTCATAAGGGGCTGTGCACAAGCGAGTTGATGGGGAGGAGATGGGAGCCCAGTTACCACGTCTCAGTGTTCAGAGCCCTCAGGAAATGATTTGAGACTAACAAAGTGAGAAAAGCTCCCTCAGATATTTAGAGTTGGCTCTTTCCTCATTTTACAATTCAGTGGATTTTCTGCAGTGATATAGTCAAGGATAGTTATGCAAATATATGCAATTCAGGACTCATTTCAGAATAAATAAACCTAAATTAAAATTAATGGGAAAAACACCTATCAGAAACAGATCAAAAATGGAACACTATTTGTTTTACTTATTTATATGTGTCCCTTAAATTAAGGAGCAGGGAAGCACCCTGATTTTGGGTTTTTTTTGTTGTTTGTTTCTGGTATAAGAGGAAAGGAAATTTGAAAGTTTCTGATTGGCTGCAGACAATACAAATTATTCTTTGGTGTAATTCCAGTATTATTATTATCACTGCAGAAAATCAAGTAATATGATGAAGGGACCCCAAGGGAAATACGTTTGATTTATTGAGCCTTGTTTTTGTTTAATCACAGCTTGAAGGGGTTTAGGACTGCGTTCCTGCTGTGACTCTCCTGTTTATCCCCAGTCAGCCTGATGAGCCATGTAGAGTGGGGGTAAGGAGGGGAGACCCTCCAATGAGAGATATTAACAATGAAACAACTGAAATTAAACATATGTTTCTGTTACTGGAAAGTAGGAAGGAAAGTTCTCTTTTTTTATGATGGGAGGACAGAAAGAAGCTTTGGGACTTTCCCCTCTTTCAAAACACCTTAAGGAAATTAATTGGCTCAAAATCCTTCAAGCCCTTTGCATCAACCATCTGTGTCAAGACATCTTCACACTTTAGGGTGGGAAGGTAGGATTCCACATAGATGATGACAACATAGGATATTTAATGAAATGAAGGTGTCTTGTCGTAGAGTTATGACCACAGTGAAGCAGTCATCTTTTCTTAGAGACTTCAGTACTCAAGGGGCACTATAAAAAAGATTAAGGATCCTGTGTGTTAGTATTTTTTTCCATAGGAAACTGCATTTCACACGGGCTGCCATCTTGATTGAAAAGAGGGGGGGGAAACAGATTTGATTCTAGAAAGTAAAAGTCCTTGTAAGAAATAGGAAACTTAAGAGGGTACTTTCTATAAGCACCTCTCACACCAGCTACCCCAAGTCTCCATGAACAGCTTTTCAATTTCTACCAGCAGAAGCCCTAAGTATTAGTAGTAAGAAAAACTATATTCTCTAAAACTATCGGATCTAAAGAAGCTATATCTACGCTCTATCTACAACATAAAATCAAACTAGGGTCATTCTCCAATCAGCAATTCCATTTGTGGGAATATATCAAGTTCAACAGAATCCCACAAGCTCTATCCTGGTCCAGACTGGTTTTCAATATCAAACACGGTTCCTTTGTGAACAGTGTCTGGCTTCATTTTGTTCAATGTTGTATGTATCATAAAGAGTAATCAGATAAAATATTTGGCTTTGGGGCTGCAGAACTGCTCTCATAAAGGATACCTTGAATCTTAGTGATACTGTACAGGCTCGTCTCGGATGGAGCATGACCTCTCTGAGAATGTTGTCCATTGGAACAAACGTGGATGTGGATGTTTGCCACATCAAGATACCGGCAAGATGGCAACATGATAAAGTGGTGTCAATCTCTGCAGCAACAGTAGAAGATAAACGCCTTAAAATAATTGTGGCATGTCAGGAATTCAAAATGGGATACTTCCCATGAACACTAAGCCTCATGTCATGTCTAAAAAAACAGACACATTTTAACAGTCTTATTTTTAGTGGCTGGGGAAGAAAACGGATTCATCAATGTTTTAGGGAAGAATCTTATTCAACAGCATTCTTCTAAAAATATTTTGGACCTTACTTGAAAGTTAAGAATAATTCTTTTATTAAGTTGTCTAGCTGATCCCTGAAACCTTGTGATTCTCATTTCTAATATAATTAAAATAAGTTTGTCTATATGTGAATATATACATATGCAACACATTGCATTATTGACACTCTGCATATCTACTCTCATTTCTGGCCTAATTTTTAGTTTAGACAAGTGTTAATGAAACATGATCCATCTTCAAACTTAGAAAACAGCAGCTTCCAACCTTTAATTCTGAGCACATTTCCTTTAGAGTGTATACGATAATCTTGTTTAATTGGATTTATTTTCTCCACACGAGGCCCTGCATGGCCTACTTTCCATTTTTTTTCCTCAGGTCTTTGAGTGTTATTTGCAAATCACTTTTCTGGAATTTAATTTCAATGGTAGGTTGGTTTCATTTCAGATTTTTGTATTGTTTTAATTTTATTTGCCAATTTGCCTTTAAATAGCCTTAAGCTAGAAGGTTGGGGCTATAACTTGCATCTAAATGTGATGTAGGAAGCAAAATTTAATTTGAGTGTGTAGAAAGTTCTGTGAAAAAGAATACCAAATGACTACCTGTTTTCTCATTTGTGTTTTTTAAAATAGTTGTGTTTAAAAGGAAAAGTCCCCAAATTAGCCACAATTTTAAGAAAAAGAAATGTCCTCATAATATGGTTGAGTTCAACCTTTGGTGATAGATAAATTCATTTTTACAAGTGATACAAATGATTTCAGATTTGGATTGTATAAGGTGGTCAGTTAGAAGATTCATATATTTATGAGCTACAGCATTTAACTAGCTGTGTTCCAAATATGTAAGTTCATAGTTACCTGTAATATGTATTAATTGAACAAAAAATCACTTTCTTAGCTTAGTACTATCTCCCCAGTTACTGACCAACTTGAAGTATAGACCAGTTTTCTGCCTTACAATTCATGTGAGGACAATTGACTGACTTTTCTTTGAAGGTTTAAATTAAAAAAAAAAAAAAAAAGGTCCCTATTGGTATGTGTGTGTGGATTTTGTGAATGTATTTATCCCTTTTTGTGTTTTGAACACTACAGATGATGGAGAATGACCCAGCAATAGAGCTATGATGATAAAAACAATACTGACCTTGAAGGGGGTGGGGGATTGTGGGTGAAACACGCTCTAAAGGGGAAAAAATAGTAAGCATCATGGAGAATTTATATGGATAGATAAATAGATATAGATATATCTTACTCATGTTTAGCTACTTGGACAATTATAAAACAGAAGAGTTTTCATACCCCAGGGATCATGTCTCCTATAGAGCATTTGTCTGTCCTTCCTGCCAGTGCTAAATGATCAGAGAGCTGTTAGCAAAATTTTAAATCCAAAGCCTTTAAAAATATTAGCTAGAGTAGAGGATAACACCCTATTGTGGTAACCTTACAAACAGAATCCTACCCTCCTCTGGAGAACCCACCAAGATCACAGACTTTTTGGAGTGTTTAAATTAGTAGTGATCAGATTCAGAACATGTGTCTTGGTCCTGGTGCTGGGCTCTTTAACTTCTGATGCATGAACCTGTAGTAACTAAGGGCTCCTTTCCTCCCTCTAAGCTCTCCTGTTCATATCAGCTTTAGCCAAGCATCTGGAAAATTTATTTTGGTAAACACTAATTCAGATTTTCCTTCAAATTTTCCCTTCCACATTACTGATACCAGGACAAGAGTTATGCCAGGATATAAGCTTCTTGCCATGATACAATTTGATTTTTAGTCTTTTCCTTAATCCCACCCACTTATGATAACACAATCTCATCTGAAGTTTGAAGTCAAATGTGCTTGATGACACCTACTGGTGAGTAGTAAGACATGCTTTTCTTTCATTTTTTTCATTTTTTAATTTTTTTCATATTTTTATTTATTTTTTTTTAATTTTAAAATCTTTAATTCTTACATGTGTTCCCAAACATGAACCCCCCTCCAACCTCCCTCCCCATAACATCTCTGTGGGTCATCCCCATGCACCAGCCCCAAGCATGCTGTATCCTGCGTCAGACATAGACTGGCGATTCAATTCTTACATGATAGTATACATGTTAGAATGCCATTGGTTTCTGAGTTCCATCCCAAAGCTACTAACCATAAACTGAACATGCTGAAAAAGCTCAGGCTTTAAGGTATCCTCTATCTGACTCATTAAAACCCAGGTTTAATAAAACTCTTCTCTGAGGCTCTTTCAGAGAGAGAGAATGTTGCATTAAGGATAAGATGCTTTACTTGGTACCCCCAAACACTGTAATGTAAGTATAATCATAATGCTTTTCTACATTCCTCCTAGCAGCTTGGTTAGATAAAGACCAGGGATAAATGAAAATTAACAACAGTCTAAACCATAAAGAGGAAAGCATATTTACATATTCACATCTGATCTGCTTGCCATCATATATCAGAAATTCTGACTAGAGTTTTGGTTGAAATTTGGGCACTCGGTACATATGGACATTAAGAAAAACAAGTCTCCTTGCAGAGTGAGCTCTCCTCTAACTTGGATGAAAGTTGTGGTTTAATGCCAAAGTTCTGTAAGTGCATTAAGATGGAACAGGTCAATAACAGCACAGTGAACAATTATGTCTTAGTTCTACAAGTATGGAGGAGAAAAATGCTTTAAATCTCCACCAGTTACTTGGTATTAAAGTTTCCAGCTTTGAAAATAAATAGCTAAACTGCTTTCAGCATTTATAGAGCAGTTGGAGACTACTGTTCCATATTATATTCTATACATCCTATCTTATTTTTATTATTACAATTACTATTCAGCCTGTTTAAATGATTCAGCTTAATATTTTCTCATCACACTGTTCACAGCTGGATAAATGTACTCTGCTCTCATTTCAACAAGACCATTTATATTGCTAAACCATCTCATCCACCCTCCTCTTCACTTCTTCAAGTTTCCCAGCTTGTCATTATCGTCTTAGCTCCACCCTGTTATCATCATCTTAGCCCCATCATGGCCCATTAGTTATTCTCATTCTCTTAATTCCCTACTGACTTATCTTTCCTTAGATCCTTCCCCATCCCAGCTTTTTAAGCCTTATTCTTCCAACATCATTTCACTTTCATTTCATCCAAGAGTAGCTGGTTGAGAGGCTTTGCCAAGTCTTAACTAACATCATCAAGTGGTGTATACTTAAACACTGGGCCCCAGAGATAGTAAAATGGCTTTGAAAGAAGCAGGGAGACTCTCATTTAAAGTGTCCCCTCCAGGGCTGGGTTGCTTAGGTGGTACTTGAAATTTTATCAAGCATAGGTTAATGATTTTTTTAATTAAAAAGAGAATTGTAAAACTTCCATACATTGATGTGGTACTGCCTCAGTGTAGATTTCTTTGTATTTTTATTCTTTTATATTCAGTCATCTCAAAATATCTTACTAATCCATGTATTTCTCTAAAATAAAACTGATCAGTAGAATTGTCTTTCTTTAATCTGTTGAATACTCCCTTCCTAAGGGTCAAAAGCTGAGTATAAGGCTGGACTCTCTGCTCAAAATCTCAAGGTACCAAAGACAAGCCAACAGTCTCACTACTGTAGCAAATCCAGGCTGGTGACAGTTAATGTAAATAGGAGTGGGAGGTGTTGGAAGCATTGCCCCTGGATCAGGAGAAAAAAAAAAAACACAAACAAACCAGTGTCTAGTCAGTGAAAAGACATCATTAGTGAAAAAGGGAAGAAGAAGTTAGATGCCATTTTACCTCTGAACTACAAAAGATACATCTCCTCATACCTTCCCTACATCAGTTCAGTTCAGTTCAGTTCAGTTCAGTCCCTCAGTCTTGTCTGACTCTTTGCGACCCCATGGACTGCAGCACACTAGGCTTCTTTGTCCATCACCAGCTCCTGGAGCTTGCTCAAACTCCTATCCATCGAGTCAGTGATGCCATCCAACCATCTCATCCTCTGTCGTCCCCTTCTCCTCCTGCCTTCACTCTTGTGCAGCATCAAGGTCTTTTCTAATGAGTCAGTTCTTTGCATCAGGTGGCCAAAGTATTGGAGTTTCAGCTTCAGCATCAGTCCTTCCAATGAATATGCAGGACTGCTTTCCTTTAGGATTGACTGGTTTGATTTTCTTGCAGTCCAAATCACTCTCAAGAGTCTTCTCCAACACCACAGTTCAAAAGCATCAATTCTTCAGCACTCAGGTTTCTTTACAGTCCAACTCTCACATCCATGCATGACTACTGGAAAAAACCATAGCTTTGACTAGACAGACCTTTGTTGGCAAAGTAATGTCTCTTCTTTTTAATATGCTGTCTAGGTCGGTCACAGTTTTTCTTCCAAGGAGTAAGCATCTTTTAATTTCATGGCCGCAGTCACCATCTGCAGTGATTTTGGAGCCCCAAAACATAAAGTCTGCCACTGTTTCCATTGTTTCTCCATCTATTTGCCATGAAGTGATGGTACCAGATGCCATGATCTTAGTTTTCTGAATGTTGAATTTTAAGCCAACTTTCAGCAAGAGGGTCTTCAGTTCCTCTTAGCTTTCTGCCATTAAGGTGGTGTAATCTGTATATCTGAGGTTATTGATATTTCTCCCAGCAATCTTGATTCCAGCTTGTGCTTCATTCAGCCCAGCATTTTGCATGATGTGCTCTGCATATAAATTAAATAAACAGGGTGACAATATACAGCCTTGACATACTCCTTTTCCTATTTGGAAGCAGTCTGTTGTTCCATGTCCAGTTCTAACTGTTGCTTCCTGACCTGGATACAGATTTCTCAGGAGGCAGGTCAGGTGGTCTGGTATTACCATCTCTTTCAGAATTTTCCATAGTTTGTTGTGATCCACACAGACAAAGGCTTTGGCATAGTCAACAAAGCAGAAGTAAATGCTTTTCTGGAATTCTCTTGCTTTCTAGATGATCCAATGGATGTTGGCAATTTAATCTCTGGTTCCTCTGCCTTTTCTAAATCCAACTTGAACATCTGAAAGTTCTTGGTTCATGTACTGTTGAAGCCTGGCTTGGAGAATTTTGAGCATTACTTTGCTAGTGTGTTAGATGAGTGCAATTGTGTGGTAGTTGGAACATTCTTTGGCATGGCCTTTCTTTGGGATTGGAATAAAAACTGACCTTTTCCCATCTTGTTTGGGAAACTGCTGAGTTTTCCAAATTTGCTGGCATATTGAGTGCAGCACTTTTACAACATCATCTTTTAGGATTTAAAAGAGCTCAACTAGAATTCCATCACCTCCACTAGCTTTGTTCATAGTGATGCTTCCTAAGGCTTACTTGACTTTGCATTCCAGGATGCCTGGTGAGTGATTCTAGGTGAGTGATACACACCATCGTGGTTATCTGGATCATGAAGATCTTTTTTGTTTAGTTCTTCTGTGTATTCTTGCCACCTCGTCTTCATATCTTTTGCTTCTGTTAGGTCCCTACCATTCTGTCCTTTATTGTGCACATCTTTGCATGAAATATTTCCTTGGTATCTCTAATATTCTTAAAGAGATCCTGAGTCTTTCCCATTCTATTGTTTTTCTCTATTTCTTTGCACTGATGACTGAGGAAGGCTTTCTTATCTCTCTGTGCTATTCTTTGGAACTCTGCATTCAGATGCTTTTATCTTTCCTTTTCTCCTTTGCCTTTAGCTTCTACTCTTTTCTCAGCTATTTGTAAGGCCTCCTCAAATAACCATTTTGTCTTTCTTTTTCTTGGAAATGGTCTCGATCACTGTACAATGTCACAAACTTCTATCCATAGTTCTTCAGGCACTCTATCAGATTTAATCCCTTGAGTCTATTTGTCACTTACATTGTATAATCCTGAGGGATTTGATTTAGGTCATATCTGAATGGTCTAGAGGTGTTCCCTATTTTCTTCAATTTCAGTCTGAATTGGCAATAAGGAGTTCATGATCTGAGCCACAGTCAGCTCCTGTACATGTTTTTTGCTGACTGTATAGAACTTCTCCATCTTTGGGTGCAAAGAATATAATCAGTCTGATTTTGGTGTCGACCATCTGGTGATGTCCATGTGTAGAGTCATCTCTTGTGTTGTTGGAAGACGTTGTTTGCTATGACCAGTGCATTCTCTTCACAAAACTCTTTTAGCCTTTGCCGTGCTTCATTTTGTACTCCAAGGCCAAATTTGCCTGATATTCCAGGTATCTCTTGACTTCCTACTTTTGCATTCCAGTCCCATATAATGAAAAGGACATCTTTTTTTGTGTTAGTTCTAGAAGGCCTTGTAGGTTTTCATAGAACCGTTCAACTTCAGCTTCTTCAGCTTTACTGGTTGGGGCATAGATTTGGATTACTTTGATACTGAATGGTTTGCCTTGAAAATGAACAGAGGTCATTCTTTCATTTTTGAGATTGCACCCAAGTACTGCATTTCAGACTCTTTTGTTGACTATGAGGACTACTCCATTTTTTCTAAAGGATTCATGCCCACTGTAATAGATATAATGGTCATCTGAGTTAAATTCGCCCATTCCAGTCTATTTTAGTTCACTGACTCTTGTTATCTTCTGTTTGACCACTTCCAATTTACCTTGATTCATGGGACTAACATTCCAGGTTCCTGTGCAATAGTGTTCTTTACAGCATTGGACTTTACTTTCATCACCAGTCACATCCCCAACTGGGCATTGCTTTCACTTTGGCTTTGTCTCTTCATTTTTTCTGAGTTGTTTCTCCACTCTTCTCCAGTAGCATATTGGGCACCCACTGATCTGGGGAGTTCATCTGTCCGTGTCCTATCTTTTTGCCTTTTCATTCTGTTCATGGGGTTTCAAGGCAAGAATACTGAAATGGTTTGCCATCCTCATCCCCAGTGGACCATATTTTGTCAGAGCTCTCCACCATGACCTGTCCATCTTGGGTGGCCCTACACAGCATGGCTCATAGTTTCATTGAGTCAGACAAGGCTGTGGTCCATGTGATCAGCTTGATTAATTTTCTGTGGTTGTGGTTTTCATTCTGTCTGCCTTCTGTGGGATAAGGATAAGAGGCTTATGGTAGCTTCCTGATGGGAGAGACTGACTGTGGGAGAAACTGGGTCTTGTTGTGATGTGTAGATTTACTCAGTAAATCTTTAATTCAATTTTCTGTTGATGAGCAGGGCTGTGTTCCCTCCCTGTTGTTGACCTGAGACCAAACTATGGTGGAGGTAATGAAGATAATGGAGACCTCCTTCAAAAGGTCCCATGCATGCACTGCCCCACTCAGTGCCCCCGACCCTGCAGCAGGCCATCACTGGCCCACGCCTCCACCGGAGACTCCTGGACACTCCCGGGCAAGTCTGGGTCAGTCTCTTGTGGGGTCACTGCTCCTTTCTCCTGGGTCCTGGAGTACACAGGTTTTGTTTGTGCCCTCCAAGAGTCTGTCTCCCCATTCCTGTGAAAATTCTGGTGGCTCTATGGTGGGGTTAATGGCGATCTCCTTCAAGAGGGCTTATGCCACACCCAGGTTTGCTGCACCCAGAGCTCCTGCCCCTGTGGCAGGCCACTGCTGACCTGTACCTCCTCAGGAGACATTCAAACACTCAAAGGCAGGTCTGGTTCAGTCTCTGCGAGGTCTCCTGGTATGCACAAGGTTTTGTTTGAGCCCTCTGAGCATCTACGTATACACATCTAGATAATGCATTAGTCTGGAGCCTGGACTCTGGAAGGAGGTTCAGTTCGGTTCGGCTCAGTTGCTCAGTCGTGTCCAACTCTTTGCGATCCCATGAGTTGGAGCATGCCAGGCCTCCCTGTCCATCACCAACTCCTGGAGTTCACTCAAACTCATGTCTATCGAGTCAGTGATGTTATCCAGCCATCTCATCCTCTGTCGTCCCCTTCTCCTCCTGCCCCCAATCCCTCCCAGAATCAGGGTCTTTCCTAATGAATCAACTCTTCGCATGAGGTGGCCAAAGTATTGGAGTTTCAGCTTCAGCATCAGTCCTTCCAATGAACACCCAGGACTGAGCTCCTTTAGGATGGACTGGTTGGATCTCCTTGCAGTCCAAGGTACTCTCAAGAGTCTTTTCCAACACCACAGTTCAAAAGCAAGGAGGTTACCTGAGTTTAAATCCCATAAGTCTTATTTGGTTGCACTAATTATTTGAACTCTTTGTAGAATGGAAGAATGTGAGCTCCTGGTAAAGTAAATCATCTTTCCTGATGATTAAGCAAGATCACACATGTTAGGTGTTTGGCACATGCACAGTATGTCCTATGTACTCACTTGATAAAAAGTCATTATATTATGGATAGAATCACCTTATTCTTCCTCCCTATTTATTTCTTTAAAAATAACTCCACGTAAGCACTGAAACAAGATAGTTTCCCTTTGCGGGTATCTTGCAGTCACAAGTTTGGATACATGGGATCTGTTATTTTACATGTGCTGACAATAGAATATCTCTTGGCACCACCAGACCCAGTCTTCACCCATATGATGTATATTCCTACATCTGACAAAAGCTAAGGAGATGAATCCTTGTCCATCCATGTTGTACTGCTGAATTAATGTGTTCAGAAAAGTGATACGATGTAACACTTTGCCCAGGATGAAGACAAAGCTATCAAAGGCATTACTTGGCTAAATAGACTAAGGTATTACGGGTCCTTAGCGACCCCATGGACTGCAGCCTACCAGGCTCCCCCATCCATGGGATTTTCCAGGCAAGAGTACTGGCGTGGGGTGCCATTGCCTTCTCCAAATAAACAAGAAGACTAGAGTGAATGGAGGACAAGACAAATGAGAAAGGAATGATTCCATTGGCTTAGAAAAAATTACTATGAATACAATGTATTCTTGCCCTCTGGTTCAATTATTTTGACCCTTTTGGAGGTCAGTATTTGAACAGAGTGTGAAGAAGTGTATGTCTGTGTGTGGTGGATATATCAGTGACCGCAAACTGACACTGTACACAGTCAGCACACGTCACTGTGGCAGACACGGAAAATATGCTGATGCCCCTGTGAAGGTGGATAATTGTGAACTCTTCAGGGGTTCTGGCTAGGGATTTACCTGCCTCTGCCTCTGGCTGGCCGCAGCTCACCAGCTGCCTCGAACGCTCTGGACTGGCTGGGTCAGCAGAGCACCCTGCTGTCCACATAATGCTGTCTGTCACATGGGGCTGGCTGCGGCCACTCTCCCAAGCATCTCTCTCCTCCTGACCTTGTTCTGTGGGAAGCACTGCTACCAGCAGCATCTTCCTTCTTCCCAATAAACCTGTCTACTTTGAATCTAAGTAATAGACTGTATGTTCACACACGTACTTTCTTTTTCCCTTGTCTTCTTTTTCTTGTGTGCCCTCTTCCTCCACCCCCACCATTCTTTTGCCTGTGCAGAACTGGCTGCAATAGAGTCATGCTCCTAAAATATCCAGCTACGAAGGCTTTAGCAACATATCTCCCAAATCCAAACTGGGGTGGCAGGGTGGGTAGGGTGGACTTGCTATTCCTCCTACAAGAAGCAGAGCTTTCCCCTTAAAATAGTCACGCTTGGGCCTTGGGTCAAAAAGACAGGACTGTAAAATTCACTAATGTCTGGCAATTTTAATAGCTTCTTTTCACCTCAAAGCTCAGTGACCTTTTGCATCTGTTCTTCCGTAAGGATTACACCTCCTAACCTTCCCACCAAATGGGAAATCAATTCCAGGCCGAATGCTGAGACAGGTGCCTGTGTGCAGAGCAGGTGCCTGTGTGGGCGGCCCTGCAGAGGGTCCCCCGGAAGTGGCACATTAATCACAGCCCTGTGCACTTCTCAGATGTATAATGAGGGTGACTTCTACAAAACCATCAAGGACAATATGACCATGAACTTGCCCAATTTCTTGATTCTTAGTTAACAAGCAGAAATTCTGTAAGATTCTTGATATTTCTTTATCTTACTGAGCCCTTTACGTGGACTTTTGTGAACAGAACCACAGTATTTTAGAGCTTGAGATGACCTTTCATTACCACCAGCGGTATCTGTATTATCTTTGACCTAGCCTATGCTCTTTTTCTCCTCTTCAAATGATTCTTTTCCCCTTCTTCCTCTTTTTCTTTCTTTCATCCCTGTGTAAAATAAGCTACCATGGAGCCTACACCATCTTTCTATCCTCCTTGCCCTTCCTCTTTCTCAGTCTATAGGTATCATTGTATTTATTATTTGAAGTATGTCATTAGCACAGTGCTTCTGAGTGGGAAAAGAAGATACTTTTATGCCAATTTATAGTTGTTCACTTTCTCTAACTAATCCAATTATACCATTTTCTTTTTTCCAATCCCCCTAAAAACCTCTTGTTAACTGTATGTTGTTCTACTTAATCAGCTCCCCTTAGATTTGTCAGAATCTCAAGTTTCAGAGTTGAGGCTGCTTTCCCCTCTATTTATGGAATCCCTAATGTCAGGAATGAAACAGGTAAGTACATTTCTAAATAAATGTCTTCTCAATTGTTTTGAGATAGCAGTGTCTCCAGCTTAAGTCAAAAACACTGATGTTTGGTCTTTGGAGACAAATAGACAGGGATATGAATTTTAAACTTCATATTGACACAACATTTGTAGCACAGCTGTATCCCATCAAACGTACAGACTGAAGTCAGTGGGAGTTATGGATAAGAAAATGAAGGTCAAATTCAGAAGAGTTTGTGGTGGTGTTTTGCTTGTTTGTTTTTTAGTAAGTGGAGTTGGATCTTGAGCAGTTTTAAAATGACTTTAATACTATGTTTCAAGGGAACTCTTAAATTGCTTCTTCTCTTAAAAATCTTTTCCTTGAAGGCTTATCTAAACTGAATAAAGCAAGATGAAGACATTTCTACTGGCCCTAGTGTTTCTAAATTTTCCAATTTAGCCCATGAAGGAAACAGTAACAACAACAAAGCTTCTAGTAGCTTGTTATTTCATCATCATCATAATAATAATAATAATAAATTTGTTGGACTTTCTCTGGCCAAATGAACTCTCTGGTCCAGCATGTGCTAACTCTTTGGTTTGTTTTACTTAATCTGATAAACATTTTCCTATCCTAATTGTCCTCATTTTCCCTGATCTCATGGATCATAGTTCTGTTTTTCAGGAGGCATCTGATTCTACGCTTATAGCCGCCAGGCCAACAAGTCAGGGGGCAGGTGTCTAACTATAATATGCTCTTCAAGGGAAAGGCTAGAAGGTGGGCTTTCCTATGAAATTACTGTTTCCAGTAACTTAAAACAACTTGTCCTTCCTTAGTCTGCCTTGAGGATCTTCTTTGGTCTTCAGAAGAAACTTTGCTTCTCTCTCTCATCATCCTATGTTTCTTTCAAAAAATCTATCAGACAAATAATGTTTCTTGCTGCTACACTGAAACCTTTCTGCAACCATTTCTCCTCCTTTAGATTTTATATTATGTTTTAATCATTCATTCCACTCTACCTCTTGTGTTGTTAAAAATACACTTTCTTTTTCCAGCCTCTCCCTTCTCCCAGCACCTTATCCATCCTCCCTGAATACTGCTTCTTTAATCACTCCCATGCCTGCCATTTTTAAAGAGCCATCCACTTTCCAGGATCTTACATCATCTAGGCTCCTTAAAGAGACCATCACCAGAGAGATTTTTGTTCAATGAATATTCTTACAGTTTAACCAATCAGGAAAGAAAAACTAAAAAAATCAGACAAAGAAACAAGGCAGTTATCACAAGTGAACAGGGACTAGAGAGGGCAGGTATTCCATTTGTAAATTTTGTCTTATGATAGGGATTGAGAACTTGTGGTTTTGTTTCAGAGGTGATACTCTGATTTTTGCATATGTTTATATTTAATAGTAAGGGAATGATTTTCAAATTTTCCACGGGAGAAACTTTGACTTGGTTCTCCTAAGTGGGCTCCCTCTTTGGCATACTTACTGAAAAGGACGAGGCTGGCGTTGGTCATCCCCAGATTGTTGGCAGCCACGCATGTATAGTTGCCATAGTGCTCCTCAGTGACATTGGTCACTGTCAGGGAAGACTGGCCCTCCGTGCTCTTAATCTCAAGGCCATTGGCACTATTTATCCTAAGGGTTCAAAGACAGAAGAGTAAAGAGAAACAACTATGAAGATTTGGTGCAGTCATTTATTTTTCATCTTTTAAACTGAAGAAAAGGGAGCGAAAGGAAGTAGTTAGAGCCTGTTACTCCTGCTCAATTCCTCATTTTAATGGCACAGTCCCAAAGTATCAGAATCAAAGTCTACCAATGGAGACAGCTTGGGAACGGATGAGTTTCACTGGGCTTTGGTTTCTGTTCCAGGCAAGAAAGACATGCAGGTGGAAACTGCCCACTCTGTGCATGTAAACTGCATGCTTTGGGGCTGGAGTCTAAGAGCTACAGTCCCATAGCACCAGGTAAAAAGCCTTGGGAAAGGAATAGTCTAATTGGAAAGGCCTAGTAGTTACGGCTAGGGTGGGTGTTTCATCAAGGCTTCTGGTTTCCCTTGCTGAGCAGGTGAGACCCAGGGGGGCACAGCAGATTGGGAACAAACCTGGTGTCATCTCGGTACCACTCAAAGTCAGGCGCAGGCACTGCCGAGGCTTCGCATTTGAGGGAAGCTTTTCGGCCGGTGGTGGCTTCGTTGCTCTTGGATTCCGTGATAGTGGGAGGATCTATAGGAAGGACAGACAGACAGTTTAGTTTACATGAGCTTTGGATGGTGCGTCAGAATTTCCACACCAGGAGGAATTAGAAAGAATAGTGCGACTGCAGAGGAGCAGGACCAAAATCGCCTTAAAGCTCCATTTATGTGAATGATGTGATTGGCTGAATGGGACTGATCACTAGAAAACTAAATGAAAATAAGAGATCAGTGAAACTGTAGACTTGGTTTATTTAAATGTGACACTGAAAAGGGTTTTATGGAAATGAAGTCTAGGATTTCTTTTTCTCTTCCAATAGATCATCTGTTATTCCAATCACAGGTTATCATATTTACATAGTTTTTTCTTTTCTTTTTGTACATTAAGTGGTTGATACTAAAGGACTTGGGATTTGAAATGTGTAATCTGAGCTTTTTTCTTTTTCACCTTCATCAGCATCATCATTATTATTGTTACCTTCAGAGATGGTAGTAAGAAATCTGACAAAAATCATAGAGCACTAAAGTCCTTTTAGCTCAGGCTTAGCCTGATACCATTGCAAGAATTCAGGAAAACAAACTGATGTTAAATAATTGCTATACTGTTTTCCCTCCTCTGTGTTCCGTTATTTCCATTCTCCAGGTCAGTTTTGCTTTTATGAGTGAGAGTGCAGTTTGAAATCTGTCATGGTACATGAATATCTTCCTGGGGTTCCAACTTCTTCTCTCTTTGGCTGTTGCGCACTTGATTTTTTCTGCTTAGTACTGGGCCCACAAAACTGTGACAGCCTTGAAATGAGCCCAGAAATACATTCTAATTTTCCATGATTCTCTCAAGCAATCCCATGGAAAGTGGAACAAGGGTTTACAGGATCACAGGACTCAGCCACAAGGGTAAACTTAAGCTCTAGGCTTGAGGATGCTGTGTTAGTGCAATTTATGGACTTTCCAAGGAGAAAAAGACTTCTGTCCAAAGGTCATTTGCCAGAAAATGGCAACTTGGCTGTGTGTACATGGATAAAATAGATCCAAACCACCTGTTTATATTTTACAGATGAAAACCCTTATTTAGGTAAATCAGTGAAGTGAACTTTAGTATTAAAAAATCATTGAATTCACCTCTGCTCTTTAGCACCTGGTTCAGCTCACTTTTTTTCAGGGTTTTATCTTCATAATCAAAAACTATTTTCCAAGTTTTCTGCCTCTAGAAGATCTGGATTCTTTTAGTTTAAAAAGATGTACAAAAGCATCAGGTTAGTCTGCTATTTTCTCCCCCATTTCATTTCACATGAGCTTGGGCGTCTTTGAATTACTGTCAGAGAGAGGAGGCCTTAGAGTACACCTGGAGAGCATGGCCAGCCCATGCGTAAACACGTGCCAGAGAGGGAGGGGTTGTTGTTCTGTTTTAAATTGATCTCCTCATTCCTGTAGAGACACAGAAAGGCAACATGGAGAGTGGAAAGAACCCTGGACTAGAACCTAGGCTTGCTGGAATTTAGTCTCTGTTTGGTTGTGTGGACTTCCCATCACACACTAGCTTTCTGAGCCTTGGTTTTATTATTTATAAAATGAAGGAACAACACATTAGAGATCTATAGAGTATTTCTTCAACTTGGAAAAAAAAGGCCAATTCTAACCCAAACAGCCTATTCATCACAAATGGGTAGTATGAGGACCCAAGTGTATTTTCATACCTTTAATCCTTAAATTGCTAATTTCAAAATTGTAACTCATTTATCTAATATATGGGTTGGGGGCTCAGGATTAGCAACCAGAAATAGAAACTGGAGGTCTAATTTTGACTCTTAACCAGAGCTGTGGCCTAGTCAAATGTCTGTACCCCTTCGAGCTTTTTCTTTCTCATATTTTCAAATAAGAAATTAGTTTAAAATGATCACCAAGTTTCCTTTTAAAATTCTTTCATTCTGTAATTGGTTATGTCAATTGTAAGAGCACATGAGTTCAGAGGTTAATGTAATGATTAGAGGTAGTGGTATGAGGGAGGTATTTTTGTACAGAGACGAGGCATTGAGTAAAAATTAAGAGCTTTGAATTAAAGTTTGACAGACCTGAGCTCAAATTTAGTCTCTGTCCTTTAGCATTAAGAGAGCTCATTACTTTGTCTAGAGTCCCACTGTTGCAATATCGTCATCTAAACATGCTGGAACCAAGCGCAGGGGGGATCATTTGGAGATTGCTGAAGGAACCCAGAGATAGCCTGCACTAGGTTTGTGATAAAGGGGATGGAAAGAAATGAATAGGACAGATTTGAGACGGAAGATATGGACTGCAGAACAGACAAGATTAGTTGTGAACGGTGAGGGCGGAGTATCAAAGATAACACCCAAGTTTCCAACCTGAGTATCCACGTGATGCCATCCACTGAATAATGTTAGTCCCCCATCTTCACCACTTTGCTGTATTAGGTTAGGCTCTTACATTGCTAATAACCCTACAATCTGTAGAATGTTGAGCAGAGGGCTGATCTTGTTTGTGAGTCTATGGGTTTGTTTAACTTCTCAATTTGTAAAATGAGTTTTCACCAGTGTTTATGAATTTCTGGAGCTACCTGGTTAACAGTGTGATGACCAGCCCAACCTGGGCCAGACTCCATGTTTTCCATCGCCTCCACCCTGGAGCTCATAGTTGGAGCACCTCAACATATTAATAGTCCATGGTGGAGGTCTTCCAGCCCTCATACAAGTCATACAAGTCCGTGCTGTACAGTTTTATGGAAACGTTCTTCCTCACTCTGGATGTTTCCTTCCGTGTGGTGGGTGGGAGCTTACTTAGTAAACCTCCTTGCTCTGGAACCCAGGGGGTGATTTTTCTACCAGAAAAATTAGGGAAGAACAAACTCGGTCTGTTTGCTTCATCTCTCTTCTTTCTTTCTTCTGGGACCAGACTTCTGGTGGGGATCAGAGGTCCTCTGCTTCTCCAGACTGATGTCTTACATAGGCTCTCTCCTTCCTGCTCTCATGTGGGCAGGCCTGTCCTGGTCCAGGGCTGCCATATCTGGGGAGGTAGATGGGGCACGCGAAGTTATTACCTCTAACCACATTGATTTCTCACAATAGGGGCAATTTGGCCTCCTGTATGTCTCTTTTACTAATTTCTCAGAACCTGAATAGCTAAGTAGTAAGCTATTTATTGGGTTTCCCAGGTGGGCTAGTGGTAAAGAACCTGCTTGCCAATGTTGGAGACATGAGACACAGGTTCAATCCCTGGGTCGGGAAAATCCCCTGAAAAAGGGAATGACAACCCACTCCAGAATTCTCGCCTGGAGAATCCCAGGGACAGAGGACCCTGCCAAGCTACAGTCCATAGGATCACATAGAATCAGACACAACTGTAGTGATTTAGCACACACACACACACACACACACACACACACACAGAGGACCTTGGCAAGCTACAGTCCATAGGATCACATAGAATAAGACACAACTGAAGTGACTTAGAGCGTGCACGTGCACATACACACACACACACACACACACACACGCTATGTATTAGCTCCTTAGAGATGCCAGCATGGTGAGGGTGGTGTTGAACTAGGGTTGAATACTTTTAAATGCATTGATCTTGGGACAGGATTAACTGGTCAGTTATAAAGGCCAAACACTTGTTCTTCTCCTTGAGCGTCTAGGAAGTTTCTCATACCAAGGTGTCGTCACAGAGAATGATAAATGTATGACTAGTTCATTACTTCTAGTATTTCTCAAATGACACAATGGTCTGTTCCATTCCATAGCTTATTGGAATGAACATTTCAAAATTCATTTGTAATGAACTTTGTATAGGTGAGGCTAACAAATTTATTACAAATCATATCGTGGCATGTCTAGTATGGTTAAAATAATAAATGTCCTCGCTCAAAATACAGTTATAATTAAAATGTGGCTTAATAAAAATGCTGCACAGAGGCCCATTGTTATTCGTTACATGACTTTGCAATAGCTTACAATTGTCAGAGGACTCTTCTGGTTATTACTTTAAAATTTTGGGTTCTGAAAATATTAATAAGGGCTTTCTTCTCATATCACCATCAACAAGACTCTTTCAACTAGAATGAACATGATAACAATGATAGTGGCCTAGCAAACAGAATATCACTCATTTAATCTTCCCAGTGTTTGGAATAATAGTATAAAGGAGGGAAATTCTTAAGAAAAGATTCAATTTATAGACATTTACCATGTGTCAGCACTCCCTAGGCTTTATTTATTCTTTTCATCTAAATAGTAGCCCTAGAAGTAAGGATTATTAACCCTATATTATGAATGAGAAGGCAGGTCTGCAGAAGGTTAGTTAACTGTGCAAATTCACACAACAAGCATTTGATAGAGTATATATTTGAACTCATGTTCTGAAGCCCATGCTCTGAACTTCTCTGTATTTCCATTTGAATGAGTTCCTCTGGAGAGAAATTAACTCCTAATACGCAAGAACACCATTTCGGAGAGCATGCTGGTAGCTTAAAAGGTAGATGTTACATATTTCAGCTATCATAAGGCACCCAAAACGGCACAACATGCACTGGGACAGTGGGTATAAACCCACATTAGAAATCAGGATTTGCGGGCTCAATCGCTGCTTCTGCACTTAGGTTGTTGCCTCTTGAGGGTGACACGTTAACTTCTTAGAGTCTCTCACCTTTGAATGGAGAAAATAAGACCTTCCTACCTGTCTCACAGGTTTGATGAAAAGACCAAATGAAGTCTCATATATCAGAGCATATTTATCACCTGAAGAGATTACGTTTATTATTATTATTTTTACTATTTCTCACATGATATCTTGGAAGGAAAGAGGGCTTTGGAGTTAGACCTGGGCAGCATCCTGTCTCTACCACTCACAGGCTATTTGGTCTTATGGCAGACAATGCTGACATTTTCTGAGCTCTGTTTTTGTCCTCTGCATGGGATGATTTGATTATCCCCCCGTGTTAATGTGTGATGGTGGGCCAGCTGGGTGGGGAGCAGAGAATATCGGCAATAAGAGCGTCATTGTTTTCAGAGAATTTAAAAATAATAAAACTAAAAGTTGTTTTTTTTTTTTTTCTAAAGATCACCATATACCAGCAATACTAAACCAAACATACCAAATACTGTCAGTGATAAAGTAGGTCATTACTCCTTTTGTGAAGCAGGCCAGGTCCCATACACTCTTCCTTGCTTGGCCACTGTTGGTGAGGTGATTACAGTGAATCATACAAAATCTCCAATAGAGTCTTGGTACTCTGGAGGTTTGCAGGAAATGATGGTTATTGCTCACATGGCAAAGTTACAGTAGAAAATTGCAGTACTCTCGATTCTTACTGAATAGTTCATCTGACAATCCCATAATAGATTCACAGACATTACGATGTGTCTTCCCTGGTGGCTCAGATGGTAAAGCATCTGCCTACGATGCGGGAGACACAGGTTCGATCCCTGGGTTGGGAAGATCCCCTGGAGAAGGAAATGGCAACCCACTCCAGTCTTCTTGCCTGGAGAATCCCATGGACTGAGGATCCTGGTAGGCTACAGTCCATGGGGTCGCAAAGAGTCGGACACGACTGAGCGACTTCACTTTCACTTTCACTTTACTGACATCATCCCCAACACAGAGTAAACTGCAGGTTGTCATGGAGAATAGAGAGGTGTAGCCATGAAGTTTTAGAGAAGGTAGCCAGTCTCGTTCCATATTGAGCAGTTATTTTCCTCAACTTTTATCATTAGATGATGAATCAAAGTATTGAAGAGTTCAGTTAAAATACAGATACATTATCTGGAGACAAAGGATGTGCCCGGTCACAGTTGTGGAAAATACGGTAGGTAACCTCGCTTCCTTTCATACATGGCTACTGAATGTAAGGGTGAGCTTTAGAAACGCCAAGGTCCCGTGTCCCACAGCACCTGGTTGGGTTGGTTAGCTCTGACACCAGACTGCAGGTAGAGCTGAGTTCAAAGGGAGAAAAGAAGAAAATAAAAGTAACAGAGTGACAGTGTGATCGTAGTTGGAGGGGTAGCCGTGGAAAAGCTGCAGGCAGGAATACGAGCTGCTCGATGGGTTCCGCGGCAGCAGGCCTGACAGCTGGGGGCAGATCTTGAGAAAAAGTTCTCCAAGAATAGGTAAACCATCCAGTATAAGAAGACTCCAAATAAAATTCAGCCCTCTGGCAGCCCACTCCATTGTTCTTGCCTGGAGAATCCCAGGGACGGGGGAGCCTGGTGGGCTGCGGTCTATGGGGTCGCACAAAGTCAGACAAACTGAAGCGACTTAGCAGCAGCAGCAGCACTTGCTGAACACTTACTATGCACTAGACATTATCCTTGGGATAGTGGGTACTAGGATAAGACAAACCCATGAGTAGCTACTTTTAACTCTCCGTGAGAACTGAAATTGAGGAATTACATCTAGAACCGGTAAATGGAGGACAGTTGTCCCTAGGGTTGGTATCTGGATGAAATTAGTAGCTAAATTCTAAGATATGAGAAAATAGAAGTCGTGCCTGCTGAATGAAATTCTACTAAGTTTATTTAGTTGAAGAGATTTCAGGTCAATAATTTAGCTTCTGTAAATTCCGGGACCTCCTACCGCTTAGAAAATAGATTTTGCATGTCTAATGCAAATGGCTGTGCACAGTGCTGTAGATCAACTGTGGAGAAGGATTATCCAGTGAAATCGCTGTTGTGTCTGACTCTGTGCGACTTTGTGGACTGTAGCCTACCAGGCTTCTCTGTCCATGGGATCTCCAGGCAAGGATACTGGAGTGGGTTACCATTTCCTTCTCCAGGGGATCTTCCCGACCCAGGGACTGAACCTGGGTCTCCCGCATTGGAGGCAGACGCTTTAACCTCTGAGCTAGCAGGGAAGCCCTGGATTATCCAAGAGGAATAAAAAGGAGAGACTGTAAGATCCAGCTTGTGAACTAAACAGAGGAACTGTTTTCTCTCTCTTGTTTACTGCTCTAGCTTTCAGTGCCCTGCAACAAATATCTGTTGGCAACTGAGTAAATGAATCAATGAGATGCAAGTAAGAAAAAATTACCAGCACTAGGATTTTTTTTTTTAAGTGGTACTCTGAATCAGTTTCATTATGATGATCTATTCAGCCATTAATTCTGTTAGTCATTCTGCTCCCCTGACCTAATTGCAAACCTTGTGCCTTGAAACGGAAGCGGAATCAGCTTAAAGAAAAGGCCATCTTCACAGTACAACAACCACTTGTGCTCAGCCGTGGCCAGCTCTTTGTGACCCCGTGGACTGTGCCCACCAGGCTCCTCTGTCCTTGGGATTCTCTAGGCAAGAATGCTGGAGTGGGTTGCCATTTCCTCCTCCAGGAGATCTTCCTGACCCAAGGATCGAACCTGCATCTCCTGCATTGGTAGGCAGACTCTTTAGCCACCTGGGTAGGCAGGCTTATATGAAGTGATGAAGGTGATGCTGGAAATTTGTCAGTTTCGATGAATTTTGCTAACCAGGCCTCAAACTGTAATTTCATCTTAGAGACTTCATCTTTTTAATACAAATGCATTTAAGTAGGGTGAATTGTTTGAACGGGACGACAGGTGCAGTGCCTAGTTGTTTTAATATAATATAAACACAGCTTAATGAAGTGCTGGTAATAGGTGTTTCCAAAGGACACTGACTTAGAATATGCTTCTTGATTTGTGACCAATAGCAATGTTCAAAGTCTGGAGAAATGTTAAGAGAGAGCAGAATTTACCTGTGAGCGTGTGGGTCACCTATTCATTCAGTAAACATTTACTGAGCAATTTTTATAAAGCATGTGTTAGGTGCTGCTGTTTAGGACAGACTGGCTGACTAAGCTCATTTTAGTTTTCTGTGTAATTTCTTATGACATGTCTTTTTAGCATCTTGAGGCTCTGTACATATTCTTCTGTGGTTCATTCATCACTTGGAAAAGCTCACATTTTTATAAAAGGCTTTTCTTGAAAATTATCAGTATTTTCTTCTGTTCTAAGTTACACTTCAGGGACAGTCAAGAAGGAGCAGTGTCAGACTAATTGCACTAATAATAATAGGACCCAGGCGGCTGGCTTTGATCTAGGGAACCATCTGCAACGCCGACCGCTTTGATGTTTCACACAATGGAAGCATAAATATTTTCAATGTACTCCATGATTGGACTTTCAGAAATCTAATTAAGATGAAGGTCAATTAAGAGAAAATAAAATCTTAACTCCGAAAGTCAGAGAAGAGGTGGAAGAGGACGGCATGGCTGTATGTACATAAAAGAAGCTGGCTAACCTAATTATAAACTTATATCAATACCAGAGAAATTGCCTTTCATGTGAAAAAAAGGTCCTAAAGCATTTTATAACATTGAGATCATTAATGTGTCTTTGAAACACACCCAGGACTGGAAAAGAATAGTAATACTGGCATTTCAAATCTCTATTACTTAAAAAATAATCACAGACAGTGACAGGATAAAAACACTTCGGACCTTATCAAACGCAGCCCCTTGCTTCTTGGAAATGAGTGCCCTAGATGATACAGCGGCGTGGTATCTGTAGAACCATCGAAGTCTGGTGTGAAGGGGATTTC
Organism: Ovis canadensis; assembly: GCF_042477335.2. Classification (NCBI taxonomy): domain Eukaryota; kingdom Metazoa; phylum Chordata; class Mammalia; order Artiodactyla; family Bovidae; genus Ovis; species Ovis canadensis. The sequence continues at coordinate 183,803,566 of NC_091245.1, forward strand.
GCTTTCTGTTTCAGAAGGCTGCCAGGCTGGAGCAAGGCCATGGGAAAGAGCGCAGCCCAGAATAGACCAGGTCACCTAAGGCAAGTTTCCTTGGTTCTCTATGCCTCTGTTTCCAAATTTTAAAAATCAGACTAAGGATGATTATCCTATGAGTTTGCTGTGAGGATTAAAGCTCAAATATAAATCCCTTAGTACATACTAAGAGTTGAAAACACCTGTTCCTCTTTCTCCTAAGGAAAGGCATGGGCTTTAGAATCACAGACTGGAGTCTGAATCCCTTTTCTCACCCTTGCTTTCTGTGTCACTTTGGAAAGGCAATTATACCTCCTTGGGCTTTAGTGTTTCAAACCCTGAAACAGAGTCATTGGTATCTACCTGGCTAGGCACTTCATACAGAACCAGCAACACCTAGGTCAATTGCATGGAAGGCTTAAGATGGTGCAAAGTACCTTATCACCGTCCAAAGCATATTTTCAAATATGGGTTAAGATGTCTATGCATGTGTGACTGTGTGCTTTTGGGCATGTGTGTATATATGTCATCTGTGCATCTGTGTCTGTGTGGAGTATGTACTTGTGTGTGTGTGTGTTAAACACACAGGAGAGAACTGACAGGACACACTTTTGTCCCTGTCACTAGCCACAGTTATGTGATGTGGAACTTGAATGACGTGGAAAGTCACTCCTCGCTGAACAGGGTAAACGAATTCTCTTTATTCCTTTGCTGGGTGACACACATCATGCGGATCTGCCCCTGCCTCCCCCTCTTCTCTTTTGAACTACATCTAAGGATCCTTTCATCTGAGAAGTTCAAAGTATGCCCACTTACCTATGCATCTTACTGAAATCTTCCTTTCTAATCTGCCCATACTTGGGGACAAATACATAACCAATATTAACCTATCAGGTATCCCCTGTCTCCATCAGGGACACATGGTATCTGACCACGGTGGCTTAAGTTTGTTTCCAAGGCCAATTAGCTCAATGGCCGAGGATAAAATATGATCTTGAATTATTCTCTTCTGACAAACAATCCATTAAGATGGAAATTCCAGCTAAAGCAGATACGAATTGTTGTTTTTGCCAAAGTGGTGTGACCTTGGTCTTCACAAAGACCAGAAGAGTGATTGCCTGAACTGCTAGTGCTGTCTGATCATGTTTTCTTAATTCTATAGTCTAAGTAAAAGACAGAGTGTATTGTTAAATGCATTATGGGTTATATTTAGAATTGGTACAGTTGATTTATCAAATTCAAAGGCCAAGTCCTGCCCTTGGATATGTCCAATGTACAAATGTGCATCCCTGACCAGAGGAGCATCTGCTTGGAATGCAATGTTCTCTTGCTAACAGGATCTGTAGAACTCGCGGGAGGTGGAGGCGGGCCCTGGGCACATGGCCTCTGCCGGCTCCTGCCATACTCACAGTTCACAGTGACCTTGACTTGTTTGACATCCGCCGAGGAGACCTCATTGGCAGCTTTGCACTCGTATTTGCCTGACTGCTCCCTGGTGATGCCGAGGATCTCCAGATATTCTTCTTCTCCTTCAAATTCTCTTCCTGAAAAACAGAGGTTTGCATGATTTTTTTAAGTTTAAAATATGCAGCAGATCATTTTTTTTTTCTTTTTAGAAGCAATAAATCCACATGGCTTTTCAATAATTTGATAGTGTTCTTTGGCTCTATGGATGCAGACCCCAAGACACAAAGTCATGTGAAAATGATCAAGGAGGCAGTGTTCTCAGGAAAAACTGGTAGGGGAGTGAGGAAATGGGATCTGGGAGAGAAAGGAGCCAAGCCAGGGAGCAATGCCAATGCCGAGTCTTGTTTCATAGCGGGCAACCTGACTCAGTCCCCCAGGGAGCTCTGGGCACAGCATGGAGCCCAGTTCCAAGTCGTCCCCATCAAGAGGCAAGAAACTGGAATGTTTCTGCATCACACCCATCAGTCACTGGTTAAAGGCTTAGAGCAAAGTGGGAATTGTGGGGAGGGGCATGCCAGTTGTAAAGGGCTCAGAGGGGCAGCCCCGAAGGGCTGAATCATCCATTAGACCACATTGCAAATCACACTTTCCACTAAAGTTGTTTTTAGGACAAGCTGCTTCCTTTTGAGAAGCTGTCACTCTTCTCTCCCAGCTTACGTGGAATTCTGTTCACAAAGGTCATGTCCGAAACCCTGTGTTGTAGTTATGGCTTCCTTCTTCAGTATCAAACTACATCATCCATGAGACTTTCAGGGCATGGACCAGATCCATGAGAATGTGCTGCTGACGGCTCATTTTTCACATGGTGGGGTGGGGTTGGCTAGGGAGCTAAATATCACTGGCCTAATTCATTGGAAGCAGGGGTCTGGAGGCCCATTTTGGAAAGCTGCACAGAGCTGGATGTGTCCATTTTTATAAAGAAATCTCAAGATAGTCAGGTTTGTTAATTAAATTACTTTCTTTCTGCAGGTGCAGGGGTGAGACATGGAGGGGGAGGAAGAGAAAACGGCGAGAGAGAAGGTGAAGAGGAATGGGGATTGAGTAGGGAAGAGTTTGGCCAGAAAGTCCTACAGACTGCAGCTAAATTCAACTTCCGTCCCCCCTCAAGTTACCAATGCCACTGCTGTTGCATTAGAACAGTGTAGCTGGGAGGGTCCTAGAGGACACAGTCCTGCCACTGTGAGGAGAACCTGTTCCTGGTCCTTCTACACTAAATGGTACCGAATAATAGCTCTGTTCAGATACTACAGGCTGCTTTCCTTTTCTGGAAATTCTCTGAAGGCCAAATCAACATAACAGCCAGCCAGCAGAGAGACAAATTCACTGTCTAAATATGTCAGCTAACTCTGTTAACTAGGTTCCAAATAGAAGCTAGTGCCTCTTTGATAACATCCTTTAACACAGCTGTCAGCTCTTAGGTTTCACGTCTTCTGTTAATTGTCACTATCACTAGTTTTCAGGAAACTTTGCAAACCCAGGAACAAAAAGGCAATAGTCATAATAATTTGGTTTGGAGTCCTGCACATTATCAAGCACATGCTTCTACTGAGAATTTTATAGAATTAGTCTATAAGTGCCTAGCTGCATATGGGCTTCCCTGGTGGCTCAGTGGCAAAGTATCCGCCTGCCAATTCAGGAGACATGAGTTCCATCCTTGGGTGGGAAGATCCCCTGGAGAAGGATATGGCAACCCACGCCAATATTCTTGCCTGAGAAATCCCATGGACAGGGGAGCTTGGTGGGCTACAGTCCCTGGGGTCAAAAAGAGTCATACACAACTTGGTAGCTAAATGACAACATGTAGCTGCATATTACAGTATGCATAGGAACAAGTTCCATTCCAAGAGCACGTTCCTAAGGCCAATTTGTCCATAAGTTCAACAAAGTTAGCCTAGGTACCCAACTAACATAATCAGCTATATAGTAATGTAATGTAATGTGTTTATAATACTTTTCACACAAATAATACATAAAAACAGAAATAAAGAAAACATTTTTAATCTTATAGTACAGTATCTTGAAAAGTACAGTACTATAGGACAACAGCTGGCATACATCTGTGTACAGGCAAGAAGAGTTACTGACTGGAGGAGGAAGAGAAGATGGGAGATAGGAGTTGAAGAGTCATCAGCAATAGGAGATGAAGGGCAAGCTGCAATTTCACTCATGCCTTATGTGACTAGACATGCAAGGGCACATTCGCATCTTTGAAAGTTTGCAACTTGAAGGTTTGTATATAGGAGACTTACTGCATTTATAAAATGCTATTTTTTTTCTTCCTTTTGTTTTCACCTTTTTTCTTCTCCACACTCATGCAAGTAGTCAGATCTGACTTCTCATGCCACAGAAGTTGAATGTGGTAAAGAAAGAAAACAGAAATCTTAGAAAGGGTAACAATCTACTTTACTGGATTAGCTGGGAAGAATTTGGGCTTGGAGGAGACAAAAAGATCTTTCCAGCATCCTTGCAACCATGAACTTAGAGTCATGCCAACTAAGTGATGCTAAGAAGCTTCAAGCTAAATATAAATACTCTCAAGACAAATGGCAACACTGACAACTGCAGACTGAAATAGGACAAAGCTCATTAAAAATCTGGAGTGCAAAAGTGGGATTTACAGTAAAGACAGCATTATTGATTTTGAGAATAATGGTGGATTATAATGAAAAAAGAATTAAAGATGAGTTCAGAATAGTTTGGGATTTTTGCCCTGCTCTGCTTCCACATCCATCAACTTCATTCCCAGGTACAGAGCTGTTAGTAGAAGAAAGAGAAAAGGACTATAGTTTTCTTATAAATGGCCAACAACACTGAATTCTTTTCCCATCCCATAAAATAACTAGAAATGCTGGGCAATGAATCCCTATCTTGCATTTTCTTTCAAGTAGTTATGTATGGATGTGGGATTTGGACTATAAAGAAAGCTGAGTACTGAAGATTTGATGCTTTTGAACTGTGATGTTGGAGAAGACTCTTGAGAGTCCCCTGGATTGCAAGGAGATTGAACTAGTCCATTCTAAAGGAGATCAGTTCTGAATGTTCATTGGAAGGACTGATGCTGAAGCTGAAACTCTAACACTTTGGCTACCTGATACAAAGAACTGACTCATGTGAAAAGACCCTGATGCTAGGAAAGATTGAAGGTGGGAGGAGAAGGGGATGACAGAGGATGAGATGGTTGGATGGCATCACCAACTCAACGGACATGAATTTGAGTAAACTCCAGGAGTTGGTGATCGACAGGGAGGCCTGGTGTGTTGCAGTCCATGGGGTCACAAAGAGTCGGACATGACTGAGCAACTGAACTGATCTTGCATTTTGAGTTTCTGAAAGGTATAAACCAGTTCCAGGCATCAGAAAGATGATTTTTAGCAAGAACCAAAGCCCTGTCCATTTGGGAAGATGGCACCTGTGAGAGTAAGCACTGCGATGAATTAGGAAAAAATAAAGTAACATTTATTGGGTTTGGCATCTGGGATTCTCACATGAATACCAATGTAGGTATTCATCATCTCATTTTTTCCTGATGGTGTGTTAGTCACTGAGTTGTGTCTGACTCTTTGCAACTCCATGGACTGTAGCCTGCCAAGTTCCTCTGTCCATAGAATTCTCCAGGCAAGAATACTGGAGTGGGTTGCCATTTCCTTCTCCAGGGGATCTTCCAGACTCAGGGACTGAACCGATGTCTCCCGCATTGCAGACAGATTCTTTACCATTTGAGCTACCTGAGAAGCCATGAAAAGCAGATAATAAATCAAATCTTCATGGGATGAATTTTCAATCTGATGTGTTTAGGAAGAATTCACCCAATACTACGTCAGGATAAAGGGGGAGTTTTCCTTTAAGTGTCCCACCCATTAGGCAGAAGGGTCATTTTGTTTCTCCCATGCTAGCTCTCCTACCCTCTGAAGGCCACCTGTCTCTCCGGCACACACTGTGCACAGCTGGTCCATCAGAGCAGGGGATTCTCAAGACGCTAACCAAATATAGTTAAGAGAAACTAGATGGTCTTCCCTCATTCAACAATCTTGACAAAAATTTAAAATATCAAACAATATCTCTAGGCCCTTCTTGTCATTCTTCCTTTATCTCTTGGATCCTTCAGTGGGACCTCTTATCCTGCCACTTTTTGCTAGTGTATTTCTCTTGTACCCACAGGACACTATGCCTACAACACACAATCTCTCACTTGATCATTTCTCATTAATCCACTGTGATTCGAGAGGAAATGGGCTTTTTTTTTCAGTTGCTAGAAAGTCAAAAAACCAGACTATAAATTCCTTGGAGACTGTGTCTTGCAATATCCCCATGCACAGCACGGAGTCTAACACAGACTGCTGCTGCTGCTGCTAAGTCGCTTCAGTCGTGTCCGACTCTGTGTGACCCCATAGACAGCAGCTCACCAGGCTCCGCCGTCCCTGGGATTCTCCAGGCAAGAACAACGGAGTAGGTTGCCATTTCCCTCTCCAATGCATGAAAGTGAAAAGTGAAAGTGAAGTTGCTCAGTTGTGTCTGACTCTTAGCGACCCCATGGACTACAGCCTACCAGGCTCCCCTGTCCATGGGATTTACCAGGCAAGGGTACTGGAGTGGGGTGCAATTGCCGTCTCCATAACACAGACTAGTTACTCAATAAACATTCGTTGAGTTAGCTTAACTGAAAGAGGAAACAACAGCAGAAACTAGGGTCAGATTCAACACATCATCTCGCTTATGGGAACCAACTATTGGGAGGTAATTTCCATACCTTCTGTTCTTTCTGTGACAGAAGCTGATGTGTGCATTCACCCCCTTTTAATGATGCTAACAAAGAACAATTTCACTGGGGAAGGATGGGTGTGCTGAGTATCGTGCTGTTGAAACGCTGGATGGGGCATCTCTGGCAGTGTCCTGAGGATGTATCTGCTGTGGGTATTCATTATTTCAGGAGAAAGTGCAAGGCCCCAGGTAGAAATGGGCACAATGCCATTTTTTTTTTTCATCTGACCAACTGCAGTTTCTTGTTTCAAGGCATGGACTACAACACATTTATGTTAAGTTGCAGAATCTTAAAATGCACTCAGATCTTGTTCCCCGCCCTTGGCCCTCATGTGTCTGTACCCTTCAGGGCACCTATTTTCCCATTCTTTCAGTTTCGGCAGACTAGCTGCTCTCAACCCAGGGGTCCTGTCACCATCTCCCTCTACTCTCTCAAAAGAAGACTCTTAGACCAGAGTCTGCCGCTCCACCTGTTGGTAAATTCTCTGATGGAATATGGGCCCTTCTCATATTAGCCATCATGTGGCTAATATGGGCCCTTCTCGTTCCTATCATTTCAGCCCTGGTATAAATGTTTACTTGAAATGCAAATTTCAGTATTTTGGTATTTTAAACATCTCAACCTATTTCCACAAGCTTGCTCATGTCGCCGAGTGTTCTATTTATTCTGGGATCTGGCGTTTAGTTTAAATCTCCCTTTGCTTGCTGTGCTTGTGTGTCTCCTGGCAATATTCAGCTACCAGGCTAAATAACTTCTCGTCCTCCTCAGTGAATGTACCTTTCAAACTCATCACATAATTAGCATATTGCCCCTTAGCCACTGTTTACTCAAGTTGTACATATTAGTTCTTTTAATATTTCTTCGTAAGTCAGAGAGAAGGGCCTCGAGCTAATGGTAGGAGGAAAATGTTCCCTTCTGTGTTCCCTGATGCACAGGCAAATCAGTCAGGAATAATGCCAATTAAAGTATACCAGGTGCTACCTTCTGAGTACAGTACCTTCAGAGGATCGTGCTTTGGTGAAATCTGTAGAGTTCACATCCAAGATGTTGATTTATTTAGATTTCCAAGGTCAACCAGGCGTTTGGAAGCAAGCAGCCATTTGAAATGAAACACATGGCCTTGGTGTTTCTCTCCCCTTCTTTCCTTCTTCTCCTCTCTCCTCTACCCCCTTCCCCTTCAATATGCATACATACAAAGGGCTATGCATTTACATATAACCATTTAACTTTTAGGAAATAGCATGCAAATTCACTAACACCCAAATATCTGCTCACTAAACACAGCAAGCCTATTGAAAATTCTCCATGGTATGACATCCAATACCCTATTTAAAAAAAAAGATTGCTACCTTAATAATCATTATATCTGTCTTTCTTTTACTTTATTTGAGATACAGGAAACAAAATTTAGAAAGCTTCTTAAATTTGAGTGTTTTATGACTTTAAAGTAAAATTCCAAGGGTTCTCACATGTTAGGAAATGGATGAAGCATTTTCCCCACTATTCTGAGTTATATGTCTCACGTCTCTGTAGATCATTCTTTTACAGAAGGGAAGATGGGTTTTAAATAATGGTTTAATTTAATGGGTTCCATTATTAACCTAAATTGGAATATTTTCCAAGCGGCTGTAAACACATTGGCTGTAAATACAAACACATATACATAGATTAATGAAAGGCAAAGAAGTGGCATTTGTCTTTCAGGTATATATGTATGTATGTATTTATGTATGTGGGTGTTTGTGTGTCTGTGGTCAGAAAGGGGGGCAGTGAAGAGGGTGAGCAAAACCCAGCTATGAACTTCTACCTCTAAAAAGAAAAGAAAAAAAGGATCACGAATCAATGATGCCATTTGAAGTTTCCTGTGGCAACTTCAAATGCTGTAACAAGTTTCTGTTCTTACAGTACATTTCATGTTTTCATTTTTTTTAAATCTTAAGGACATACCTGTTCCTGTTTTTGCTTCTTCCTTTTTTTATGCACATTACTTTCTGTACAGACATGCTTAAAAAAAGAAAAGAAAAGAAGAGAGAAACACAAGAAATCTAGAAAAAAAAATGCTTGTGATGGGGTTCTGTTTATATTTCCAGCCATGTCTCTAGATCCTTTGAAGTTTTTGTTTCTCTGCTTCACATTCTACCTGAGAGACATTCAGTATTTGACAACATTTCTGTCCAAAGGTGGAAACAGCTTCTCATTCCCACTTCTCATCACCCATCAAGGGAGGGGTGAAGAGTGGTAACCGATCCATGATTGAATGAAGGCAGGGTAGGTGGCAGACACAGCTGCCAGAGCAGCAATCTTAAGAGAATAAGGAGACACAGGGAAGAACAATGTATTGAAGGGAATGGGGGCGGCGGTGGGGGGGCGGTGGATGGAGAGAACTGATACAATGAGGATGATTATAAGGAATAGTTAGAAGAATAGAAATGAAAGAATAGAGAATTCTCCAGAGACAGAGGCATCTGACTATTAAGATATTTGCACCTACATAGAAGGGAAGGGGTTGGTTACTCTGCTATAGAAATGCTCCCTCTTTGAATAGTAAGACACAACAGGGTGTGGATTATGCAAACTGGCCCCATGCCTTCTGTGGCCCCAAAGGGTGTAGTTAGTACCCAGAAATCAGAGGCAAGCACAATGCCTGGAAAGACTCACAACCGGCTTTGACTCTATGAATGAGCATAGGGCAAATGAAGAAGTACACCCTGGCGTTATATTTCCCGGCATCCAGAGAGATCCAATTCATTACGGTTTGGGTTTTTGCTTTCATATACAAAAAATCAGCTAGCTGACATAGTTTGAGCTCAGCATCCAACCAGAAGCACATCTTTTCAGGGCCATGTCGTTTTGTTATTGTGCTCATACTTAACCATTACCTCCTACTTGGTGTCAGTTTACAGAAACCATTCAGCCCTTCTAAATGCTAGGCTTGGAATCAAGATCCTCTATGTTTAGTCCTCTGATGGGGAATTGTATTGGTGACAGCTAATCTTCCATTGTAGGGACCATGTCTGGCTTTGCTCATCATTGTCCCCCTAATGAACAGCACAATGCTGAATGCTGGAGCGCTCAAGAAATATTGCAGGGGGACTGTGGAAGGAGCTACCACTTAATAAACACACGTTAGATACTTTGCTAAGTGACTCAGACCCTGCTGCTACTGCTGCTGCTAAGTCGCTTCAGTCGTGTCCAACTCTGTGCGACCCCATAGATGGCAGCCCACCAGGGTCCCCTGTCCCTGGGATTCTCCAGGCAAGAACACTGGAGTGGGTTGCCATTTCCTTCTCCAATGCATGAAAGTGAAAAGTGAAAGTGAAGTCACCTAGTCGTGTCCGACTTCACGACCCCATGGACTGCAGTCTACCAGGCTCCTCCATCCACGGGATTTTCCAGGCAAGAGTACTGGAGTGGGTTGCTGTTGCCTTCTCCGGACTCATACATTATCCTATTTAATTCATAGTGGTGGCTCAGAGGATAAAGAAGCTGCCTGCAATGCAAGAAACCTAGGTTCTATCCCTGGGTTGGGAAGATACCCTGGAGAAGAGGATGGCAACACACTCCAGTATTGTTGTCTGGAGAATTTCATGGAGACAGGAGCCTGGTGGGGTACAGTCCATGGGGTTGCAAAGAGTCAGACAGGATTGAGCTACTTTCATACTCACACCATTAAGATGAGGAATCCAGGTTTAGAGTGTACCTTTAAGGAAATTTCCAGAGTTTGTAGTGATATTAAGGAAGAACGCAGGTTTGAACCAGGTCTGTGGACATTTGGAGACTATTTTCCTATCTAGGCATGACTATTTTTATCAGTAGAGATTCTCGTTAGCTGAATTCTTAGCTCTGGGAATCTGCTCTAGTTCTGTCTTCTGAATATAAATATGAGGCTGAGAATGGGACACTTGGGGAATTTCCAAAACAGTGGAGCTCAGTTATAGGTAAAGAAAATAAAAAGACAGTCTTCAGTTTTTTCAAAGTTCCTCTACTTACCTTACTCATCAAGAGAATCAAATAAAGCAATCAATGAGAAAAAAGCTGGTATTTAAAAGTTTATACGTACTCATTTACAGAGGTCCTTCCAAAAGCAATATGAAGCCATTGTTGTACACAAATGCCAACAGACAGCAAAGGAGCTGCAGGAACAGTGTGAAAGCGCAAGTGAAGTCGCTCAGTCATGTCCGACTCTTTGCGACCCCATAGACTGTAGCCCACCAGGCTCCTCCATCCATGGGGTTTTCCAGGCAAGAATACTGGAGTGGGTTGCCATTGCCTTCTGCAGAATGCACTTATATTAGGAAAGACTTACTGGGAGAAGTGAGTTTTCAGGAAGTTGAACAACACAAGTGGAGAGAATCAGAGCCAGCGAATTGTAAAAGGGTGTGGCAATCTGGTTATCCTGCCTGAAATAGAGTTCTCCGCACAGGAGAAATGAGCAGCGTGATATGACAGCAATACATAGGCTGGGGTGTGAAGGGGGGTGTGAAGACTCTGGACTTGCCATGTTCAGTATCTCTGCATCTCAGTGAAGGCACAGTGGAGCCTTCTCGCTCCCATAAGGCATTGAGTAAAATGGCATTTAAAAAAATGATTTATTTTAAGCTTTCTTTTTTCCACTTTTCCTTCCTTTCTTTCTTGAGAAAACAGGGTATGTAAGTGGGAAACGTCATGGAAATTTTACTTGTCTGAAATCCTTTGTATAACAACAATGCTTACTCTCAGTGCCAATTTCTTGGTGTACTGAGTACCAAAATGTACAGTGATAAGCTGCCCTGTGAACTGCTGTGAAAGTGGAGATGTTTCTTCAAGGTTGTCAAATAGCCATCATCAACCCTGACAAACTGACAGTGGTTCAATACTGCGGAGGATGCTGAGGCAGAGTCTAGACTCCGTGGGAAAGGGTGGAGATGTCTGTGAGGGCATGAGAAGGGAATGCATCACCCACCCTTGGAGCCTCACCTGTCCTGGGGTCTCCTGTGGTCCACTTGAGTTTTCTACGGTGTGAAGAAATATATTCTAAATACAGCATGTTTTCATAGATTGAAAGCTAGTGATTTCTTGGATTTGAAGGCAGTTGGTACCATTCAGGAAAGTAGGAAAGAGTGCATATTTGGGGATGAAAATAATGAGCTCCATTCTTGACAAGGTTGGTATCAGGTTGGACTATCCTGGGGATTGCATTTCACAGGCATTCAGAAATATATAGAACTGCTCAGAAACTAGGGCTAAGTGTGATTAAGCATGTAATGTATATACTGGTAGTAATTCAAGCCTTGGTAGTAGGGACTATAGTACATTTGTATGATGTAGCATTATGTCATAAAGCAAGGAATCACTGTCTTACTTCTTTTTTATTATTCTAGGATGAGGGGAAGAAGAGGTAAAGAGGTAAAACTGGAAAAAAAAAAACCACTTAGAAGACTCCTTTGGAATAAAATAGACATAAAACTTTCTGCAGGTGTTGATTGCTTTTTAGACTATTTCCTAAAAAGGGGGCGAGGCAGAGATTAGAGCTGCTGGTCAGAGGCAGCAACAACCAAGATCCTCCCACCATTGTCATCAGAACTGTAGGGGTCTTCCATGACCTGTCATTAGTGACTCTGCCAAGGCTGAGGATTAAATATCAAGAGAGATGAGAGCAGTGGCTGCTGCTTTTAAGAGTCACATAAATCAACTGGCATTTTGTAAGTGAATGTGTTAAACTCAGCAGGCCAATTGCACTGTGGAAGGACTACTGGGCATAATTTTGTGGCTGCCGAGAAGTCTTTGAAAGGTAATTAAAACAAAGGAGGCCTTGGCCTCATCTGGTCCATGATCCTGTCATCCCAGGCCCTGATGTTGCAGTGACATTACTGGGGCTCAACCCCAAAACCTCAGTCTCCCTTCTTAATCTAGCCTCATTGCTAAATGAGCCCTTCTCACCAATATAGGAAAGTATTCTTGCTTAGAGTCAATAAGCACGTAATGAAGAGGAAAGTGGGGGGTAGGGATGGGAGGAGGCCAGAAAAGAAAATGGTTTAATAGACTCACAAACAATAGAGAACAGATTTGTGGTTGCCAAGGGGGAGGGCGAGTAGGGGGAGGATAGACTGTTTGGAGTAAGCAGATATATACTACTATATATGGAATGGATAAACAACAAGGTCCTACTGTATAGCACAGGGAACTATATCCAATATCCTGTGCTAAATCACAGTGGAAAAGAACGTAAAAAAGGATGGATGCCTGTATAACTTAATCACTTGGCTGAACAGCAGAAATTAACACAACATGGTAAATCAAGCATATTTCAATTTAAAAAAATAAATAATCGAAAACCCAGTGAATAAGAAGAAAGTTTAAAAAAACATAAAAGAAAGAAAATAGTTTAAGCAGGTAAGAAGTCTGGCAATTTGCTTCTTGCCTTTAGACCAAAGTGAATGAATGAGGAATTACCCCATCAACATTCAGTTTGTGTTGCCGCCCTCTGTGGACCAATACCCCTCAGTCTTGGGGTTTTTCAGCCTCTGTGAGGCAGAGGGATTGTAGTGGAAGTGAAGGTCTTGGCTGCAGAGTTCAGGCTACACTGGAGAGGTGGAGTGGGAGAGACAAGGAGACAGCGCATGCCTACTCTGGACAGCAGTCGCCCTCCCAGGGTGGGCCCAGGCGAGGCTATGAGGCCAGTGGGCCAGCACTTAATAAGAAAACAGCAGCGATTTGTCTGCACTGCTATTTATGTTTCAAGTGCATGACAGGCTGTCGGTGCAAGTGAGGGTCGCTAAATTTACTGCCTTTCAGATTACTGCCACAGTCTCTGACTTGACAAGTCACTTCGTTTAAAAAGCACTGTGTGAGGATGTTTCCTCCACTTCTTTTTAAATAAAAACAAAGGGAGAGGAAAAGGCCACCACAGAGGTTTAAATGATTGAAATGAACAAGCCCCCAAGACTGCCTTCGCCTGATGGGAGGGCGCTGTTTTCACACACTCTACTCTAATTAAAGTGGCAAGTGACGGAAAGGGGTGGCCCCGAAGTTCTTGGTTTGACTGATTTGTGGACTGGATGATATTTTTATGCAGCTGGGGTGTGTGTGTATGTGTGTGTATTATAAAATGAATTTTCATACCTTAAACATTCAAGTGGAGACTCCTTTTAAACAGCTGGATATTGTTGTTTAAACAGCTGTTGTTGTTTAGTCTCTAAGTTGTGTCTGACTCCTGTGATCCCATGGACTATTAGCCTACCAGGCTCCTCTGTCCACAGTATTCTTCTCCAGGCAAGAATACCGGAGTGGTTTGCCACACCCTTCTCCACGGGATCTTCCCAACCCAGGGATTAAACCTGTGTCTCATGCTTTGGCAGGCAGATTCTCTACCACTGAGCCACCAGGGAAGTCCAAATAATCGGATATAGGTGAAGAACAAAACTACTTATTTTTTAATACTTCACTTTTATATCTGTTCATTTATTTTCTGAGCTCTTTATAAACAGAAGAAGATAACTACAGCCAAAAAAAAAAAAAAAGGGAATTAATCATCAGTGGGGTAAAGAGGATAGAGTTAGGGTGACTCCCAATGCTGAATAAGAGTAACAATTCAAAATATAATGTTTTGGTGTAATAAGACCTAAATACTTAAAAATACATATGCTAGTGGATTTTGATCTGAACAGTAGAGCATGGTTTCTGAGGACAAGTACAAACAGTCGTTTGCCAAATATCTATTGCTACCATGTGAGGCCAATATTTAAACCAGAATTACAAGAATTAGAGGAAGTAGAAGAAATATATTATTCCTAACTCTATGGAACTCACACACTTATCAAGGATAGCTACAATTAGATACCCCTGGAAGGTCCTGATTTTATTTCATATGAGTGGTGGTGGTTTAGTCACTAAGTCCTGTCCTACTCTTGAGACCACATGGACCCCTGCCAGGCTCCTCTGTCCATGGGATTCTCCAGGTAAGACTACTGGAGTGGGTTGCCATTTCTTTCTCCAGGGCATCTTTTTGATGCAGGAATTGAACCTTCATCAACAAAGTTAATACATAAATATTAAGACTAAAAATGTATTTAAAATACATGTGACATAAAAGGGGCTTCCCCTGTAGCTCAGTCGGTAAAGAATCTGCCTGCAATGCAGGAGACCTGGGTTTGATTCCTGGGTCGGGAAGATCCCCTAGAGAAGGAAACGGCAACCCACTCCAGTATTCTTGCCTGGTGTAACCCCACAGACAGAGGAGCCTGGCAGGTTACGGTCCATGGGGTTGCAAGAGTCAGACATGACTGAAGGACTAGGCACATGTGACATAAAATAGTGGCTTCCAGCTGGCGCTAGTGGTAAAGAATCTGCCTACCAATGCAGGAGACACCAGAGACGAGGATTCAGTCCCTGAGTTGGGAAGATCCCCTGGAGGAGGGCATGGCAGCCCACTCCAGTATTCTTGCCTGAAAAACCCCATGGACTGGGGAGTCTGGCTAGTTATAGTCCCTGGGGATGCCAAGAGTCAGACATGGCTGAGCAACCAAGCACACGTTCACACACATGACATAAAAGGGCCAAACTCCTTAAAAAGTTGAATTTTCAAAGTCAGCAGGCTAGACTGACTATTTGAGAGACAGTCTGACAATACCTACTAAAGCTGAGGACATGAAGGGATCCAACAATTCCACTACTATGTTCAGAGATGTTCACAGCAGCATTGGAAGCACCCACATTGTGAAGAGATTAAATAGATTGTGGCATATTCATATAACAGAATCCTAGACAGCAAAGAAATTGAAAAGATGACAGCTCTATATAGCATGTGGGCAATCTCCCAAACAATATTGTGCGAAATAAATAAAACAATCAATATAGTATAAATGCCCGCTTATGAAAATTACAGATAAGCAAAACCTATTCTTTTCATGAATGCTGTACAGTTGTAAAATTACAAAGCAAACCAATGAAAAGTTCATCACAAAGTATTTTTCACTGTTTTGTGTGTGTATGTGTGTGTGTGTGTGTGTGTGCACTTAGTCATTTAGTCATGTCCATCTCTTTGTGACCCCATGAACTGTAGCTCACCAGCGCCTCTGTCCATGAAATTCTCCAGGCAAGAATACTGGAGTGGGTAGTCATTCCCTTCTCCAGGGTATCTTCCCAACCTAGGGATCAAATCCAAGTCTCCGCATTGCAGGTTGATTCTTTAATGTCTGAGCCACCAGAAAGCCTGCACTGTTATATCTAGTATCTATTATGTGTTTTTCATATAAATGTATTCACTTAAGAAAGTTTCATTCACATGCTATAACTCTATCTAGTCATAAAAAGATTGTTGGTTATAAAATACTATGTATATCTGTTTTGTATTCATATATATACATAAATGCATATATTCATATGTATACTTTTAAACACATTTGCTTGTGTGTATACAATATCTACACAATATTACTTGCAGTCTGATTTATGGATTATGGAATCAGGAGAGGCAGAAGCATGTGGTCAGGAAATTTCTCTTCATTTTATGCTCCCTCTACCGCTTGAATTTTTGACATAGATCATATATTACTTCTATATTAAAAGTTTCTTAAAAATGGAATTGGATTTAGTAATTTCAGTCTGGGGGAAAGACTTACCCACCCTTGTGGCTGTTATCCTCAGGGCAGGTTTTTCATAATGAAAAAGAAAATCTCTGAGATTTTTCTATTTCTGGCATAAGGAAGGAAGAATTAATGGGAAAATAAGATGCCATTATCAAATGACAGGAGGAATGGTAGCAAGGAAGTTGATACCACATAAAAGCAAAGCAGTTCTCTAATTAGCATGCATTAAGGAATTTTAATACTACGTGGGCATTGTCTGCTTCAGTCTACCTCCTGTACTGTGGCTATTAAAAACTTGTGACCTGCAGGCCCACTCTGCCCTGAATCAGTGAGACTCAACCACGGCCAATTGTTAGAAGCTCTTCACCCACTATTGAGACGGGTCTGGACTTCCGTGCTTACCCTGAATGCGGCAGGTACCTGTATGCACAGTCGGACACTTTTTCTCTTCCTGTTCTCCACCCTGCTGATTAGTTTGCTTGGTTGTTCTTTGGTCCAGGTTGCTGGCACTCATATTTCACTCCAGTGCCCAACTGGTGCTAAACTATGAACTTGACCCATCATCCAGTTGTCAATAACTCCACTCTTCTGAGGCTGGAGGCTTGTAAGTCCTCTCTTTCTATCACTGGTTAATAGCCTACTAGCCTTGGTGCAGCAGCACTATACAGGAATCTCTGTACCCTATTATCATCATAGCCACAGGACCTGCATATTCTGAGAACAATCTCAACTTGATTTTCTGTAATGATATGAACCAAGAGCCTTTCAGAAAAGGGGAGGAGGTCTGAGGTGTAGGTAGAAAGAATCCATCCTTTCTTTCTAGTGTTTTTCTTCTTTTATATTCCTTCAGCCCAAGCAAAACTCAACTTATCTTCCCCCTGCCCCCATCCTGGGGGACTTCTAAATTCACTAGTGGCTTAGGCCCCCTAGGGCCTAACAAGCAAGAATCATGAAATTACTTCCTTAAAAGTATACAATTTATAGGATCTATATAGAGACCTTTTATGGATGGAGAGAGCAGGTACTAAATAATACCTGTCATACAAAAATATTAGGCTCAGTTTTTTTTTTTCCCACAGTATATAGCACAAAACTTTGTATCTCAACCAAGCACATAAATGTACTCAATCATTTGTTTATATCAGACAACTTCCCAGGTCGGTGTTGAAGCCATTTTGTCTTACTCTAGGAAGCGGATCAATCTCCTTAGAAAGTTTTCCTTCTCATTCTTACATTATAAGGATCTCCCTGCAACCATAGAAATAACTGTATATATAGAGATTCAGTTGCTAATAGATTTCAATCTGTGCTGTGTGCTGTGCTTAGTCGCTCAGTCATGTCCGACTCTTTGTAACTCCATGGACTGCAGCCTGCCAGATGCCTCTGTCCATAGGGATTCTCCAGGCAGGAATACTAGAGTGGGTTGCCATGCCCCGCTTAGGGGATCTTCCTAACCCAGGGATTAAACCTTGGTCTCCCACATTGCAGGCAGATTCTTTACCGTCTGAGCCACCGGGAAAGATTTCAGTCTGGGACTTGTCAAATGCTTGTTGAAGACACTTGAGAATTGCAAAGTGTATTGTTATAGACTGAATATTTGTGTTCTCCCAAAGTTCATATGTTGAAATTCATCACCCTCAGCGTGATGGTACTAGGATGTAGGACCTTTTGGAACTCCCTGAGGGTGGAGTTCTCATGAATGGGAGTAGTGTCCTTATAAAAGAGGCCCCAAAGAGCTCTTCAGTCATGTGAGGACACAGGAAGGAGACTGCTGTAATATGAACCAAGAAGTGAGTTCTCACTGGATACTGAATTTGCTGGCACCTTGATCTTGGATGTCTTAGCCTCCAAAACTGTGTGATGTACGTATTTGTTGTTTAAACCATCCAATCTATGATGCTTTGGTATAGCAATCTGAACTGACTAAGATAACCTCTCTACTGAGTACGCTGTGTGTATGTGTGTTAGTTGCTCAGTTGTGTCCAACTCTTTGCAAAGCCATGGACTACAGCTCAAAAGCTCCTCTGTTCATGAGGATTCTCCAGGCAAGAATACTGGAGAGGGTTGCCACGCCCTCTTCCAGGGAATCTTCCCAACCCAGGGATCGAACCCAGGTCTCGCGCATTGCAGATGGGTTCTTTACCATCTGAGCCACCAGGGAAGCCCATTATCCACTTATTTAAGAGTCTCTGAAGTATATCCGAGGACTGCATATTTAGAAACAGGGAACTTGGACTGTAATTATTTATGCATGTCCCAGAAATGGCTTCACTGAAGTGAGACCATGGACTTTTCTGTAAGGACTATTAAAAATTACCATTTTGAGTACATTTTCTGTGCATTTGATAAACTTCAGTCAAATATGCTGTCGAATACATTGCTCTATAACCTTTACAACTGGCCTCCATGCATCAGATATTTGAGGATCACGTCACCTCAAATGAATTTTAAAACTTGCTGCTGTTTTTGAAATAAAAGGTAGCTGCATGAATCACTGTTTCTTCCCTTTTGTTTTCACTTTAGAAAATTATGCAAATATTGTGCCTAGGCATAGTGATCAGCTTATCTCAGGTTCCTGCCAGCATCTATTCCAGTGCCTCTGAAACTGTGATCCATAGATGAGGTGTGTAAGAACCACACTGGGAGCTTATACAAGCAGATCACTGGGCTCTTCAACAGACTTATTAATCAGAACTGCCTGAGGTGAGACCCAGGCATCCGTATGTTTATACAGCTCACTACTACTTGGGCATACCTACATTTGGTACTCATGCAGCTGATTTCAGTAGACTGAGATTCAGAGGCATATCCCCTTTCTTCTCTCTAACGGCAGTTGGCAGGTTTAACTTTCACCTGGGATTGGGGATCAATCCAATTTTTAGGTTGGGGGAGATTGAAGGAGAAAAGTTAAATTATCAAGAGAAGAATCAATGTTCTGCATTGAACTTGACACTCAAGTCCCATCACTGAGCTAACAATTCTGTTTGTTAGTACCACTTTGTAGCATGCAGGCTTCTTACATATACTAGTTCATCTATCTGCACAGGCTTATTCCTTTCTCTTTATTTAAAAATGAAGCTACTTGAGTTTAGCAAAGTTAAGAAACTTGCCCAACATCACACAGAAAATAAATAGCAGAGCCAAGATGTCTGTGTGACCCTATTCCTGGGACTAATCTCCATCTTGCCTACCAGCACTAGATACCACAGCAGCCAATGCTGACTACCTGCTGGCCTGCCTGGAACGCTAAACAAAGCTTGGGTCTCAGTTCCTAATTGTTTGCTGTCCTTTCCTTTCCTTTCTTCTCTCTTGCTCCTGTAGTTCACTGTGTTTTGCCTGATATGATCATTAGATTTTTATACTGTAAAAATCACCAAGAACAACTCATTTACATGCAAAGTTGGATAAGAAAACACAAACTGCCTTTCCTACCTCCATTATGCATGAATTTCGTGACAAATGCACCTTTGATCAGTGGATAAGCTATCTGTGAACTTGAAGAATGACAGATGGATGGCTGCTGACCTTCTCAAGAATTAGATGATTTTCTAAGAGTAAATTAATTTGTAAACAGATAGATTTAATTTCCTCAGATCATGTGACATAGGATTCTGAGCTATCCTAACCTCATACTCTTGCAGTGTGGCTGTAGAGTTTGCATGAAAATTACATGTGGCCAACATGAGGTGTAAGTAGATACACCGATACAAAGCAGAGGCTGCCTGTGTGGTGAGATTTGACAGGTTGCCAGACAGGATGAGGGTGGTGGGTTTGGTTGCTAAGTCATGTCCTACTCTTGTGACCCCATGGACTGTAGGCCCCGAGGCTCCTCTGTCCTCTTGTGGGATTTCCCACAAGAATACTGGAGTGGGTTGCCATTTCCTTCACCAGGAGATCTTCCCAATCCAGGGATCAAACCAGAGTCTCCTGCATTGCAGGCAGTCTCCTGCACTGTAGGTGGATTCTTTACCACTGATCCACATAAATTGCCTCAAAGATATCAAACTTCAAAGCTTAATTATTTTCCCATTAAAACTCCTTTAACAATGCAAATATTAATGCATGTGGTTACACCTTTTATCAGCTAATGTCTTAATTCTCAATGAATACCTAAGGGACCTGTCAGCCTGCAGGGAATCAGAACAGGGAGCTGTGGGAAGAGGTTCTGAGGAACGCAAGCACTGGACTGCAAGAAGAAGACACTGTTGGAAAAGAGTGGTCGCAGCTCAATACCACACTGAACACACATCTAAATGTGGAGCTAACAGTGAAACAGGAAATAATTCTCACTAATATCTAAGTTGTAGTGTGAAATTAATTACAGATAGGGATGAAAAGGTCATAGCTTACGGTATTTATAAATACATAAGTCTTGGAATAGATATAAAACACACTAAAATCTTTGGGTTCATTTGAGGTCATGGTAGGGGTCTTTTAAACTTGTTGATCCATGTCTTGATAAGAGCAATAATGTCCAGGTTTTCAGAAGATAATTGGGTAAACTCTGAGCAGGATGTCTTGGAATGTATTTAAAAAATCAATAGACTCTGAAATATCTTCAGTCTCCTCTTCTTTATATACTATTCTAAAATACTGCTGGTTTCCAGAATATGAAAGTTGATTACATCAATATCTCACCATAACATGTACTGATGACCTTTTAGATTCCTGGTCTAACAAACCTTGCTTGTGAAGAAAGTTAAGCACCTCAAATCACTACCTTTGGGAAGATGGCTTCACCTGAAGGCAAACTTAGCAGTGCCTCTTGGACAACAGCACTGCCTGACCTGCTGTGTTCAGGGGTGGAGGAGATAACAGGGAAGATGTGAAAGCAGGAAAGCACAGGGAGGGGACCATGCAGAAACCAAGAAGGCAGTGGAGGGGGGCACATGGAGATCATAGGAAGTAGTCTAGCAAGTCAGATTGCGGGGAAGAAAAAGAGCCTAGAGTAGATTCAGAGATACATGCAAAATCAGCCTGTTGGCAGTCAGGGCAGCCAGCTTCATTTTGGTTGGTTGAAGCTAAGCCTAGTCACAAAAATAGTTCCTTTGTATGACAAATAATCACCATGCTAAGAAGCGGCTATCTGTCCTACAATCTGAAAGTAAATGAATAGACGAGCATATGACAGCAAAAGTGGCTAGGTACAGAAAAGCTTAATGGTCACCAAAGTTTGGAGTGGTCATCCCTGTCAACATAGCGATAACCTTTAGGGCTTCTTTAAAAGACTGGAGGCTCAAACAATACTTTTTTTTTTTAACCAACGTCCCTGGTTTTGATATAGTTTCAGGTGATCTAAGGGCAGGTTATCAAAGTACTCTCTGCACATCAGGGATAAGGATAAAGTTTTATCCATATGTTCAACACTTAGTTAATGAAATCTACCTAAAGAACTATTGAGTGCTGTCATGCATGAGAGCTATCAGCCACTGGCATAAGAAATGGGGGTGCTGTAAATTTTCCAAATTATAATCCAGGACATAGGTTCTCAAAATTTTTCAGGTAGCAGAGCACTGGATAATCATGGTGAGAGGGTAACAAGCAGGAAGGGCAGGGGTCTCCAAGCAGGAAATAGGATGTAACTGTCAGATAATTTTTCTCTCTCCCTTAAGTGGCAGGAAGACTCAAACTCCAAGTATCAGATTTTTTCCTTTTCTATACAAAATTAAAAGGTTTCTCTTAAAATTCTGTGTTGCCATGATGACACTTGATTCTATCTGAACTTAACTTTTCTCAGACCATGAGCTAACCAATGCATTTTTCCTATGGGAATGTTTTTCTTAAGCTATGTTAGTGAAACTATGCATGTGCTTTGGAATTTGACTTTCTTCAAAATGGTTCCACCTAAGACTAATTTTTTCTTTTCTCAAACCTTGGGCTGATAATAGCTCAACAAACCAGTATTCATATCAAATGTTTTATGGCTGGGGGATGACACACCTCGTGCCATCCTGTCTCAAAAACACATATTGTGGGAGACGGGCCTGGTGAAACTCCCTCAGCCTTGAGGTGTCTCTCTTATCTGATTAATAGCTTTCTAACAGACATAAAATAGCTTGCTAAAACTAACAGGTGAGGGGGGCACTCTTTCTGCCCTCTTCTGATGTCTATGTCAGAAGCTTTGTCTATCTCTTTTACACCTTAATAAAACTTTATTACACAAACTCTCTGAGAGATCAAGCCTCGCCACCGGCCCAGGATCGAATTCCTCTTTTCCAGAGGCCAAGAATCCTGGTGTCTTTCACAGCTCAGCAATAACCTTTCAATAGTACTGTTTGTCTAACGATACACTCAAATACAAGAAGCTAAATATTTGACTATGTGATTTTGTTCATCCTATACCTGCATTGGATTGTTTGATTTTAATTCAGAAAAAAAATAGTATAGACATTAAAAATTTTGAGACTGTTTTATGGGACAACCTTCAATCAATAAAACTGTATTTTATTCAGTAATGTTTTCCTTCTATGAATCAGTAAAAAAATGCCAATATTCGATTTTAGCAGCAGAACCCTAAGTTCAGTTTCTGGAATGCCAGGGTTCCTTAGCATGTAGTTTGAAAGCCACTGAAGAGTTTTTATTTTTATTTTTCATTGAAGAGTTTTTAAAGAACAAATCGGTGTAATCAAACTCAAGAGATAGACTAAAATCAAGGGCTATAAAGTGATGGTAGATCAACCGCCAAGCTCAAACTTTGATAGACATAAGTGGAAAGGTAAATGAAATCAGGTGATTGACATCCTTGGGTTCTTCACAAAGCTGAACTCTCTATCTCATACTACTGAGAGCGAGAGCGAGAGCGAGAGCGAGAGCGAGAGCGAGAGCGAGAGCGAGAGCGAGAGCGAGAGCGAGAGCGAGAGCGAGAGCGAGAGCGAGAGCGAGAGCGAGAGCGAGAGCGAGAGCGAGAGCGAGAGCGAGAGCGAGAGCGAGAGCGAGAGCGAGAGCGAGAGCGAGAGCGAGAGCGAGAGCGCGAGCGAGAGCGCGAGCGAGAGCGCGAGCGAGAGCGCGAGCGAGAGCGCGAGCGAGAGCGCGAGCGAGAGCGCGAGCGAGAGCGCGAGCGAGAGCGCGAGCGAGAGCGCGAGCGAGAGCGCGAGCGAGAGCGCGAGCGAGAGCGCGAGCGCGAGCGCGAGCGCGAGTCTACAAACACAGGAAGGGTGGCTCTCTTTTGTAATGAGTACCAGCTCCTCAGAATAAAAAGTATAGTAGAGAATTTAATCTGACAACTATTATGCTGTGAAGATAAAGCATAAGAAGACAATACTAAAACGTAAAAGAATCTGTTACTACTTAGGAAATCATTATATTAATAACAACTAATTAATAATAAAATTGCTTTAACTGTCTATATTCATTACTTTTGAATATTCTGCATACATGCTAAGTTGCTAAAGTTGTGTCTGACTCTCGAGACTCCTCTGTCCATGGGATACTCTAGGCAAGAGTATTGGAGTGGGATTGCCTTACCCTTCCTCCCAGGGATTGAACCTGCCTCTCTTATATCTCTTGCATTGATAGGCGGGTTCTTTACCACTAGCACCACCTGAGAAGCCCTTTGAATATTCTAGTTTCCTTCTTTTGAATCTAATGAACAGTGCATAACTTGCCTGATAACTGATGAACCACTTTTAAAATGTAAGATTAGAGATTTAACACAGACGTCTTTCCTGATTGAAAATCTTTCACTGATGGCATATATCTAGAAATCTATATCTATCCTATTATTTTATTGATAGTCAAAAATGTTCTTGAAAGAAATATTTCCTGAGATTGAGCTTTATTGTTTTTCCCCAAGTTTGTCTTAAGTTGGAACCAATACTGGTGCAGAGACGGAATTAGCAAGCTATAACCCATGGGCCAATTGTGACCTCTACATATTTTCTGTATAGCCCATAACTAGGAGTGGTTTTGCACTTTAGAGCAATTTTAAACTATTAAAACAAGAAAAATATCTTGTGGCACAAGAATCTGTATTTTAACACTATGGGGATGATCCAGGGGTACACCCTCACTGCAAAAGCTTCACAAAATCCCCTTGGTTCACAGGTCCCCTTTGCCCTGGACTCAACAAACTGGCCATGATATGAAAAAAACATTCAAAACTCTGGCTGCAGGTCTGAACTGTAATATTTTAGCTTTAATCCTGAGACTTTCTACAGAAGAGAGCTCTGCACTGGCCACGGCGTTGCTCCCAGGTGAAATACAGTAAAAGTTAGACGAACAGCCTTACACTCGTTTCTTTCCAAAAAAGCCCAAAAGGCCCCAGGCATCGCATTTGCCTGCTGGAGAGACAGTGATCACAAACCCACAAGGTGCACAGCATTTGGGTTCTCACAGCAGAGAAAAGCCATTATATGAAATCACACACAAATGCCCAACAAAATGATGGGAGAGAAACGCTCAAGAATTGGTCATGGAGCTTTCAAATTATGAAATGAGAAATTATATTTCCAAGAGTTGAAAAGTTTTCCCCACTGAGAATTGTGTTATCCCAAATTCACAATAAACCTCTTTCTCATTTTATGCTGCCTGGGAGTTCTTAAAATTGATGGACCATAGAAGGAATGGCATGACATTCTCATAAGGACTGGCAGCGTGGAATGGCTAAATGGTTTAGACCCTGAAATGTAGAAATATTCATTCCCCTTTCCCCCTTTTAAATTGTCCTCTTTGTTCTGAGTCAGGGCTCAAGACTAAGTCTATACAGCACAGACAGAGAAAGAATGGCCACAGGAAATCAGAAGACAATCGGCCTTAGAAAAGTGCAGCCCTGGGAAATCAACCTTACCATAGAAGATTCCAAAGTCCCTAGAAGATCTCGGAAAAGGCAGTGAGTTAAAAGGAAAAATGTTAGTAGTGCAGCGCTGAAATAAAGTATAAAGAAAGGACAACCCTGTTAAAATTATTCCAATGTACAAACAGCAACTGAAATTGCTTTGCACATTATTTTAATGTACAAAGAAAACCAATCTGAAAGTAATATATGTGTGTGTGTGTGTATGAGACAAAGAGATAAAAAGAGAAAGTGTCTCCAATTTCCTACTCATTTACATTTTTCCCTCTTTGTCCCATCTGAAGGTGCCCTGATTTTCTTGGGATACTGTTGATGCTTTGTAAGATTCTAGGAAGAAATAAACATTTAAGTGAATAAGCAAAGCAGGAAACAGCATCTGCTCTATACAGCTGGAAAAAGTATGATGTACGCTGTCAATCCTTTTGCTTCAAGACATAAAGCAGTCACCAGCTGGACTCAGAAACATGTAGCAGAGGGCCTTGTGAGAAAGAAGAATTACAAGCTGCTCAGAATAAGTGTGCAGCTTAGCTGATACAGTTAAGAGGATGCTAGTTCTCAAAGTATTAAAATGTTCATGTCTAGTTGTTTATATTTCAGCATCTCCTTTTTTATGTCCTTTTTAATTTCCTCTCAGATTTCTATTGGTTTACATACTTTATTTCTGAAATCATGAAAACAAGAGAAGAAAAATTAAATATAAATGCAAAGATAAAAGGACTTACAAGAATGAGTAAGGAAGTGATCATGTGCATACTTCTTGAGTAGACTCGTGTGTGTGTGTGTGTGTGTGTGTGTGTGTACTTGCAAATTGGAAGGAGATGAATTGATGATCCTCATTGTTCAATAAATTTTGTTGTCTTCATTCTCCCAAATCAAAGGCATCTAAATCATTCATTCTTCAGTGCTTAGAACAGCTTGAAAAGTCCTCCGGGCAGGTGGGATTTCTCCCTCAGCCATCTTTAGACATCACCTGGTCTCTACTTCAGCTCTTGAAGAGTTGGCAAAGGTGAGTGGAAAGGCATCAGGGATTAAGACAGGGGATAACAGAAGAGTGTGAGATAGAAAATAGGAAGTAGAAATCTGAAAAGAAGAGAGTCAACAGTGCCAGGAGAAGGACTACAAAAGAAGGTGAAAAAGTAAACAGAATTGAGATCCTTGAGAACTGATAAATGAAGAGTTTAAATGGTGTGCAGAATGAAAATACTAAAAGGAAGAGGAAAAATCGCAAGTATTTACTGAGTGAAAACTATGTGCTAAGGACATGAATTTTATTACTCAACCTTCTTGAAAACTTTAATACAAGTACTATTATCTCTATAGATGAGGAAACTGAAGCTCTGAGTTATTAAGTATCTGGCCTAAAATCATACAGATAGCGAGAAAGGAGAAGAGAGCTAATATTAGTGCTCTAAACAAATATGTATTGAGAGCTTACTGTGACCCAGGCATGTACTAAGCAATTCCACTCATACTAACTTATTAATTCAGGAAGTATAACATCCATAGATAACATATATAGTATACATATATAACTTATACATATTATATATAACATATATAAATATAAAATATATAACATATGCATATATTTAGAGATGCGGTAAGACCCAGAGAGACATCAGAATCAGTTTTTCAAGATTATAAAAATAAGTGACAGAATCAGGATTTGAATTCAACTCTATCTAGCTCTGAAGTCCATGCTTTTTAAATAAAAAAAATTATTGGAGTATAGTTGCTTTCTAATGCTGTCCTAGTTTCTGCCATACGGCAGCGTGAATCAGCCACATGCATATGTATATCCCCTCTCCCTTGGACTTCCTTCCCATTTGGGTCACCACAGAGCACAGAGTTTCATTTGCTATGCAGTAGGTTCTCATTAGTTATCTATTTTATACCTAATAGTGTATATATGTCAATACCAGTCTCCCAATCCATCCCATTCCTCCTTCTGCCCTTAATATTCATACATTTGTTCTCTACGTCTGAGTCTCTATTTTTATTAGGCAAATAAGTTCATCTATACCACTTTTCCAGATTCCACATATATGCATTAATAGATGATATTTGTTTTTCTCTTTCTGGCTTACTTCATGCTGTATGACAGTCTCTATGTCCATCCACATGTCTGCAAATGGCACAGTTTCATTCTTTTTTATGGCTAAGTAATGTTCCATTGTATATGTGTACCATATCCTCTTTATCCTTTCTTCTGCTAATGGACATTTAGGCTGCTTCCATGTCTCGGCTAGTGTCAACAGTGCTGCAGTGGACACTGGTTGCATGCATCTTTTTGAATTATGGCTTTCTCAGGGTATATGTCCAGCAGTGGGATTTGAAGTCTGTGTTTTTAACTATGTCTAGAAATTCTATTTTAGAAATTGGAAAAAGGAACTAGACTGAAAAAAAGATCTATAGCTTGAAAGAGAAGAAATTCAGAAATACAGAAAAAAGAGACATGTATTCTAAGATGGGAGATATTTGGTTAATAGATCAAGTATAGTTAGATCAGATTTGAAAACTTTCTGTTATAGCAAGAGAGTCAGAAAATTTACTTTAACATTTGCATTGGATTTTTCTGGTCATTCTACCTTATTTTACTTTCTTTGTTTCATTTTTTTTTTATAAAATAAGTAAGCCTGTGTAGTATAACCGAATCTTGGAACTGAATTTAAGGATCCCGAGTTTATAGTTTTGCCATTAACTTTGAGCAAGTCATTGACAGTCTCCAAAGTTCACTTTCCTCATCTGTAATATAGAGGTTATAATACCTTTCTTGATGACCTTATAAGATGGCTATGAAGTTCAAAAAAGGTAATACATGCAAATTACCAAGTGCTATACATTTATAAGTAAATGCACACAGTTAAATTTCATAGCATTCCTGTCCTAGGCTATTGGAGAATCTCTAGCTTGCTCTTCCTTTGTCCCCTGTGTGGATTATCCCAGGATTCAACCTGCCATGCAGAAATCAGTCCATAAAACTGCATGCCCAAAAGAGCTGGCCACTACTCATTTGCATGGGTCAGAGTCTGCGTGTTCTTAGAAATACTTTACACTCCGAGCTCTGCCATCTTATAGGTTTATTCTTCCCTCTTGGAGCTATTCCATAAATTTTATTGTATATTTAAATCTAATTAAGCCTTGCCTATTGCCTTTGACTATTGCAAAACATCCGTTTGTTTTGTTTGGCATAATGGAACTTTAGATTTCAGTGTACAGATTAATGCAAACAAAACATGCCACCCCTCTTCCTCCAGAAAGACATTCCTCTCCTCTCTCTCTGGGCTTTTTCTAAGTCAGCCTTCAATAATCAGTCCACATGACAGCTCCCTTATGAAGCCTTTCTCGGCATCTCCCTTCTGTCTCCTCCTCCTACTCAAAATTACCCCTATTCTCAGCCTAAACTCTTTTTGGTCTGCCTATAATTGCCAGCAATTTTGTTCATGCAATCATGGTGGCCTTGATCAGGTTGTTCTGATATTGTTTGTATATATCTCTGTCTCCCTGAATAGATGATGAAATTCCTAAGGTGAGGTCTCCAGCTCTATTTATCTTTATATCCCTGCCACCCCATTTGTTCATTGACTTATCCATTTATTTATATCATCAACTAAATATGTTATTGAGTGCCTGTTACGTGTCAGACCCTGTGTTAGGTATTAAAGACAGGAAGGGGAATAAAACCAACCCATTTTCATGTTCATGAAGCTTGCCTTTCAAATGTGTATGTGTGTATATGCGTGCAATTATTTGATTAAGTCTAAGTTACAACCCTGTTCAGTGCTAAGAAGGCAATATCACCTAAGAAAAAGTCACTTAAATTGTTATCTCAAGAATAAGTGCTTTATTAAAAAGTAAGGTGTTCACAGAACATAGCAGATAATTAAACAAACAAACAAATGGGGGACTCCTCAAAAAAACATACATTAATGGAAATAATTTTGTTATTTTTTAAGTCTTTCTACATTTATCTATATTATCTCAGGTAACTCTTATAACAATCATATCAGAGAATATTATTGCTTTTCTTTCTTTCTATAACAACCTCATAATGGATACATTAGAAGTAACAGTGAAACAAATGTAACACAGACTGTCTACTTTTAGTCCAAATCAAAAATTATTCTGGAGATTCTCTCCCAAATATTTTTCTCAGAAGAGATATTATCCTGTTCCTTTCTATCAGAGAAAACCAGCCAAGTAATCTTAATCTATCATTTGAATTTATTTTTCCAATTGTATTTTTTATCTTCACTTCCCAAATAAGATGACTTCATACCCTCACTAAACTGTACTGAAATATTTAATTGAGTGAGAGATGAAAGTAGGGGCTTTAGAAGTGGCTGCAGTATTCCATTTTAACAAATTCGATAAGCTGTAGCCATATCTCTATAAATAGACATGTATTACCAGAGGGTCCAGAATAATTTAATATTATCCCAAATATCACTATGTCACTTAGTAGATACTCAATAAATGATGACTTTCTGATGATGAATCAGATGATTTGTCTTTGACAAGTCATTGTGGTTATGACTGAATATTTATTTGAGAGTTCATTGCCAGGGTTAAAGACTGTGGTCAGA
This sequence comes from Ovis canadensis, assembly GCF_042477335.2. Lineage (NCBI taxonomy): Eukaryota > Metazoa > Chordata > Mammalia > Artiodactyla > Bovidae > Ovis > Ovis canadensis. Next base: position 183,832,747 of record NC_091245.1, read on the forward strand.
GGACAAAGTAAAGCTTGCTAGGTTATGGAAACTGTGCTTATTGTTCTGACCTCATCAGCATCAGTCTCAGGGGTCTTGGACCTAATATTAAAAATGAGTCTTATGACTGCATTAAGGAAAATTATAGTTCCTCTCTATAGGATCACAACCAAGGCAAAGTGAAAATATGCATATATTTTGAAGTAACCTTACAAAATGTGACCCTGGCTGAGCTCTAGGCAACAATGTTGTTCTGAAGTTTAGGGACATTACTGCTAATGCTGATGGTATATTTCTATAAAGGTAAAATCCTTCCCCTAACTTCCACACACAGGTGGATTGATTTTTTCTTTTCCGTCTTTCATTAGAAAGAGCACTGAGGAATTCCTTCCTGTCCCAAACTATAATGAGGACTGTGTTTGGGAGATTTGTCTCTGTAGCTAATCTTTTATGCTAATCAGTCCTATGGTTATCTCCACCTTCACACCCCTACTGTTTCAGATCTTTTGCATGAACTATGTCTTAGCCTTGTAGAGGATTTTAAACTTAGTAATGTCTTGAGCTCCTTATTCACTTCTGCTCAAAGAAATAGTTCTGATAAAGAAAGCTAATTGTTTTTTGAAGCAACAAATGATATTCAGCGTTTCATAGCACTCATTCACTTTACCTTGAGGAAAGTTTAATTTCCATCAGTTTAATTTCCGTACTGACCAGTATAATGTATTCAGACTCATACTGCTAAGAAATGAGCATGTGTTGGCAGTGTGTTACTACAAGGAGGTCCAAGTAGAAAATGCTTTCTGCCACAGAGTATGAAGCTGCTATTGATTTCTCCCTTATTCCTTTGCTCCACTGATCTGATTTCAGTTGCAATCCTGCCATAAGTCTATTGTCTGGACCAAGACTCCTTCATCCCAGCCCTATGCAATGACTTCGCCTGTGTTCCTGTCATCACGATCTCACTCTCAGGGTCTCACCCAGGACTTCCCTGTTATCCGGTGCTGCTTATTTCAACCACCCCCGGAAGCTTTACTTATCCCTCTTCCATTCTCTTTTTCTCTTCCTTTATGCTTTTTTCCTCTGTTGTGATCATAAACATGTGAGGAACAACAGGCTGGGATTTCTTAAAATCCCTGAGTTATGAACTGAGAAGACATGGATGGTTCCCCATTATCAGGAGAGCAGTTTTAATTAGCTTTTTCTTAGAGTTCTTCCTCATTTGGTCCACCCTCTCTCCCCTCCCTAACTCACCCCTTCCTTTCTGGAAGCTTTCCAGCAATAAAGCAGAAGGAGGCAGTCTGAGAAAGGTTAGGCAAACACAACAATATTACTGGAATAAGTAACATATTGCTCATTAAACATTTAAAATCAACAGTTGCTCGCTCGATCTGCCAATATTTTGAGAAATGCCAGTTTTACTGCTAGGTGCCACTTGGCTTGAGCTGCTTAATTCATGATTTGTGAACTGACATCCAGGATAACAAAACCATATTCCAGTTAGGATTTTTTTGCCGTCAAGAGGAAAGCTGAAATATCACAACACAAAGCTCCCTGACTGTTCCGCCTCTCCTTCCTGCCTCCCTCCTTCCCTCCCTCCCTCCCACCCTCCTGCCTCTGCCTTCATTCCAGAAACAAATGGATGTGTTAAAACAGTGAAATGTGTTTGTGGAAGATAAATAGTTTATCTTAAATATACTGTTGTAGTGTCAAACCGAGTCTCAAATACATGTACATATTTTATTCACAGACATAACATTTCAAAATAAGTAGCGTTTTTTTTTTCTTTTTCAAACATTTATACATGAGTGGGAGGCCTACAAAAAATAAGAAAGGAACGCCCGTGTACCTCAGATCCTATCAGTATTATGAGCCGATCTCATCAAGAACATGAGCCCAGAGTGCAGTATTTTGTTCCATAAAAGGTGTCCCTTCCCGCGTGGCGGCAGAGGGAAGTCTCTAGATTTTTAACACATTTCTTTTCTTCCATCCACTGTGAAGTTTTGCTGTGAGTGTGTCACTTCGTGGCTAAGCCTTTCAATCCTATGATCACACTCTAAGTATACTTCAGCAAGGAAATCCTTCAGTCAGTTGGATCATTAGTAACTACGGCCCAGACATTGTACTCTCCCAGGGAGAGGAATTGCAGCAATAAATAGACTGTGTGCTCTCCTGCCCTTAGGCGGACCATATGTTACTGGAGAGAGCGCTAAGCAAATGGATGATGTTGACATGCTTTACACATGCTAGAACTGAGGTGTTTTGATCTTGTACTACAACTCAGGCTTTGTGCCATCAGGCCAAAGAGCTCCACCTCCCTGAACCATGCCCACGGGTGCCATTTTCCATCACAGGTATGAAGTGTGTGGCTGAAATGTATTAGCCGTACTAAAATGCAGTTCTCCATATCTCCACATTCTCCATATGTCCACAATGTCATGGGCTTCCCTGGTGGCTCAGTGGTAAAGAATCTGCCTGCCAATTCAAGAGACAAGGGTTCGATCCTTGAGTTAGGAAGATCCCCTGCAGAAGGAAATGGCAATCCACTCCAGCATTGTTGTCTGTGAAATCCCACAGGCAGAGGAATCTAGTGGGCCAGTCCATGGTGTTGTAAAAGAGTCAGATGTGACTTAGCAAATAAACTACTACAACAGAGCCAGTGGGGGTGGGCATGAGTAGGAGAGAGAATGTCACAGGGACATGGGACCCTTCAAGAATGTCCTCTCAGAACACTGGTGTGTCTCAGCTTGAGATAATCTAAAATGAATGGGGAGCAAGGAAAAGATGATGGAGGGCACTCTGCACAAGCCTGATGCAATAGGCCATAGGGCACAACTGTGCTGCTTAAAAAAGTGGGGGAGGGGGCTTCTCTGTTGGCTCAGATGGTAATGAATTTGCTTGCAATGCAGGAGACCTGGGTTCAGTCCCTTAGTTGGGAAGATTCCCCTGGAGAAAGGAATGGCTACTCACTCCAATATTCTTGCCTGGAGAATTCATCAATTTTGGTTAGCAAGAGAGAAGCAAAAGAATGCATTCTCCTCATTCATTCAGTTCAGTTCAGTTGAGTCGCTCAGTTGTGTCTGACTCTTTGTGACCCCATGGACAGCAGCACACCAGGCCTCCCTGTCCATCACCAACTTCCGGAGTTTACTCAAACTCATGTCCATTGGGTCGGTGATGCCATCCAACCATCTCATCCTCTGTTGTCCCTTCTCCTCCCGCCTTCAATCTTTCCCAGCAAGAGGGTCTTTTCAAATGAGTCAGCTCTTTACATCAGGTGGCCAAAGTATTGGAGTTTCAGCTTCAACATCAGTCCTTCCAATGAACACCCAAGACTGATCTCCATTATGATGGACTGGTTGGATCTCCTTGCAGTCCAAGGGACTCTCAAGAGTCTTCTCCAACACCACAGTTATTAATAACTGATAAAAAATTTACTCTATACTTTGAGAACATGTTTTTCTATAATAGAATTGTAATAATAATAATGATGGTGGGACAGGTCAACAGGTCCAGAAGTAAGAGAGAATTACTTGGGAGTGAATCTGCAAGTATGGCAGCTAAAAAGGATCTGGGGACTCCAAAGAGTTTTGATGAACTACAGGGTCAAATTGAGTAGTAGAGACTGATGTTCTGTATTTGCACTATCCACAGGATGAATATATTATTCCAAAACTGTAGTTTCCATATCTCAAAATTTTGATGAAAGTTACATGACAGTGTATTTATGACAGGCCTTAAATAACCACTCTCATGCATTTGAGACTGCAAGTTCAGTCAAGTTCACATCATTATTACCATTCCTTGGGTTTACAGAGGGCAAATTTTATGATCCAAGAAGTACAGTCCAGCCAAGCAGGTAAGTGGGTTCAGATTTATTGTGAAGATGCACTATTCTACCCTTTTCTGTAGCCTATGATACAAGTCCAGAAGGGTGTGCATTTAATAAAATTAATGGAAATTGTCAATTTCAAATTACCCAAGCCATTGGATGCTCAGAGGATCATAAATGAGTAAATGAAACCCAAAGAGAAAAGTCAAACTTTATACTGCTAAAAAATGTCAACTTCTATCTCCATCACTGAAGCATTTATTAGTTACTACCAGGTGGAAAATCTGACCAATATGGATTTTATATGCCTCTTTAGAACTTGTACACACTAGTTTATATTGTTAATAATAAATAAACGCTGATGTTATAAAGTAAGAAGAGCAGTTGTAGTCACTCATTCACTGACTCAATCAACAAACACATCATTAGTGTTTAGCCCATTAAGCATAGGACTATACAGATGGAGGGCAGGGTTCCTGTCCTGCCAGGGCTCACATTTGAGCGACAGTTTTAAGGCTAGACAGGAAGCCCTGAGCAACTGAGAACTGGCTGATTGGCTAAGCTAACATGTAGATGTGAAATAATATCATCTTATTGAGAAAGAGGTCAACTTTTCAAAAAGGAAGCCCTGATAAAACTAACAGCCATTGTTCTGAGCACTGGGATACCCCAAATACAGTCTTTCTTTTCTGATCCTTCATTAAAGAAGTCTTATGGCAACCCCTATATCACAGATCAAAGGCTTAATTTGACTTTAAGATATGAGTATTCAACATAATCTTGGTAACTATGAATTTAAATTTATTTAATTTTACACGTTTTGAAACATCCTAACTAGGTATAAACATTTAGGCCCATTAAAGAAACACATAAATAAAGATAAATTTAAAAGCTTTTACAGATCTGAACACACTGATGACCACAGATAGCAAGGGACAAACTCTATTGCTTAAGCCAACATAGACTGGATGGCTGCCTGGATATCAGTGACTTTTCTGATGACCATTTCTGTGTCACCAGCCTTTGGATAGGCTGACTGATCACAGGGGGAGAAATGACTTAGGCTAGACTAATAAACTCTTCTAGAAATGCAAAACTTGTGTGGAGAGTCTTAGAATGAGAAGTTTCATTGATGGCATCATGCTACAGAGAAAGTCCCCAAACATCTTCTGCTTTAGGGTCATCTTATTTTTGCCCTATCAAGGATATATTTTCATCCTTTCCTTCAAGTCTAGATTGGCTCCTGAAAATTCCTAATAAATTCTGTTTTGCCCTGTCAGGTCAGTTAGTTTCTCTTGCTGATCACTGAAGAACAGTAACAGAGATAAATACTCAAAAACCAACTTTTTCTCTTGAGATGCTCAGAGTCTCTACAAAATACAGGGCCAAACTTAAAATTCTGTTTACTTACCAAACCTCAGTAGGATAATCTAAGCTCAGAATTATGAGTAAAATGTATGTTATCATCTAGCAGCAAACACAGAATTTTTTTTATGTTAGAAAATTACATTAAAATATTATGGTCAGACTGAAGCCTAAACATTTGATATCTGCTGTGTTATAATACGGAGAAGGCGATGGCACCCCGCTCCAGTACTCTTGCCTGGAAAATCCCATGGACAGAGGTGCCTGGGAGGCTGCAGTCCATGGGGTCGCTAAGAGTCGGACACGACTGAGCGACTTCACTTTCACTTTTTTTCACTTTCCTGCGTTGGAGAAGGAAATGGCAACCCACTCCAGTGTTCTTGCCTGGAGAATCCCAGGGACGGGGGAGCCTGGTGGGCTGCCGTCTCTGGTGTCGTATAGAGTCGGACACGACTGAAGTGACTTAGCAGCAGCAGCAGCAGTGTTAAAATAATGTACATGGTGCTTAATGTGCCATTGCCAGTGAGACTGTATCACCCTTACATCCAAAGTTATTAATGCCATACTTGAACCTGTAAGCTTTTAATAACAGTCTTACCCTTTTCACTCATGTATCCCCAGGTGGCTCTAGTGGTAAAGAACCCACCTGCCAATGCAGGAGACATATGAGACACAAGTTTGATCCCTGGGTCAGGAAGATTCCCTGGAGAAGGAAATGGCAACATACTACAGTCTTCTTACCTGGAGAAGCCATGGACAGAGCAGCCTGGTGGACTACAGTCCATAGCATTGCAAAGAGTCAGACACGACTGAAGCAACTTAGCACCCATTTTCATTCACAGATGTTGTTGCTAAAGGTGGCTGTACACCTGTGTTCAGGTAAAGACTTAACACATAACCCTTGTCTTGGTCTCTGTCAGTTTCTGCATCCTTGAAAACTTCCCTGGGGGTCAATAAGTTGTCATGCCTGTGCTTTCTACCGTTTGAGGCCCTGCATTAGGTATACTTTAAAAGACCAATCCATACACCCAAGTGATTTGGGTATCACTTGCATATCCTGCATTTCCAAGTGTTCTTTTGGCCCGGAATTATAGAGCGTTTCTGCATGGTTTAGGACCTTGCTTTATTGTGCTCTGCTAGGATGTCTTCCACTCACCTTCATGATCTCACCTATCCAGCTGCTTATTAGTCTTGTTCTCTTTACCTAGCCAACGAGAACTATCTTAAGAGCAAGCATTCTTCTCTTGCTGGTTCTTGACTTGTTGTGTTCTTATATACATTCACTTGCTACTTAAATATGGGTTCTACAATGCCATTGATTAAGCCAGGTGGGATGTGTGTAATAGGATGAATGAGATTAATGGCCATAAAATATTAAATTCCCATAAAATGTGAAGTTAGAGTCAGATTGGGCCATGCTCATCTCTTCACTCACCTAATAAATATTTATTGATTATTGCAGTCTGTGTTTTGAGGAGCTAGTCCAGATTCCCTTTGCTAAGGGCGTTCCTGTTTTCTAGCTGCTGTGAGGACTATGGTCAGCAGCTTATAGCTGTGGCCTTCTCTGAAGAATTTTTGGTGGATGGGAACGGATATGTCCAGAAATGCTGGGGTTGCAACTTACCTGCTCCCAAGCGATTACTGACATACTGATTCAGGATTAAGCCTAGCCCTTCTGTCTCAAGGTGGGGCAACACTGCAGTACTATTTACAATCCAGAGCCTCGCCATGGACTGGGATAAGGTAAGAGCTTCCTTGAAGCGCTATTCTTTCTGGATATTTCACCTTCTGCGCCCCATTTCTCTTTTGCTTACAGGTGTTTTTCTGAGGAATACTCCTCAGTAAATCACACAACCCTAAACCCCTGTCACAGTGTCTATGCCTAAGGAATCTGACCTAGGGCAATCACCTACTTTGTGCTAGGTACTAGGGCTAAATATTTGAATAAGACATCGTCCCTTACCCCTAAGTGCTAAGGTTATTTCTATTCTGGATTCCTCTAGACACATTTTCTTCCAATAATTGCTGATCCAATAAATGATTTTCTTGATTATAATTTTCTGTTTTTTGGAACCCATAGCCTCTTGACATACTTCCTCGTGGCTCAGACGGTAAAGCGTCTGTCTACAATGCGGGAGACCTGGGTTTGATCCCTGGGTTGGCAAGATCCCCTGGAGAAGGACATGGCAATCCACTCCAGGACTATTGCCTGGAAAATCCCATGGACAGAGGAACCTGGTAGGCTACAGCCCATGGGGTTGCAAAGAGTTGGACATGACTGAGTGACTTCACTTAGCCTCTTGACACATTTTAGCTTAATCAAGACCCATGTTCCTAGAACATCATGTAATAGACTTTCTGTAAATAGAGTCATATTTGAAGTGGCATGAGGAGTATCCAAATAAAAGTGTTACTGTCAATCCCTTTAGAAATTGAATAATCATGAAATTATTCTACTTTGAAATTTCCTTACAGCACATTAATATAAAGAATGTACTGATTTCCTGGGTAATGTATTAATGCCAGAGGAATTTACTACTGGCTTCTCCTCTCCCACCCCTTCCCCACTCCCCATTCTTACATTTGGACTCCCATTCTTGCCTTAATGGCTTTGATGTTTTGGCCCCAGGCCTTCCTTCCTGCTAAGTTTACCTTATGCTGATCAAACCCAGTTATTTTCCCATATTTCTTTATACTCGCCATGTGGGTGGAACGGCTATAAGCAAGAATTCGTCATGGTATAGGGAGAATAAAGCAGAGAGACTGAAGGAGGAGTAGAACTGAAGTCAACGCCTATTCCAATAAATTCCTAAGGATTATTCACATTTTTTCAGTTTTTAAAACCCTCTTTCATCAATTGCTACTGGAAACAAGAAGACCACTGGCTAGGGCTTGGGAATACCTTGATTAAACAAAAGATTTTGTTACACTGCAGTCTATTAGAACAAATCTGGATAAAAGAATGGAAGGTGACCAGAAAGGATGAGAAGTAAGAAGGTCAGGAGGCAAGAGGATAAGCGGAAAGATAAAGGAAAGAAAAAGTGGTGGGGAGAAGAGAGGCATGGTATGACTGTGTATTGATGAAAGCAGGGCTGGGAAATACTCATTACAAGATTATGTGGGTACTCCATGTGGAGCTGATTGGCATATGACTGGACCTATGGTGTAGAAGGCATAGGCAGTGCCTGTGGATAGCATATGCAGAGAACTCAGGTCCTCAGCATAGCTGATAGGATCTCCAAGCAAGCACCAAGTCCATCTTTTGGGATCCGTAGAAATTTTGGATCTGAATCAAATATGGGGCAGTAATCTTGGCTATTCTCTATTTATTTGCTATTAAAGCCACCGTTTACATAAAGAAATGCTAGGGTATTGTAAATTAGAAGAGAAAAAAAAGAACACCAGAAAAGGAGAATGAGTCAGGGTTGGCACAAATGGTTAAAGCTAAAATGAAGTATTTTTAAAACACCATACAACAATGGAGAAAGTAACAGTGAATGAAATCAAATAAAAATGAGAGACATGACATTTATGATAAGTCCAAATGGCTAAGACTCAATTAATTTCTTAAATATTGTTTTAATAAGAAAACAATTACTGTGTATGATTAGGACATAATTAAGTTTCTGCAAAAACAGGTCCTAAGAGCAGAGAATGGAGTAATTGGAAAATCCGGACCTTAACAAATCAGTGACACTAGGCATACGATACCTACAATTGACTTGATAGTTGAGTGTCACAGTGATTGAATTGGATTTTGCAAAGTTATGAAAAAAAGAGAGAGCTCTATGTATGTCCAAAAGATGTGGTAATAATGGATGAATGCAAATAATTTTCATAATGGGTAAAGAGAATGATTTTGGAAGCTGACTTCAGCAGCTTTTAAAAGGAACAGATGTTCATAGAGAACAATCTTAAACATCAAGATGACAGGTAAGCAATATTATCCTGAGAAGAATAAATGGTGGACATCATTTCTGATAGCTTTATGGTGGATGGAATCATAAGCAAGTAAAAAAAAGTCAACACAGGACAACTCATATAGTTGAAATTCAATAAATGTGAAATAGAGAGTAAGATTTTAATTCAGCTAAAATTCAATTCTAATTTAATGCTATTAATTTGTCAACTAGAGATTCCAAGGGAACATTTCATGCAAAGATGGCCACAATAAAGGACATAAACTTTATGGACCTAACAGAAGAAGAAGCTATTAAGAAAAGGTGGCAAGAATGCACAGAACTATACAAAATAGGTCTTAATGATCCAGATAATCATGGTGGTGTGATCACTCACCTAGAGCCAGACATCTTGGAGTGTGAAGTCAAGTGCGCCTTTGGAAGAATCACTATGAACAAAACTAGTGGAGGTGATAGAACTCCAGCTGAGTGATCTCAAACCCTAGAAGATGATGCTGTTAAAATGTTGCACTCAATATGCCAGCAAATACGGAAAACTCAGCAGTGATCACAAGACTAGAAAAGGTTTTCACTCCAATCCCAAAGAAGAAAAATGTCAAAGAATGTTCAGACTATTGCACAATTGCACTCATTTCACATGCTAGCAAAGTAACGCTCAAAATTCTCCAAGCTAGGCTTCAACAGTACATGAACCAAGAACTTCCAGATGTTCAAGCTGGAGTTAGAAAAGGCAGAGGAACCCAAGATCAAATTGCCAACATCTACTGGATCATAGAAATAGCAAGAGAATTCCAGAAAAACATCTACTTCTGCTTCATTGACTATACTAAAACCTTTGACTGTGTGGATCACAACAAACTCTGGAAAAATTTTAAAGAGATAGGAGTACCAGACCACCTCACTTGCCTCCTGAGAAATCTGTGTGCAGGTCAAGAAGCAACAGTTAGAACTAGACATGGAACAACAGACTGGTTCTAAATTGGGAAAAGAGTATGTCAAGGCTGTATACTGTCACCCTGTTTATTTAACTTATATGCAGAATGTGAATGTACATAATGTGAAATGCTGAGCTGGATGAAGCACAAGCTGGAATCAAGCTTGCCAGAAGAGATAAATATTGATAACTTCAGATAGGCAGAGGATACCGCCGTTATGGCAGAAAGTGAAGAGGAACTAAAAAGCCTCTTGATGAAAGCAAAACTGGAGAGTGAAAAAGTTGGCTTAAAGCTCAACATTCAGAAAACGAAGATCATGGCATCCGGTCCCATCACTTCGTGGGAAATAGATGGGGAAACAGTGGAAACAGTGTCAGACTTTATTTTTTTGGGCTCCAAAATCACTGCAGATGGTGATTGCAGCCATGAAATTAAAAGATGCTTACTCCTTGGAAGAAAAGTTATGACCAACCTAGATAGCATATTCAAAAGCAGAGACATTACTTTGCCAACTAAGGTCCATCTAGCCAAGGCTATGCTTTTTCCAGTGGTCATATATGGATGTGAGAGTTGGACTGTGAAGAAAGCTGAGCGCCAAAGAATTGATGCTTTTGAACTGTGATGTTGGAGAAGACTCTTGAGAGTCCCTTGGACTGCAAGGAGATCCAACCAGTCCATTCTGAAGGAGATCAACCCTGGGATTTCTCTGGAAGGAATGATGCTAAAGCTGAAACTCCAGTACTTTGGCCACCTCATGTGAAGAGTTGAGTCATTGGAAAAGACTCTGATGCTGGGAGGGATTGGGGGCAGGAGGAGAAGGGGACGACCAAGGATGAAATGGCTGGATGGCATCATGGACTCGATGGACGTGAGTCTGAGTGAACTCCGGGAGATGGTGATGGACAGGGAGGCCTGGCGTGCTGCGATTCATGGGGTCGCAAAGAGCTGGACATGACTGAGCGACTGAACTGAACTGAACTGAAAGGTCAAAGAGAAGAGTATAAAGCAGGCTTAAAACTTAACATTCAAAAAACTAAAATAATGGCAACCAGTCCCATCACTTCACGGCAAATAGATGGGGAAACAATGGAAGCAGTCAGAGACTTTATTTTGGGGGGCTCCAAAATCACTGCAGATGGTGACTGCAGCCATGAAATTAGAAGACATTTGCTCCTTGGGAGAAAAGCTATGATCAGTCTAGATGGCATATTAAAAAGCAGAGACATTACTTTGCCCACAAAGGTCTGTCTAGTCAAGGCTATGATTTTTCCAGTAGTCATGTATGGATGTGAGAGTTGGGCCATAATGAAGGCTGAACACCACAGAATTGATGCTTTTAAACTGTGGTGTTGGAGAAGACTCTTGAGAGTGCCTTGGACTGCAAGGAGATCCAACCAGTAAATCCTAAAGGAATATATCCTGAATATTCATTAGAAGGACTGATGCTGAAACTGAGCTCCAATACTTTTGTCATGTGATGGGAAGAACTGACTCATTAGAAAAGATGCTGATCCTGGAAAATATTGAAGGCAGGAGGCGAAGGGGATGACAGAGGATGCGATGGTTGGATGGCATCACTGATTCAAAGGACATGAGTTTGAGCAACCTCAGGGAGATGATGAAGGACAGGGAAGCCTGGCATGCTGCAGTCCATGGGGTCACAAAGAGTTGGACATGACTGAGTGACTGGACCACAATAAGTTTGTCAATTAGTAAAGATTTATCATGAATGACCAGAGATCTAGTTCTGATGACGTCTTTAAAGGAGTATTATATGGTTCCTTTGGGCTTCCCTGGTGACTCAGATGGTAAAGAATCTGCTTGCAATGCAGGAGACCCAGGTTCAATCCCTGGGTCAGGGAAGATCCCCTGGAGAAGGGAATGACTACTCACTCCAATATTCTTGCCTGGAGAATTCCATGGACAGAGGAGCCTGGCGGGCTACAGTCCATGGTGTTGCAAAGAGTCAGACACGACCAAAAGACTACAGTTGTTGTTATTTATAAGGTTAATCATTGTGTAGAAGAATTACTATGGAGACATTACAGATGACATAGATTTAAAGATATTGCAAATGGCAGAGAACATAAAATAATGCAAGGAATGCCAACTGACAAATATAAACAGAAAGCATCAAAAATAAGGTTGAGTTTGGAAAAAATAAATGTTCTAGCAGAGGGAAGAAACAATCTAACAGACACATATATTCATTTAGAAAATAAACCTGGAAACAGTAACATTGAACAAAGAACAAGTATGAATGATTATAAGAAACACAAGTATATTCTGAGTACAGCAAATATAAACAAAGAGTTGTTCTTTTAGATGCTCAGCATAAGGAAGCACTCTTCAAAGGTCAGAGAGGTGCTTGTAGATACAACACAGGGAAATTGAATTTTAAAAATGTTATTTAACACTTAGGATGTGCAAAATACTAAGCAAGGTTCAAATTAATGTATATGAAACATGCAAAATAGAATTGGATATGTTTATGACACAAATATTTAAAAAATGAGAAAATTTACAGAAGAAAAGAGCAAAACCTGAGATGGAGATGCTGAAGAATGCTGCAAGCTTCACTTGAACAAGAACACAAGTTTAACACCTGGAATGTGCAGTGCAATGTGCTTGGTGTTCTGAAACAAACAAATACAGCAGAATTTGTATTCATCTGTTCATGTTCTCCAGTCTTTTAATTTTCTTTGGGAAAGAGATTTATATATAACATAACTTGCCATATTCAAGAACTTTAAGAGCTGTTAATAGGGAATAATGGAAAGGACAGTAGAGTGAGCAGAGACCCAAGATCCATTATGATTATGAGATTAAGTGGTTGGATGAGATAATCTCAAATTCCTTTATTTTACAATTCCATGGTTTTCAGTTCTAAAGAAAAGATTAGAAGACAAGAGGGGGAGTGAAGCTATATCAACCAAGGAAATAAAAAGAGTTAATTGAAGAAGATAGGTTTAATATCAGCTATAGGCATGAGCAGCTGGTCAAAAGCAAGGCTGTATTCATAAAGGATTTATGCTCTAACTAGCATAGGCCAAGTTTGAAAGGTAAAACCACAGTTGTGGGGAGGGTACTGTTTGCCATATAATGCAAGATACTTCCTTATCTCAAAGGATATTGGAAGGATATTCCAAAGGATATACCAAACAGGATATTGGAAGCAATTCAGAAAAGCAAAGTCGAAGTTAGAACCAAGAATCATGCAGGTTGATGCTGCCAGGATCTGAAGCAATACCATGGAGAGCTCCCACTAAGCCTGAAGGTCTGAAGACAAGGTTGCTCTGTCATTCCATTAAAATTCCCATCCACAAAGGGAGTGCTTGAGCTCATAAATTACCCAATGAAGAGTAACTTTGGAGTTTTCATCTATAACAGGGCTTTGTCTGCCCAAACATGGCTTCCAAAGGAATACTGGTTTCTCTAAGTTTTTGGCAGAGATTTATTCTTTATGTCTTTTAGTCTCTAATAGAAAACTGCTTTTTCTTTTTTTTTTTAAGAGCACAGATCCTAAGTCTTCTCCTTTGATTCACTCTCTCTTGGTAAAGGAATTATTTAAAAGAGCACAAAGGAATTACTGGTGAACATGAACATCAGGGTGAATATGCACTATCTCTCCATTCCTTCCTTCCTTATTTTTATTGGATATTTTATAATATTACTATGTCCCTATATTAAAATATTATTAAAATGAAAACTATAGGATAGCCTATTAATTTCTACCTTATAACACAAAATAAATGGTAAGGGAGAATCTTATTTTAACAAACATCAGGCAAAATGTACATAATTCAGATATGTACTATTTATGATATATTTTGTGATGTCTTGCAGTCATCATTTTAAAAGATTAGTATGGATAAATGAATGAAGAAAAGTTAAGGTGAAATATTACAAAAACATATTCAAAAGTTAAAAGCATATTCAATAGAATCATAGAATGTTAATTATAGAAAGGACTTTGGGGATTTAAGTCCTTATTATACATTTGAGATAAATGAGACCAGAAAGATGAAGTTAGTAGTTGACAGTAGCTCCAATTAAAATTTAAATCTTCAGATATCTATTGCTTTGCAGTCTTTTTCTTAAACTACATGCTAATCATAACTATTATTCAAAATATAATTTATTAATTTCTTTTACTGGTTTACCAGGTACGTATACTTATTCAAACATTTGCTCTCAATTTCTATATTTATCTCATCAATATATACATTTTCATATATGTATAATGCATATTCATAGGCAGTTAACATTTTACCAGCTGGCACTGGCTGGTGGATCATACGTTGAGCAGCAGTGATGTAATGACAACACGCACCCATTTGAAATTAGAACAGCCAAGATGACTACAGAGTGGAAAGATGCTATGTCCAAGTAAATGAAGGTCCAAAATTCAACCCTAAATTGTCCTTTTCTCCCCTCTCACTTGAAACACTAGTGGACTTGTGTTCCTGTATTTCCTCCAAACAAACTGTTAATGCTGCTTTTAGTTTTGACTTTCTGCATGCCCAGTTAATCTATTCCTGGTTGTCAGAACCAAAGTGGGCAAGTGGCATTGGCTGAATGGGCGAAAACTTCAACTCCACAAACACGCTTCATTTATGACGCAGGATGAAATGGAGCAGTTGTCTCAAAGGGTGGGGCACAGGTTAACAATGTGTTATCCTTTTGTATGTACTTTGGAAATTGGAAATCACCTTTAAATAGTAAGTTAACTTTTTTTTGCTCAAATTGCTGAATGTTCCATTGCTGCCTATGTAAGCAGAGTTCAGCAATAATGTTCCCTTGGATAAATATGCTCAACTTTAATCATTTTTAAAAAACCATTCTCCCGTGTCAGAGGCCTAATACATATGCCAGAAAAGCATCAGCAATAATTAACATACAAGGAATTTTATATGTTCTTGCTATTAGAACAGGTTTTCTTTGAACCATTTTGACCTTAAAACATGGGGCAAAATAATAGTCTATGCAGACAGGAATGGCCTTCATAAGAACCCAAATCATTTTTTAATCAAATTTTTTATCAGCAAATTCAATTAGTTTTTGAAGTAGCTGTTAATACTTTCTAACACTGAATACATACTCTATGGTAGAACTGACTAGGGTTTAGTGTGGTGACTCTATGCAGCTGTCTTTCTCCTTTTCATTACATATATTACCAGTACAGTTTTATTATGTCTATACATGTATGCAAGTATCAGAAAGTCTAAGAATAGCGTATTGACTTTTATCTTAGAGCATAAATCAAAGATAAGTTTTATTTTAATACATAGCATAAAGCAAGGTTCTGCATATATTAAGACCACTTCACTGCTCTTGATAAAATGAATGAGATGTTTTAATAAATATCAGCCATCTAATAATTTCATTTGGGGCTTCACCGGTGGTGGCTCAGTGGTAAAGAACCCACTTGCCAATGCAGGAGATGCAGGAGACGTCTGTTTGATTCCTGGACTGGGAAGATCCATTGGAGGAGGAAATGGCAATCCACTCCAGTATTCTTGCCTGGAGAATCATAGAGGGTCACAAAGAGTTGGACATGACTGAGTGACTGAGCCTGCATGCACACAATAATTTTATTTAACTCAGATGTTGCTCTTCTGGTTTTTCATTAGGTAGAAAAGTTATATTAAATAAATTCATGTAGGAAGACAAATATTTCAAATATTTTTATCCCATGTCTCCAAACCACAGCCAATTTTGAGGGGTAGGGATAGGATATATTGTATTTCAAAGCCAGGGATAAAAGCTCAGGCCATTGTCATTTAATGAATCATCAATTCATTAAGAGTTTGGTATATATATATACAAACACAGTATTTTAAAGGATGAAAGAGACAATGGCTAGAAATATGTAGTAACTTAGAGTAGGTGATCTCAGAAAGATTGGTGGATTATGTATTCTGCTTTGTGAATTGCATGTGAACTAAGAACTGTTTCACCTGGCTACAGTTAGCTTAATCATGCTAAAAATAAAAACAGAAACAAAAACACAGAGTGAAGTACTGATTGATATTCATCAGGTAGTAAGCACCATAAACCCCATGGGCAGAGGAGCCTGGTACGCTGCAGTCCATGGGGTCGCTAAGAGTCAGACACGACTGAGCGACTTCACTTTCACTTTTCACTTTCATGCATTGGAGAAGGAAATGGCAACCCAGTCCAGTGTTTTTGCCTGGAGAATCCCAGGGACAGGGGACCCTGGTGGGCTGCCGTCTATGGGGTCGCACAGAGTTGGACACGACTGAAGCGACTTAGCAGCAGCAGCAAGCATCATAAGATACTCTTTTTCCACTGAATCTAAAATCTTGACCTAATTAATGGTCAGTAAGAGAAGCCGCATCTCCCGCATCGAAAGGGTCTTCACTCTAGATGGAAGAGATAGATACCTGAAGCCTTAAGGTCTCACAGGTCAGAATTTATCTGGCATCCTTCTCGCTAGCAGCTGCAGCCATTTGATGCTGAGGGGGACTATGGTGAGGTGAAAGATGCTGACTGTTCTTCATTGTCACATATTTTATCTGAGGCAAAGGGCCATGAATCCTCATGATCTATAAGGTGACTGCAACAAACCCAGAGAAAATCATGAGAGCAGGTTGGAAATTAGAATGCGACCATTAGGTAGTTCACTGAATCAAAAAAATTCTCTACTATATTTAGGTTAAAATGTAGCAATATGAAGAATATACAGCCAATCTTATTAAGAATTTAATGGTAAGTACCAAATGTTTATTACTCATAAGGAGTACACAGGTGTACTTCAGAGATATTGTGGGTTCAGTTCTACACCACTGCAGTAAAGCAAATTAAATACAGTTACATGATTTTTTTGTGCATATGAAGTTACTTAAGTGCATATAAAAGTTATTTTTACAATATACCGTAGTCTCTTAAGTGTGCAATAGCATTATGTAAAAAAGCAATGGACATACTTTAATTTTAAAAAATACTTTATTGCTAAAATTTGCTAACCATCCTCTGAGGCTTCAGTGAGTTGTAATCTTTTGGAAATAGTAGCATCAAAGATCACTGATGACAGATCACCATAACAAATATAATAAAAATGAAAATGTTTTAAATATGGTGGGAATTACCAAAATGTGACACAGAGACACGAAGTAATAAGAAAATGTTGTTGGAACCATGGGGCTGATGGACTTGCTCAAAGCAGGGTTGCCGCAAACTTTCAGTTTGTAAAAAATGCAATAAAGCAAAGCACAATAAACCAGGTATGCCTGTCTTTATGCTTGTGAAGAGTCCTCTCAGCACCATTCTTCATGCAGTCTTCACATATTTCAGCTCAGTCTCCTGGGATTCTCCCACTTGCCCTGAGAATATGTCTCGTTCTTGAAGCCTGAGCTCCAGCAAGAACATATATAAAGTTGAAGTTGCATCACTCAGTCATGTCGACTCTTTGCGACCCCCATGGACTGTAGCCCACCAGGCTCCTCTGTCCATGGGATTCTCCAGGCAAGAACACTGGAGTGGGTTGCCATTTCCTTCTCCAGGGGATCTTCCTGACCCAGGAATCGAACCCAGGTCTCCCGCATTGCGGGCAGATGCTTTAACCTCTGAGCCACCAGGGAAGTGCCTGAACCCAAACTGCAGCAGGAAGCCAAGCCCATCTGACTTGCAGCCTGATGCATATTCATATAGCTAAGCCTCATCTAGATCAATTGTGTGTGCGTGTGTTGGTCGCCTAGCTGTGTCTGACTCTTTGTGATCCCATGGACTGTAGCTGGCCAGGCTCCTCTGTCCATGAAATTCTCCAGGCAAAAATACTGGAATGGGTTGCCATTTCTTTGTCCAGAGGAAATCAGTTGAAACATAGACCAGTTGAGACATGGTTAACTTGAAAACCTATGAATAGAAGTGTGTGTGCTTAGTCACTCAGTCATGTCCAATTCTTTGCAGTCCCATGGACTGTAGCCTGCCAGGCTCCTCTGCCCATGGGGATTCTCCAGGCAAGAATACTGGAGTGGGTTGCCATTTCCTCCTCCAGGGGATCTTCCCAAATCAGGGATCAAACCCAGGTCTTCCATAATGCAGGCGGATCGTTTACCATCTGAGCCATCAGGGAAGCATGAATAGGTGAGTGAAGGCCTATTTTTGAAAATTCAGAGTTTGAAGACTGTTTGTTACACATTATTGTGCCAAGAACTAACTGACATAAGTATCAAGCCTGAATTAAGGGAAGTGATCACTGGCTAAATGGTAGACACTGTCTTAGGAAGGTACACTGACATTCATCTCATCATTTGATTGAATTTAGATCAGGCACAGATGAATAAGAGAGAGAGAAAAAATCTATCCTTTCATGTGTGCATGCTAAGTTGCTTCAATCATGTTCGACTCTGTGTGATCCTACAGCCTGCCAGGTTCCTCTGTCCATGGGATTCTCCAGACAAGAATACTGGAGTGAGATGTCATGCCCTCTTCCAAGGGATCTTCCCCACCCAGGGTGGAAACTGCATCGCTCGTGTCTCCTGCACTGGCAGGCAGGTTCTTTACCACTAGTGCCACCTCAAAATGCATGTATGTGTGGGGGTGTGTATATAGCTCTTTATATAAGCAATCCTATTGCTTTAGAAAGCAGCAGCATAAGAATCCTTATTCCATTTTTTGTTCTCATACACCATGAAATACCACAGCAAGACTTAAAAGAAATAAAAGCTCTTAAGTGCCAATTAATTACCTTCTTATTGACTTAGCTGTGCTAAGAGCTACTTCTCTTAGTACATTTGTGTTTGTTTTCCTATTACCACCCCAGGCCTTTTCTGAAGCTTCTAGTCCCATCTGTTCTAAAACCTAGCTGTTATTTAGACTATAGCTGTTAATTAACATCTTTCTGCTACCTCACACAACATCTGACCCTATGCCAGTATCTCAGTGTCTTTTGCTATAAATCCCTTTTGTCGTTCAGAGTTCCACATTTCCCCATTTTCTCTCTAAAATCAATACTCCCTAATACCTTTAAAGAGAAGTGGGTAATATACTCAGATTGATCTTCATGCACTCTTCAATCCCTGGTCCACTGTTTCACTGAAACCTTGCTCTCCTTGACCACCAGACTTCTATGCTTACTGCCTGGTCTCTTGAAGCTCACCATCTTTCTTTTTGATGTTTTAAAAAGTTCAAGCAAAAACTGCACAGGTTAAACAGATTTCTATTTTCTTCACAGTTCCTTCTTTACCACCCTTATCTCAGACTGTTGGGAAGGATGATATGTTTAGAAAAGAGGAGAGTCAACTCTGTGGCACAATGGGATTGTTGAGGTTATTTGGAATGGAAGCCTTGTCTGCCCTCTTTGGCTGGAAGGAGTGAATGTGGAAAAACAAGAGACAGCCACTCCATACTAGTCTTCTAAGCACTACAGATGTCAGTTCATCTCAGGGCTAGGCTCTGTCTTTCAGAACATAGAGCAGATAAACAGGTCCCCTTCTCCACTCTGCCTCCAGTAAGCGGAATTAAAAGCTTCTTCCTGAGGATGGGCAACATTCTCTGTGTTGAAAACTGGAACGCAGTTAGCTGTTATTCTACTTAGTGGAAATCATGCTTTTTTGAAATTAAATGTAAAATATGGGGTTGAATAGCTGTAAAATCCAAATATCCTTAATGTTGTATTAGAGAATTTTCATACCTCTATGCACTGCTAGGCATGTGTATGTGTGTGTGTGTGTGTGTGTGTGTCTGTGTCTGTGTCTGTGTGTGGTGGTGGTGGTGGTGGTGGTGGTTTGTAAGGAATAAAACTTGGATTCTGGTGCTCACACTGGGGTTATATTTGGATGAGGTCTAGGAACTTCAGAAGGAGTCCAACTATGAAGTCTGGGTATAGATCCAAGTGCTGGAAAAACTGAGATTTCTCATATGGACATCATTGAATTCAGTCTCAGAAAGCCTGATTTTCAGCTCTGGTTTGGCCCCCTATCAGGTGTAACTCACAAGTAGATAAGATGGCCTTCAAGTATCAACGAAATAATCCTGGAGAGCAAAATGAGAATGAAAACTGGCAATGGGCTTATAGATGAATATTCTATAACTCTACATGATAATCCTATAAGAATAATTTATTATATTTGAACTCTCTATCAATGATATAATACCAGCAATTCTGTTTAGGCATCTCTACCAGGCTATTGCCTAAGATACAGTCTTAAAAAATGAACAGCATGAGAGAATCCCTGTCCATGTCTCCAATACTACTAAAAGAATGTGAAAGATGTATAAATCACATTAAGAGCATCTTATATTGCATTTAAAATATAGTTACAGTGGAAAAGATAATTCTAGGCACACCTTCAGACCTGGCAAGAAGTTCTTCTTTCTCATCTCTCTCATTTGTTATTGTTTGCAGACATAGTATGTACCTAACACTTGCTTTATGTAAACAAATGAAAAAATTCAATAAACAGTATATCCCTTCATACTTTGTGACAGTAAACTTCTATTTTAATGAGATTTGGATTCAATAAAATGATTCTGATTTCTCTTCGAGTTGGTTAAGATAAGATTCTATCTGAATTCCTAAATCTTAAAGGCATCCATAGTCCTCAGACAGGGCCCAGTGCAGAACATGTTAATGCACTCTCTTTCTGGGTCATTCTGCAAATAATCCCCTGAACTTGTAGACAGGATATGGAGTATCAACCCATAATGCTCCATAATTATTAATGACTTTACAGATTAATAGTCAAATAACTCTACTTGATAATCCAACAAGAATAATTTTCTTTCCTACTATATCTAAACTCTGTGAAACAATATAGCATGAGTGGTTCAGGTTAGACCTCTCTTCTAGGGTGCACTAGTAGTTTGGCATGAGCATACTCTTCACTTTTCCAGTAAAGGTTAAGATGTCCCAGGCAGAGGCAGTTGAATCCAAATTATGATGGCATTTGCTTTTTAAGTCCTCTCTCTTCTTCTTTACTGTTTCTTTTTTTTTTTAATTTCTTTTTTTTATTTTTTGGCCACATCACATGGTTTGTGGGACCTTAATTCTCCAATCAGGGATTGAACCCAGAGCCTCGTCAATAAAAGCATGGAGTCGTAACTATTGGATTGCCAGGGTTTCCCTCTGTTGTTTCTTTTCTGTATTTCCAGAGCAAATCTTCTGTTCTGGCCTGTGTAAAGCCTTTTGTAAGTTTATCTTTTCTTTTACCCACGCAACAAAATGAACGAAAGTGAAATTTCAGTAAAAGAGAGTGACTAAGCCTTTACATATTCATGCATAAATGACTGATAAGCCTTATAGTATTACATCCCCCCTGCAGAGATACTTCCATATGGAGAGTTTCACACACCACAGGGATAAGTTTGTGGTGGGGAAAGCCTGAACAGTCTTAGTCTTCTCATTAAGTCCTTCTCAAAAGTGTGCTGGATCATACAAATGTGACAGGAACTGGTTCCAGGTATGCAGAGATATTGTTCTCCTTAGTCCTTGGAGAACTCACCCAATTCCCCCCTCATCATGAGAGGCCTGGTTTAGGAGGTGGAAAGATGTCATCATTTTCCATTCATTTCTTGATGTGAAGCGTTTGTGGGAAGCTTGGTTAGGACAAAGGTGGACATTTTGGATGGGGAAGGGGTATTTCCATTGTGATACAAATTATACCACAGTGTGCCCTTTGTATGCGTTTCTCACCCTACCCTAGTTAAGTCGCTCAGTCATGTCTGACTCTTTGTGACTCCATGGACTGTAGCCCACCAGGCTCCTCCGTCCATGGGATTCTCCAGGCAAGAATACTGGAGTGGGTTGCCATTTCCTTCTCCAGGGGATCTTCCCGACCCAGGGATCAAACCCAGTTCTCCCGTATTAGAGGCAGACGCTTTAACCTCTGAGCCACCAGGGAAGCCCCACCCTATGCTAACTTACTCCTAAAGACACTCCCAGTTGTATGCAGAGTGAAGGCCAGGGACCAGAGGTGGATTTACTAGATACCTATTTGTCATGGAATGACGATGGCAGGAATACGCCCAATAGTCCCCCTTTTATTTATGCACACTTACTGCCATGTTGCTATGAAGTTTTGTAGGCCCCTTCTATTTCTAACTGTGGGCTCAGCCAGATGACTTGCTTTGACCACTGAAATTTAGCAAACATGATGCATACTGAGGTCTGTTCTGCTCATACCTTTTGCTACTGCCATGAGAAGAAACAAGCTTAGCTGACCTGATGAAATTTGAAGGGCATGAGAAGAGCTGAGTGATCCCAAGTGATGCCAGTCAAAGCTTTCTTAGAGCAGTTGATACCCTCGACATACAAGTAATCTCAGCCACGATGAGCAGAGCCACTTTGCCAATTACCCCACACACGTGAGCAAAATATGCTTATTGTTGAATGTCACTGAGTTGTAGCTGTTTGTTGTATGGCAGTACTCAACAGATAATGGATAGGCTCATGAAGCTTAACCTTCAGGGTCTCTTACTTGTCAAGGTCTCTTTTGAAGCCCATGGGAGAGGCTTTGGCCATTTGTTCAATTTGGCCAGATATTTTGTAAAATTTGCCAAAATATGATATTCTAAGCACAGCAGGTTACAACTGTTGCTTCCTTTCACTCCTCATCAAGACAGTATGGTAATGGCACAAAAACAGAAATATAACACCAATGGAACAACATAGAAAGCTCAGAGATAAACTTATGTATCTATGGGCAACTTATCTATGACAAAGGAGGCAAGAACATACAATGGAGAAAAGACAGCCTCTTCAATAAGTAGTGCTGGGAAAACTGGACAGCTACATGCAAAAGGATGAAGCCATGATATTTCTGATTAAAGCTAAATAAGGACAAAAATCCCTCCTCCCTTTGGGAAGGTGGGAGCTGAAATGAGAATCAGGAAATACAACCCTCAACTCCTCCCTCTTTAACGAATATTCCACCCATTCATTTTCACACTGCATATGACCAACTTGTCAAAGAAACTCAGGGCAGCTACACAACTGAATCTGGCCCCTCTCCCCCTGAGAGTGTACTATTGCTTAATAAATCCTTGATTTGCTCTCTTGACCTCTATGTTTTATTTTTTTATGTAAACTGAAGCCATTTATTAGCAATCTTCTTTTTAGGAAAGTAGTCTTTCATATTACTAGAAATACTGGGTGTGTTGGCATGGGAAGTTGTAAAATCCCACTGTATCACTGAACCAAGCAATATTTAAATTTCTTGTCAATTTTACATAAAACATTAAAACCAACAAAGATAACATAAAATCTTTAGTTTGACACCAGAATGAAAACATTGGTCAATAGAGTCAACTCAAAGAATATTTGAATAGTTACTGTATGTACTCTGCATATAAGTTAAATAAGCAGGGTGACAATATACAGCCTTGACATACTCCATTCCTATTTGGAAACAGTCTGTTGTTCCATGTCCAGTTCTTGCTGGGCTCTAAAATCACTGCAGATGGGAACTGTAGCCATGACATTAAAAGATACTTGCTCCTTGAAAGGAAAGCTATAATGAACCTAGTGAAAGTGAAAGGTGCTCAGTTGTGTCCAACTCTTTGTGACCCCATGGACTATACAGTCCACGGAATTCTCCAGGCCAGAACACTGGAGTGGGTATCCTTTCCCTTCTCCAGGAGATCTTCCCAACCTCTGGGATTGAACCCAGGTCTCCCCCATTGCAAGCAAATTCTTTACCAGCTGAGCCACAATGGAAGCCCCATGATAAAGCTAGACAGCATATTCAAAAGCAGATATACCACATTGCTGACAAAGGTCCATATAGTCAAAGGTTTTTCCAGTAGTCATGTATGGATGTTAGAGTTGGACCAAAGAAGGCTGAGATCCAGAGAATCGATGCTTTTGAATTATGATGCTGGAAAAGACTCTTGAGAGTCCCTTGGACCACAAGGAGATCAAACCAATCATCCTAAAGGCAATCAACCTTGAATACTCTTTGGAAGGACTGATGCTGAAGCTCCTATATTTTGGTCACCTGATGCAAAGAGCTGACTCACTGGAAAAGAGCTGACTCATTTCCCTGATGCTGGGGAAGGTGGAGGACAGGAGGAGACAAGGGCAACAGAGTATGAGATGGTTGGATGGTATCACTGACTCAACGGACATGGATCTGAGCAAACTCCAGGAGACAGTGAAGGACAGAGGCGCCTGGCGTTCTGCAGTCCCTGGGGTCACAAAGAGTTGGACACAACTTAGCAGATGAACAACCTCTAGTGTAATCAGAGAAAGGTCTGTGGTACACCTGCTTGATGTAGGGCAATCATATCCGGATATCTGATTCATCTGGCTGAGCCCTAACATTTTCCTCAGCACCTACGATTCCTTGCTTCTGGCCACTGTTTATACCCTAATATTCCCTTCTGTACTTCCACTTTGTCCCTATTTACATGCTGCACCTAAAAATAAAAGGTGAGAAGCTGGGAAGTAAAGTATGTGTTAACCATACATGAGTTTATCCAAGACCCTTTGGATGAAAGAATATCCTCACACTGAAATGCTATATGATATAAAGTGGGGAGAATAAGCTCATTCTGAGCTTTCTATGTTTAGGCTATAACTTGGGGAGACAGAACACAATGCAGGAAAATGTGAGGGCTTCGTGGCAGACCATCTTATTTAAAATACCATCTTCTGAGTTAGGATCAGTAACTCAGCTGCTGCTGCTGCTGCTAAGTCGCTTCAGTCGTGTCCGACTCTTGTGACCCCATAGACGGCAGCCCACCAGGCTCCCCCGTCCCTGGGATTCTCCAGGCAAGAACACTGGAGTGGGTTGCCATTTCCTTCTCCAGTGCATTAAAGTGAAAAGTGAAAGTGAAGTCGCTCAGTCGTGTCCGACTCTTCAAGACCCCATGGACTGCAGCCCACCAGGCTCCTCCGCCCACGGGATTTTCCAGGCAAGAGTACTGGAGTGGGGTGCCATTGCCTAGATTTAATTCACTGTTCCTGAAAAATGAAAACCATTGATACATATTTTTTTCCCACAAGGAGTTCAGAAAAAAGTCTCAAGTCACTGAAAGAAGGATTAATTTGCCTGTAATGAAACTGACACGCAGGAAAAATTTAAAATCAATCTCGTGCTTAAAAGTAGAACAACACTGATAGTACCTTCATATTTTCTCCCTCTTCCTACTGCTAGCTTGTTACCAGTGAACACATATTATGCATATTACCCACCAATCTTTCCTCTATTTAAATTAAAAAAAGAAACACCATGTTTTTAATCTATCTATTTGCACTTGGCTGTCAAAACTCACAAAAGCACTCTGATTTCCCTTCATTATTCTCAAGAGAACCAAATGCAGATGAATAAAAAAGAATGAAAGGAGGGGAAATCAAGGGTTAATACATCTTGCTAAATGCAGGAAAATGTAAAAAAAAGAAAAAAAGGAGAACTGAGTTTATTCATGGCCTTTAAAAATCTATGTTAGGCTTTTTCCAATGACAATTACCAGAATCATCAGGTATAAATACAGGCTTTGATTCTTTAACTATCAGATTGTTGTTCTATGATCCTTTTTTCTATTTCACAAGCAATGGCTCTTGACATCAAAGCAGTCCGATCTCTTGATTGGACTTACAGGGTCTTAGAGGCCAGGAAGGACCATCCCTAAGAACTCTGGGGATGTATCATTTTGATGTTGTTGGTCAAAGATCTTGGACAGCCAAGAGACCAACTGCTCATCAAAGGATCAGAGAGATGAAGTTGGATGACTCCTAGTAAGTTCTGGGTCCTGGGGGCAAGATGTCTCTACCGGAACAGCACAATCTCCACTAGTTACACAAATCAACTGATCATTAGAACTTCATGAATGCAGTTTATAGACTTAGCAAATAAAAATAAAGGATGCCCAGCTAAATCTCAATTTCAGATTAATAACACATCAACTTTTTTTAATGGCAGTATTTCTTTATTTTTTTGTCTTTTTTTTTTCTTGCAAGACATTTACTTTACAATGTTGCGCTGGTTTCTGCCATACATCAACATGAATCTCATCAATTTTTAATATAAAACCCTGGATCTTCCCTGGTGGTCCAGTGGTTGAGAATCCACCTGCCAATAGAGGGGACACTAGTTCGATCCCTGCTCTGGGAAAATCCCACATGCCGCAGAGCAACTAAACCCAGGAGCCACACAACTACTGAAGCCTGCGTGCCCTTGAGCCCATGCTCCACAACAAGAGAAGGCACTGCAGCTTGAGAGTAGCCCTTACTCTTTGCAACTAGAGAAAGCCTGGGTGCAGCAATGACGACCTGGCACAACCAAAAATAAATAAATACACAAATCCTTAAAAAAAACAAAAACCTTTTCTGGGAGTGGATCAAAGGGCTATATATGTTAATCAGTATGGATCTATGGACTGTGGGAGGAGCAGGTAGGCAGAAGTAGCATGAGAAGGGATGTGTGTGTTTAATACATAATAAGGACATATGACAAACTTGTAATTCCCTTTCTGTATATTTATTCCTGGCAGAATAAAATCTATCTGTAAGACCATATTTATCTAAGACTCTTTGGAAATGATTCTTTCTGGAGAGCCAAGTTTTTTGTTTGTTTGTTTCTTAATAGCTGGGGAGTTCCATCTTTAGGCAGTAAGACATTTTACATTTTAGCTTCTTCGGTTGGAAATCTTCCTTAAATGTGTCACACATGTATGCCTGCCATTTTAAACAGAAAACACTGCTATTAAGTAAATTTCTGGGACTTTTCTGGCAGTCCAGTGGTTGAGACTCCATCCTTCCATACAGGGGGTGTGGGTTCAATCTCTGGTCAGGGAGCCAAGATCCCACATGCCTTGTGGCCAAGAAATAGATACCGAAAACAGAAGCAATATTGTAACAAATTCAATAAAGACTTTAAAAGAATGGTCCACATCAGAAAAATCTTCAAAAAATTCATCTTCTTTCCTTGAAGAGTCAGGGTTATAATCATGAGCATCTACTACTACAATAGACTTTGATATCTTTAGAATTCATTGAAGGATCTGTTGGACTACGGGCTCTTTCACTCAATATCATCTCTATTCTGCTCTGGGTTTTAAATATTCATATCTGCTTTTGTGTGTCCTGTCTTCTCAGGCTATTAACTGTTATTCTTCCTCTTTTATAATTTTTCAAAATTCTTTCTCCCTTCAATTTGTTTCTCCTTATCTCCTAGGGTTTAAAAATAAGACAGCAAGGCACTAAATTTTGCCCTTAAAATTGTATGAAATTTAAAAGACCCCATGCTGCTGCTGCTGCTGCTAAGTCACTTCAGTCGTGTCTGACTCTGTGCAACCCCATAGATGGCAGCCCACCAGGCTCCTCTGTCCCTGGGATTCTCCAGGCAAGAACACTGGAGTGGGTTGCCATAAAGGACCCCATATTAAGATGGAGTCTCCTATGAAGAAAGCGCATTAACAGGTAAAAAGTGACCATAAGCTGTCTAAATAGCTGCCACATAGATATTCTACTCAAATTGATTGCTAGCTAATACCAGGTAGGTGTTGTTATAAAGTGGGCACTATCTATCCCAGGTAGAAATGTAAGATGTAATGGGCTGCCTCTGGATATATACAGAGTGGTACCTGAGGTAAAAATAATCATGGAGAAAAGAAGATAGAAAAAGATGAGACCAGTAGCCTACAGGGTTGGTGATTTTTGGTCCAACAGACAGTAGACACCAGGGCCATCAGAAACAAGAGAGACCATCTGGTCTGCCATGCCCTAGCTTATGTGAAACTTTTGCATTCATTTAATCACCTGTACCGTGGTTTTCTCATTTGTAAAATGATGTTGATCGTTAACACCACTCTTGGGAAGTAAGGAATATTTCCTGCTGTTGTCATTTTTCTAAACTGCTCCTAAGGGATACAGTGTCTACTATTTTTCCACGTGATTAGCAAGGACTTTCTAATGGAACAGAACCCCAGTCTTTATGGTCATGATTTACAAGTGCAGAGTTTCTGTGTCTTGAAGGTGGCACTTCTGTGCTTACGCATAGGCTGATCTCTTCTATTCCTTGGAAAACAAATCTTGAGCAAGGCCTGCCATTTGGTTTTGGAACTCCACAGCTGCTTCTATTCCCACTCTTTGCCTCTGACACAGATGGGGTTAATGAAGACCTAGACTTTTAGATGTGTGTGGCACCGAGAGGGTAGGGTGGGATGTGAATAAGAAGCCTTACTTATGACTCCAAGTTTAAGTTTCCTATTGGTGCCTCTTCCCTGACAAATCTTGAACTGCTTAGGGTTGGGCTATGTTGTTTGTGGGCAGAAGAGGGGGTGGTGGAGGAGCATTCCTTAGGTGTTTGTCCAGCTATTTATAAAGCCAATAATTTATTTCCTTATTTGGTTGGTGTCATTGTTGCATACAATTTTCTCTATAGCAGACTTGGAGGGAAGAGGGCAGAGCAGCATGAATCTAACTCAGCCCCATCCAGAAATCTTGTCGCTCCTCGAGCTTATGGTGACTACATTATATGAAAGCTTGACACACAGTAGGCCCTGTGTAAGAGGGAGGAGAACAGAGTAGAGGAAAATAAAATGGAAAAGTGGTAAATCACTACCTGTTAGGTAATGTTCTACCTAACAGGGAGGCTGTGAGGAATATTGATGAATGATTGCAAAGCTTTTTGGAAAGATAAAAGCTATAGAAATGCAAAATAATAATATCAAGGAAGTAGAGATGTCAGTTGAATATAAAAGAGACAGCTTTTATTCCCATACAAATATCTTGGTCACTATCAGCAGCAGTGAAGAAGAAAACAGAAGAGTATCTGACAGTTTAATAGCATTTTGTTAAAAATAGAACATGTTTTAAGAGTGTCTGGACTTTCTTTAAAATGGAAAGATGAGACCTGACTCACTGCCTGATGGAATAGATTCAGAAGTGCCTCAGGCAAAAATCACTGGCTTTCCCACCTCTGATTTCTTACATTAATTACATTGGAAGGGCAAATTTGGTTTATGAGAGGAACGACGCCAGGAAGCCACACTGGTAGGCAAAGTACCACTTCACACGGGGGCAGTTTGTGAGTGCTCGACTCTGAACAGCTCAGTCTTCCACCCTAGATTTAAATCTCACTTGAGCTTCAAATCTCTGGCCCATCATATTCCTCCTGAGGATGTCCTAGGGGTTTGAATAAATTGAAAAAACCCCCACCAGCTTAAGGATTTACATTAAGGAACCTGGGGTGAGGGGGAGCTCTTAGCTCTTTCTATGAGTGTTCTGAGGCTGCACTGCTATGCAAAAAATAGTTCATCTGGCAGAATGAATTTGGGAAACACTGGATTAAAAAATACCAGCTTATTTTTAAAAGTAAAAGTCCCTACAACATTTAAAATGTTATACGTATTGTGAATTTCCAAAAGATAAAGGCAGTGTATTCCTCAAATTTATCTGACCATGAAACTGCTTTCCAGAGTGTTTAATAGAATAAGGCATAAGGCACACTTCGGGGAATACTGTTCTGGGGCCACCTACAGATTTTTCTTTTCGGCTTAGGCTTCCTAAGTATTTTCTAGAGAGAGCTGAATTTTCAGAAGAGCCAAGGAAATGGAGTTGAGGATTCCATTTCAGTCTGAACAAACTATTTCGGTTGCATCTCAGACCACTTTAGTAGCAATAGATGATTCTCTAAATTTGTTCTAGAGCCTGAAGTTTGCTGCATACATTCAGGTACCCAAAAGAGAGTTCTTGGAGCTTAACAAGATATAATTAGATGGAGATCCATTTGGTGATCAGCCAGCGGCCCATCTTCCCTCAATGTGCCTGAATCAGGTAGACCTCATGTAGAAGAAAGCTCGAGATTTGGGCAGCACGAGGCTTTTTTCTCTGAAGATTGTGAGAAATCTTCAGTTATGACCGCCTCACTGAATAGCCATAAAGGGAGCTCAAACAAGGCAAGGGATGAACTAGTGTATGTAAAGTTCTCTTTGGTCACTCTGAGAGCACTTTGAGTGTGGGTTACAGAGGCCAATGAGCTATCATTTGAAACCATACATCAACATGTAGACAGCCATGGGCATCTCAGCTGGCACCATGGTATAAATGTAGACAAATTAGTTCAGTGTCTGGAACCCAAAGGATACAATTGTGCTGATGTCATGGAAAAGGATAAAAGAAGCCTCATTTTAACGTTAAACACGCACGTATGTAACTAAGGCAGCCAATCTGAAGCCAAAGCAGATGAGTTCAGGGTACAAAGAATAACATTTTTAGCTAGCTCGGCTTCCTTTCAAACAGTCTTTCTCAACAGTGAAAGCTTTCTGAGAAATGCATTTATATAGGTACAAAGCATGTGTCTCCGTGACAGCAGTAGTCTTTATTTGCATCAGATTCACTTTAACACCTGTTTATTTCAGAGGGCAGAGCCTTCCTAGGAAATCCTCCAGAAATGGGATTACATAAGGGAAGGATGCCTCACTTTGGAAAGAAGAGATAGAGCAGAGCATTCACAGTTACTATAAGTCATTGGGCCTAATTTCCCTGGTGAATAACAGAAAGGTACTTTTAAAAAATTAATATTAGGAGAGCTGCAATTACCCTTGTGTGCATAACTGCCTGATGCCTAATTTTAAATCACATCCTAGGAACACATAAGTATTCATCAGAAGGTGGAGAGTGAATTATCTCAATAACTCAATCCTACACATCCACTAAATCTTATTTGTCAAATTGCCATGAAATCTAAATGTGATGCTGTTTTATACTGTTGATTAGAATGATCTGGTATCTGTCTCTATACATAGTCCAAACATCAACTTTGCACAGTCAGCAACACACTAGATTCTTAAACATCCCGAGAAGGGGACATGGCATCTGGCTCCGCTTTAAATTGTGCTTACTATTGACAACAAAATTCTCTAAAAATGGCACTGGAGTCTATATTTATTCACATCTAATTTATTGCAGAGGGACAGACCTAGTTTCCAAACTGAAATATGGTCTTCCTGATGACCATTAGGAATGTCCTGCTTTCTTAAAATGTGAATGGCAGAAAGACAATGAAGGATCATCATAGATTATAATCCTTTACTTCCTCACAGTGGTTCTCTAAGTATGATAAATAATTTGGATGTGGAATTACACTTAACTAGTTACCCTTGGGATGTCTGTTTCATGACAAGCCTTCCCTAAGCTTGACAGACTAGAGAATTTCAGCGTGGATTGTGATCTTGCAGATGCTACTTTCTAAAAAAGTTGAAGTAGGACAAGAATAAGAGCTTCATCTTAACTCAAACTGCTCTTGAATATCAGAGCCAGCATTTCCTACAAACTTTGACCCTAGGTCTCAAAGACAGGCATTTGAGGATCATCTACGCTTACCAGTTTTCTGCACAGTGATAAGTTGGAAGGTAAGTTGGAAGGTAAAAGGGCAGATGCGCAACCAAAGGGAGAGAAGTTGGCTGTCTCATTGATTTGACTCCTGGTTTCTTTTTTGTTTTTGTTTTTTTGTCTTCAGTATCAAGGGGAAAACTTAAAATAAAAATGGCGAACTAGAAAAAAAAAATCATATTCTCTTGTTAGGTGCTTCATGGGCCCATGGCCCTAATACAGTGGATTCTGCATCAGATGAAAACAATTGCTGTTGGCTTATGGCTATAGATCTTGCAGTCAAAAAATGTCTAATGTAGTATAAACTATTTTCCTATTTATTTGTTAACATTCTTCTTTACTGAAATTTTTACCTTTTTCTCTCCAGATTTTAACAAGGTCAAAAAAATTTCCATATCTCCAACCCACACATATTTTCCTTATCCCTCTTTGTTCAGCTTTGCTCTGGTCGTGAGTAGCAGGCTCCTCTTTAAAGCTCAGTGAGAAAACTAAAGCAGCAAGAGCACATTTATGGACTGCCGTCAGCTTCTCTGAACAAACCTTTGGAGTCTCTGCTACAAGAAACATTCTGGGTCTGAGAGTCTGGATTTAAACTGTCAGTGATGGCAACTAAGAGCAACTTACATAATCACTGCCTTTTGCCAATTTAGCAGCAAAATACTAGCTGGAAGGCATATGAAGAAGGCATATGTATAATAATACATTTTTATAGGTTTCAAAGTGTGTCCTTGGCTGCCTTCTTTTCTCGTTCTACTTACTTAACTTAGGCTGCAATTACCCCCTTGATGTGGATACCTCCCAAAATAGTGTTTTAAGGCCACGTCTCTCTGCTGAGCTACAGATACGTTATTTTCAACTATTTTCTACATGTATTAACCAGCATTTCAAAAGTAACATGTCAAAAGTCAATTTTCCATCCTATCATCACAAACCAGCTTATCCCCCTGTATTTCCTCTCTCAGTGTGCTCAGTTGCTCAGTTGTGCCTGACTCTCTGCAGCCCCATGGAGCATAGCCCACCAGGTTCCTCTGTCCATGGGATTCTCCAGGCAAGAATACTGGAGTGGGTTGCCATGTCCTCCTCCAGGGGATTTTCTTGACTTAGGGATGGAACCTGCATCTCTTGCATCAGCAGGCGAGTTCTTTACCACTAGCGCCACCTGGGCAGGCCAATATATGACATCTAAAGGAAAGGAAAGTGAAGTCGCTCAGTCGTGTCTGTGTCCGACTCTTTGTGACCCCGTGGACTGTAGCCCACCAGGCTCCCCCGTCCATGGGATTCTCCAGGCAAGAATACTGGAGTGGGTTGCCATTTCCTTCTCAAGGGGATCTTCCCGACCCAGGGATCGTACCCAGGTCTCCTGCATTGCAGGCAGACGCTTTAACCTCTGAGCCACCAGGGAAGCAAAATCCCCTTAGTAACCTAAGTCAGAGTACTGTAAATCATCTTAAAATTTCAACTTCCATAATATCAACATCCAATTAATGAAGTTAGCTCCAATACATCTTCTTTTCTCCATCACCATGGCCTTAGTTGGACACATTATCTTAACTTGTTAAGACAACTAATTTCTAGGCATATTCAGAGTATCATATCTAACAAGTAGAGAATACAAATTCTCCTAAATACATATGGATCATTTACATTAACTAGTCACATTCAGGAATAAAAAAGCAAGTCTCAATAAACAGGACTGGTATTTACAGATCACAATCTCTGGCCAAAATGCAGTTAAAAGTACAAGCTGGTGACAAAATTTAACTAGAAAACAAAATCCTGTCCATTTAGAAATTATAGATACCTCAGGAGCAATGGTATAAATCTTAATAGAATAAGAATGAACAATAAAAGAAATACTGCAAATCAGCTCCTCTGGGTTTCAGTTCTCAGAGGGTGACCTATGACATTAAGTGTTTACATTATGAAGAAAAAGATGTTGAAGATTAATGAGCTAGGCATCTACTTTTGGAAGTTACTATATGCAGAATACATCATGAGAAACGCTGGGCTGGAGGAAGCACAAGCTGGAATCAAGATTGCCAGGAGAAATATCAATAACCTCAGATATGCAGATGACACCACCGTTATGGCAGAAAGTGAAGAGGAACTAAAAAGCCTCTTGATGAAAGTGAAAGTGGAGAGTGAAAAAGTTGGCTTAAAGCTCAACATTCAGAAAACAAAGATCATGGCATCTCTTCATGGGAAATAGATGGGGAAACAGTGGAAACAGTGTCAGACTTTATTTTTCTGGGCTCCAAAATCACTGCAGAATGGTGACTGTAGCCATGAAATTAAAAGATGCTTACTCCTTGGAAGGAAAGTTATGATCAAGCTAAACAGCATATTAAAAAGCAGAGACATTACTTTGCCAACAAAGGTCCATCTAGTCAAGGCTATGGTTTTTCCAGTGGTCATGTATGGACGTGAGAGTTGGACTGTGAAGAAAGCTGAGCATCGAAGAATTGATGCTTTTGAACTGTGGTGTTGGAGAAGACTCTTGCGAGTCCCTTGGACTGCAAGGAGATCCAACCAGTCCTTTCTAAAGGAGATCAGCCCTGGGTGTTCATTGGAAGGACTGATGCTAAAGCTGAAACTCCAGTACCTTGGCCACCTGATGTGAAGAGTTGACTCACTGGAAAAGACTCTGATGCTGGGAGGGGTTGGGAGCAAGAGGAGAAGAGGATGACAGAGGAAGAGATGGCTGGATGGCATTACCAACTCGATGGACAAGAGTTTGAGTGAGCTCCAGGAGTTGGTGATGGACAGGGAGGCCTGGTGTGCTGCAATTCATGGGGTGGCAATGTTGGATACAACTGAGCCACTGAACTGAACTGAACTGAAAACAACAACATAATAAACTCATAGAAACTAGAAGAAAATGACAACATAGATAAAACCCTAAATTATTGTAAAATGGAACAATATGACAAAAACATGGAAGAAAATGAACAAAATTATGTTTGTCCTATAAAAAATTAAAAATTATCAAGCCTCTGTCAAGAGTAGTCAAAAAAGAAAAAAAAGGAGAAAAGATACAAGTAAATATTAGGAGTAAAAAAATTATCTAGAAGTATGGATGTTAGTCAAAAATTGAATATCACTATAGCTGAAAAAGACAAGAAACTATCACACATATTTTCAGAATTATTATTGTGAAATTAAAAATATTATGTCAAATGTTTTAAAAATTTTGATGAAACAATTATATATCCAAACAATATAACTTATCAAAACTGATTCAAGAAGAAATCTTAAAAGCTTACAGTTTTATACTCGTTTTAGAAGTTTATCTTATAGATTCAAATTCTCCTGTTCCTCAAACACACAAAAAACAGGCTCAGATAAAACTGTAGGAAACAAATTAGAAAAAAAAATTCAAATTTACCTTATCACTCCTGCATTTATAAACATAGGAAAATGTTATTCCATTTTATTAGGCTAGCAAAACTGAAATTATTTCTAAATCTGTGTCCTAGTCTCCTCTCTCACTTCTCCCAGATCTACCTTTCATTCTCAGCACGATTTTCCTAAAATGCAGATCTGATCATGCAGATCTTTTGGGGATACTCTTTTAATCGTTTCTCATTACTACCAGGATAAACCATCAAAGTTCCTTCCTCTGGCACCCTGTCTCCTCATTCATCTCCTCTCTTACCGGCCTTTCCAACTTCATCATTCTTCGTTCCCCCACGCATCTCTATTGCACTTTCCCAAAGATCCTGTGCTTTTGCACTTCTCTGCTTCTTTACTCACCCTCTGACTTTACATTCTTTTCTTTAAAAACTAGATTTAGTTGTTCCCGCCTTTGCAATGCGGGAGACCCGGGTTCGATCCTTGCGTTGGGAAGATCCCCTGGAGCAGGAAATGGCAACCCACTGCAGTACTCTTGTCTGGAAAATCTCATGGATGAAGAAGCCTGTAGGCTACAGTCTATGGTATGCTACAGTCTATGGGGTCACAAAGAGTCGGACACGACTAAGCGACTTCATTTTCTTTGGTCTCCAGGGCATTTTTGCATGTCTTCCTCCTAGCACCTATCTCACCATATTGAACCCTGCTTTCAAAAACAGTTTGTCTTTTTCACAATAATGTAAATTTCTCAAGGGAATTTGTTTGTGGGTCTTCATGGCTCAGCACATGACTGGCACTTGGTGGTTATATAGTATATTTCAGTGTATCATGGATGAAATGATTTTCTGTATGCTTGTCTTGCAATTTAATCATCAAGTAGAATCTTATTTCTGCGGGAAATAAGTACAAAGGGTACAGAGAACAACCAAAAATGCAGTTTTGAAATACACTCCATTTGTAGGTTGGGATTGTCCCTATTAGTTATGAAAAGTTTCTCAAAAGTTTGGAATATGGGGAGACAATAAGAGCATCACCTTTCTCTCCTAAGTACTTCAAAGGGCAGGAAGCTCACAGGTGCTCTAATAGGAGACACTGATGAGATTGGGAAGCATTCTTTAGTGCACAGACACACGGCATCCTGAAAAAAAATCAATGTTTTACCTTCCTCCCTGCTGGGTTTCATTTCACAATACAGAGCTATCATTACAAGCTTCCAAAATATACCTGTTCAGTTTTTCATCTGTGAACAACATTGCACTGATTTCAATTAAATTTCAAAATAGGTACTCTAGAGTCCTGTCTAGAATTTTTAATATTTGGCCTTTAATATAAATTGATCCTTTTCGACTGAGTCAGCAACACAAAACCAGGAAAAGGCTTTGAGAGTTATTAAAGTCACAGGCTGTGCAGCTGTATGGGGCTTACTTGGGAACATGTACTATAGAAAATTCAGCTCTGCATAGAGAAGTCACATGTTTACAATACATCAAAGATCTGGCATAAGAACCCAGCAGGAGACACAAAGATGCTCATTTCCCTTAGCTGCACTGGCACTTGCAGTTCTCAGCAAAAGAGGAGGCAACATGTCGATTGCCCCTCAGGAGCATCTCTCATCCTAGAGTGTCAGCAAGTCAAGAGCCTATAGAATATTTGTGAGGGGATTCTGGGAGTGAGAAAATACTGGGCATTCCTGTTTTGCAAAATGCTGGGGAGGTAAGATGAGGTCAGCCAGAATTCCCAGGTCATGGGGCTCTGGCAGAACTGGAAATAGCATAAATGACTTTTGGCATTCTGTCTGTTCATCTGACCACTGGACCATGGAAACAGGTGCTAAAACCTTATGGAGAGTAATTAGAGCTCCCATCCAGACTATAGGCTTTTGCCAATGTCAAAAGAAAAAAAGAGCTGATGAGGTTACCAGCCCAGGGAATTTCACTCTGTGGCTCTCGCCTTCAGTATTTTGCCAGAAAATGATTCAGTGATGGAGTTCAGCCATTTGTAACATGTGTCCCTTCGTCTTTGAGAGATCAGAGGTAACTAACGAAGTTACTTTTATTCACTCCATTTCCTCTATCTGAGATCAGTATTTATTAGGCATGGTACTGAGACTACACTTGATTTCCCTGAGTTGTTTTTCATATAAGTGTTGAGGGAAATAATACTGCTCTGGAGAGCAAATGACTTAGATGAATCAGATGTTGTCTGGGGGTAGGTACTGCCATGAGATCAACTTCGTTATCATACTTATTGCAACACGTAGCTATCTGCAGAGTAAACTTCAAAGAGTAAGCAGTTCACAGCTCTGTAATCCAAAGAGGGAGACAGTATGGAAGAGCAAAAAGATCTTTAACTTGGGAATCCCATTTCTCTCTCCTCCTAGCTGCATATCCAGGAGCAAGTCACTTCAACCATCAAAGGCTTAATTTATTCATCTGTAAAGTAAAGCTAATAGCTTTGTTTGCTGAAGGCTTTAAATAAATTACTATGTATAAAGAGTTTGGCACAGTTTTTGGCACACAGCAGGTGCTCCTTGCATGTTAAGTCCTGTTCCTTATTTTAGACAGGCTTTTCCAAGAGAGCTCAGAGATGAGATGTGGTCCAATAATCAGGTATTACATATTAAACTGAATTAGAGTTGGCTAATTATATCTTTGCTAGTTGAGCAAAGAATGAGCAAAATAACTTTTGGGGAACTGATCTGAATTCTTAGTCGGGTTCTACATAGAGAAACCCAAGTAAAGAGGTAAACAGTAACCCTAATAATTTGATGTTATCACCAAGTCAGAATAATTGGGATATGGAAAACAAACTCCCTTTCCTTCAGCAACTGCACAAGTAGGTTGGTTTCCCATCTCAGTCCTGAACTGTCAAACAGCCAACACACCCAATGGAACTAGCTACAGTTGCCTTCAAGTCTTGTTTCCTGCTTCCAGCTTGCTCCCACTTGGGTCAATTTTCTGCTCAGCTTATGACCTTAGTTCCAACTCCCATTCCTGCTTCTCTAGCTTATCCATCTTCTGAGTTTCTGCTCTCCTTCAAGCTCACTGTAGGCTCTGTCCCCAGTCAGATTTGCCTGACTCCCCATGAAAGAAAATTCACAGGGAAGAGTAAGATAACAAAAGGCAGTTCCCAAATAATTGGGTACTTGTTTGTGAGCATAATATAAACTTAACAGTAAAAAAAAAATGTTTTCAATGAAATGGTTTAGCTTGTAATCAAAGCAAAATTACGGATTTGTATGTGAAACATTTTGCAGAAGCAAAGGAAAGGCTGCCACTGTTGGATAGGATGCCCAACTGCTGTTGGCTAAGACGGGACACCTCAGGAGATAGTCAGTCTTCTTATCCTGAAGATCACCACGACACTTGCTGAGCAGTTTCCACTCAGACAACATAGTTTGTCTCATGTCACTGCTGACTTCAACAGTCTGCAGATGGATCTTTCACGTTAAAAGAGTGCTAGTGACCTATGCTTAACTCATGGAGAGATTTGAAGCCAGTTGGTGAAGTCCTGCTGCTTAACCAAAAGGGGACAATAAGAAAACTTTCCCTATATTTTCTTAAGAAAAAGAACCAACACCGGAAACCTCTCTCTCAACGTCTCATCTAATGATTTTAGGTCACTCCACACCTTAGAAAATTGCTGTACCAAACTTAATCAGTTACAGACTTATCCCTTATCTTATTGCTAACATGGATTCTCTAGTATAATCTGTCCATCTGTAAGGATCAGAAGAGAACATTGCTGATGGGCAGATTTGCAGATCTCAAACATGGGAACTGATCTTGGTATTTAACTAAGTGAAGGATAAAGATGAACTCCTATTCAAATCTTCCACAAGTCCAACTTTGATGCTCATAGCTTGACCTTTTCTCATATATTCTTCATATATTTAGCCTGTGATATTTATATAGAACTTATTTCTGCTATGACCAGAACACAAAAGAGAAATAGGAAAATAAAAGGATGAGATAGCATTACTATGTGATTGCTGTTAATATATCTCTTTTAGTGCAAAAAAATAATTATTTTTGAGTCCTTAATCTACATCAGAGACCTCACAGTTTCCTTCCTGAAGTCCTCTCCACTTACAGCTTGCCTGTCTTCACCACCAACCTACCTAGAAGATTGGTCTGGCCCCAGGCATTGAATCCCTCCTGCCTTCAGTCAAGAGGGACATAAGGTGCTCTAATTCACTTCTAGAGTTCCAAACCAGATCATCCGAGGTGTTTGTTTTGTCTCCCATGACCTTATACTTGAATTTAAATAGTATAACTTTTATCTATTTCTGGAAGTCTCACTTTAGATGCTAATTCTGGTAAAACCTGGATTCCTGTGTTGTTTGATATATTAATATATACACTTTCCTGATCTTAATGGCTGTGTAGATTCAGTATCTATCTAGGACTGGGGAGTGACCTGATTTTAGACAGTCTTGTTGCCTCATCCCTCTTAGCCTTGATTTCCCTTTTGCTATCCCAATAACAACAGGTTTCTGATGCCAACTGCATTCTGGAATTTCAAGAGTTTGGGGTCTAGCTTTCTGACTCTCTGCTCACTTGCCAGATCTCATATTTCTGCTAGTTCCCCAGTTTGGCTTCTCTGAGTCTGTATAATCATGAAAATGGTCCTTTTGGCTTGTTTTTTGCACTCTTTTTTTACACTCATGACATATGAGTATAAAACCAGTTGAAAGATCTCCAAACGAATGATTTAAGTGTCAAATTCCCAGGTGTTTATTTCTGTTCTCTTGGTATAGTCATTCACTTAGCTTACAATAGTACTTGTTTTTATTTCAAGAGCAATATAAGATTTCCACTACCCTCATTGCCTACAAATACACTTTGACTTGGAAACTCCTATTTCTAGGTGCTGACTCAATCTGTATGTTTATATTTCCTAACTTTTTTTAAAAATTAAGAAATATATCACTTCTTAGGATGAGCAGTATCTGTTTGATAGGTTGAAGGCCTCTCTCTGATTTTGGGGCAAAGGTACCCAAGGATACAGCTTGAAATGTTCTAAACAGCTACAGAGATATCATCTGTACTCCATCAATTGTGGGTCAAAAGTAGTAAGAGACTAGTCAAGATAAATAGACTTTCATGAGAAATTTGTTATATTAGATAGGAGTTAATTTTGCATTCATTTAGCTCATTCTATATAAAATTTCTATTCTATAAAAAATTCCATATAAATTTACCCTTCTAAAAAGCCAACATGAATATATTTATCCTCCTCTTTACACTACTATGTTTAGCTTAGTTATTTTTGCTTGTAAAGACACATCTAAATTCTTGATTCTGTGTGCTCGTATTAGTGTTTGTCTTAATAACAATACTTTTCACATTATATACATGTTCTCTCATTTGATCTTATTATAACCCTGGGAAGAAAGTAAGGAAACATTTTTAGTATACTTAGTTTACAGATGTTCAGAGAAATTAGGTAAAATATTCAAGGCCCTAGGGCTAGTAAAAAGCAAAATCCAGGTATTTCTCTAAATCCTCCTTCTTCCATCCAGCAGTTCTCAAGACTTTTCACTTAAGAAAACTGGGAAACAGAGTCAAGCAGATTCTTGTTTCTAGAGATCTACAATATAGCTTCAAAAGTCTATTGCAAATGTAAGATGTCTTTGATATTTCATGTTTTATAAAAATTCAAGTAAAATTTGCATTTTCTCTGTATTATATCAGTGTGTATTTCACGTAAGCAATGCCTACTCTAGCTTTTCCACCCTTTTGATTTTTTTTGATGCATCTTTTTTATTTTGTCTCACTTACCTAAATTAAAATTAATATTAAGCAAAATTATATTTCGTTGTCCTTAATTCCATGTATATAGAACTTAAAAATAGAAACTTTTTAAATATCATTTTTGAAAGAAATTCTGAATGTAGGTTCAAGATATTTACCTTAAGCTGTTTTGATTATTGTTTTTTTTTTTAAACTGGAGTATAATTGATTTACAATGTTGTGTTAGTTTCTGCTGTACAACAGCATGAATCAGCTATGCATGAATCGGCTCCCTCTTGAACCTCCCTTTCACCCCTCTAGGTCATCACAGAGTATGGGCTGAGCTCCCTGTGCTATACAGCAGCTTCCCAGTGATTTTTTAAACTTTGAAATTTTGAGTTAACTGTAAATTCACATGTAGCTGTAAAAAATAATGCAGAAATCACTGTGAACTCCCTGCCTACTTTCCCCATGGTAAAAATATGGCACAATACCACAATCAGGATGTTGGCATTGATTCGTTAAAGATACTAACATCCCATCGACACAAGGATCCCTCACATTCCTCTTTAATAGCCACAGTCTACCTGTCCCTATCTCTTCCTTAGCCCGAAAACACTAGTATGTTCTTCATTTCTATAATTTTTTTCCTTTTCAGTGTTATACAAATGAAGTTGTAGAGTACATAACTTCTGGTGTTGGCTTTTTTCAGTCAGTGTAATTCACTGAAGAATCATATGGGTTTCTGGGAATATCCATAGTTTATTCCTTTTTATAGCTGACGTGTGGCCCATGGAATTGATATACCACAGTTTAACTTTCACTGGACATTTGGGTTGTTTCTCCTTTGGGGCTATTATAAGTAAAGTTGCTATAAACTTTTGTGTACAGGCTTTTGTGTGAACATAACTTTTCATTTCTCTAGGATATATGCCTAGGAGTATGGTCACTGGAGCATATGATAGTTGTATGTTTAATTTTTAAAGAAAATGCCAAACTTTTTCCAGAGTGGCTGTACCATTTTACATTCCCAATAGCAATATATGAGTAATTCAGTTTCTCCACATCCACACCATCATTTGGTGTTGCAATATATATTTTTTTAATTTTAGCCATTTTGAGAGATATGTAGTGGTACCTCATTGTGGCTTTAATTTGCACTTGGGAGGCCTGGCGTGCTGCAATTCATGGGGTTGCAAAGAGTCGGACACGACTGAGCGACTGAACTGAACTGAACTGAATAGTTAATAATGTTGAAAATCTTTTCATCCTTGTTTGCCGTCTATATATCCTCTTCAGTAAAATGTGTGTTCATTTGTTTTGTTCATTTTCTGAGTTGTTTTTGTTTGTTTTCTACTACTGAGTGTTGAGAGTCTCATATATTCTAGATATCAGTCCTTTGTCAAATAAGTAGTTTCCTCCACTTTCTAATTTATTTCACTTTTTTCAGAAGTTTTTTCAGGGTATAAGTTTTTAATTTTGATGAAGTCAAATATCATTTTTTTCTTTTTATGGATTATGTATTTGGTGTCAAGTGTAAGAAAACTCTAACACCTAGGTTGATTTTTTCCCCTAAAATTTTATAGTTTTGTATGTTATACTCAAGCCCCTTTGTTGGTCCTTTGGTTAGAGAGAGCAAGCTTTTGTTGAGGATTTTTGGTCTACATTCATTGGCATTTCCAGGTTGCCAGTTTCTACAACTCTAAGCCTGGGATTTATAAACAAAACAAAACCATAGAGAAGTTACAGCCATGTTGTCCCTTGCATCCCAAGGACCTGACCTAGTTTGTCTCTTCTCTCCAACTTTTAGACTCGTCTATGTTTGATTCCAGTGGTCACGTATGGATGTGAGAGTTGGACTGTGAAGAAGGCTGAGGACTGAAGAATTGATGCTTTTGAACTGTGGTCTTGGAGAAGACTCTTGAGAGTCCCTTGGACTGCAAGGAGATCCAACCAGTCCATTCTAAAGGAGATCAGTCCTGGGTGTTCATTGGAAGGACTGATGCTGAAGCTGAAACTCCAATACTTTGGCCACCTCGTGCAAAGAGTTGACTCATTGGAAAAAACCCTGATGCTGGGAGGGATTGGGGGCAGGAGGAGAAGGGGACGACAGGGGATGAGATGGCTGGATGACATCACTGACTTGATGGACATGAGTCTGAGTGAACTCCAGTAGTTGTTGATGGACAGGGAGGCCTGGCGTGCTGTGATTCATGGGGTCAGACACGACTGAGTGACTGAACTGAACTGAACTGAACTGTTGTTTGTTTTAAATGAATCATGTAGGTTTTTGTAATTTTATTTTTCTGGAGAAACAAGGATAAATAAGTTTACTCTGTCTTTCCATAAGTGGATGTTCCCCAATTTAACTTTTAAGTAGAACCTGATGGTTTAGAAAATATATCATGTTTATTCTGGCAGGTGAACTATATGATTTTAATAAGTCCAAAGATCTCCTGGAGAAGGAAATGGCAACCCACTCCAGTTTCCTTGCCTGGAAAATCCCATGGATGGAGGAACCTGGTTAGGCTACAGTCCATGGGGTCACAAATAGTCAGACATGACTGAGCGACTTCGCTCACTCACTCAAAGTCCATAGCACAAGACTATGGCGGGGGGTGGGGGGGGGGCAGTGTGTGTGCAGATACTTCAATAAGTTGCAGGATTTTCGTG
Source organism: Ovis canadensis (assembly GCF_042477335.2). Lineage (NCBI taxonomy): Eukaryota > Metazoa > Chordata > Mammalia > Artiodactyla > Bovidae > Ovis > Ovis canadensis. The sequence goes on from NC_091245.1 coordinate 183,875,835, forward strand.
TTGATTTTAAAATGAGAGAGAAAAACTGATCTTCATCAGTTAATCACCTCTAGGGGAGAGCATATAATTGATACTATTTTTTTCTCTCTGACTTTACTTTCCTCTAGACTTACAGCAACTCATTTTCCAGTGTTTTTACTCCATCCCACTCAACTGGTTGTATTGACATCTCCAGCTCACGGGCTGCATGGCAAATCTACATCCTTACTGACCTACAGGCTTCTGTCAGTCCCCAAATGTTTATTGAATGCCCCCTGGGGCAGAGACCTGTGCTGGGTGCTCAGCAAGCTAGCAGCAGCCAGTGTCCTTTGGCCTCCAGCCTCCCCAGAGCAAGGACTGTCAGACAGCTGAAGGGTGCACAGGTGTTTTAGGTTAAAAAAAAAAACTGCCCTAGATATGCCTTTCTTCAACAAAGCTCTTTTGAAGCTGTCTGAGTATTATCTTCAAAAAAAAAAAGGGGGGGGGGAATATGTAAACTTCCACTGATGAGGGATCTCTCTTTGACATGGAAATTGAGGAGAAAAGTGAGTAATATATCATTAATATGGGGCTCTTCCATGAAACATTAGTTTTTCCATAAGGACAGTGTCTTCTTCATGCATGTCTCCTAGCATGGTCCCTGGCACAAAGCAAAGGCTAAAATCCACATCACATGTAGTTTTTATGTGTAAAGCTATGTAAAGCCACCTTGAGAAGGTAACATCCAGGGAACTAAACTGCATAAATCACTATGGCAATTTTGCCAGAATCCTTCTACCATGATCACCCTCAATATCTGATTAAATTCCTTATCCCCCACTATGCCACCCTTTATATCTGATCATGCTGGCCTGCCTTTAGCAAGAATCCAGCTAGGTCAATTGCAAGGTTAAGAAATTCCTCTTAAACTTGGATATCTCTTCCTATAGTAATTTTGATCAGCTAGCCTCCACCCTCCCAACCCCAACCCGCTGCCCTAACTTAGTCCTTGGCCATAAATTCCTACCTGTTCTTGCTGTATTGGGAGTTAAGCTTGATCCCTGGGCCCTACTGGAGTAGTCTTCATATTTTTCACAAGTCCTGAACAATGCCTTCCTTACCATTTTGACCATGTCAGAATAAGTTTTGCTTTAACAATCTCTAAATCTAGGGGAGAACTTGAGAGGTAGCTTCTTTTCTCTTCCTTTCTCTTATCATATTTCTTTCTATTATCCCTAAGAGTTAGATAAACTGAAGAGATAAGCATCTCTCTTAAGCTATCCCTAGATCTATGCTTTTTAGCCGCATGCCATATAAAATCCGACCTAGTGTCAGGAAGAATGGGGCCTTAAGTGCTCTAAGGCACAGAGACACCAAACTTATCCATTCTTCCTAACCTCTCAGGATTTTTCTGCATTGATGGCAAATTGGAACTAGGAAGTTTATTTTTATCCTTGAAAGGGCTGTATCCTGAGTTTGACTCGAAAGGGGGTGAGACAACAATCACCTTGAAAGGGGCAAGGGTGGGGAGAGGTGCAGAAGGTAGGGACTGTTTATTTCGTTTATTTACTGGGAAGCCAGAAAGCAGTGAGAGGTTGATGTCTTGCTGTGATACGGAGACTGTCTGAAAAGGGTTTTCCTCTCACCCTTTCCCTGCTCTTATGTAAGTGAGGCTGGAATTGGGACCCCCAGGATTTGCTGCATCTTTCTACTCTCTAGTTCTTTTCAACTGTGACCAAGCACCCGAGTGAAAGTCTGACATTGCTAACATGGCTGAGACAACTCCCACGCTATTAAATATGGCTAAATCAGCTCCCTTCTATTGGGCAAAGTTTCATGACAACTCAAGTGATAAATTTAGAAGTGGAGAAATGAGATGGGGTTTTCTCAAGTGTCTGTTTGCCTACTTCTAAGTGGTTTGGCTGACTACAGAATTTTGCTGCTGGAAATTTTATGCATGAGGACATGAAGTTTAGAAAGGTGAAACAACATGACTTAGATCCTGCAGCTAATTAACGGCAGGGGTGGATCTTAAATCTAAGTTTTCTCACTCCCAGCTTTTTCTTCTCCATCACTGAATGAAAAACTTCTGAGGTCACCTTGCTGCAGCCTTTAAACGTTAGTCTCAGGAAGTGATCTGGTCATGGGATGACCTGGTGCTAGATACAATCCCTAGAATATTATGCGAACTCTGGCCCAGAAGGAAGGGTAATTAACATAAAGTCACTAGAAGTACCTTGGGAAGACAGCTGTGTTTCCAGTCATTCTCATTTGACAGAGAAAGAATGAGATATGGGTTTGAGGCCTCGTTTTTACTTTACAGATGAGTGAAGCACATCCTAAATGTCGAATATTAAAGCTTAAGGTCCGCACCAATCATCCAAAGTGAAGTAGATGCAAGAAAATGCAAGAGCCGTAGACGATGCCTGACCCTGCTTATAGTTATGCCTTCCACCTGTTTTTTCTCTTCAAAACATACTGCTTAATCAACTAGGGCCTGCACTGTAAGGGATTCAGAATAGAGCTCTGATATGGGGAGCTCCAAGGGGCTCAACAGCCATGAGACAAAGCAAACAGATGTTTTCAATATGGAAGCCAAAACATCTTAAATACACAATAAGCACTATTAACTTTATATAACATGTTTGGCAAATATCACCACTTCCTCTCAAGTATAAATTCCTATCATCTAACAGAACTTAATAGTTCAGATCAAGAGCATAAAGGCCATTCAATCATTCATAACATTGATGTATGAGATGTATCAAGCTAGTATGTATCTCTATAGTGTTTAGTGGTAGTCTTTTTTACCTTCTCTTACAATAATTTCATGTTTAACATATGTTTTTTGCCCAGCTTTATTGAGATATAATTTACATACAATATTTTGTAATACATTGTGATAGTTTGATACATACATATATTGTGAAAAAGACAAAATAATCTTGGTTTGTTTCCAAGGCAAACCATTCAACATCACAGTCATCTAAGTCTATGCCCCAATGCTGAAGAAACTGAAGTTGAACAGTTCTATGAAGACCTATAAGATCTTCTAACATCAAAAAACGATGTCCTTTTCATCATAGGGGATTGCAATGCAAAAGTAGGAAGTCAAGAGATACCTGGAATAACAAACAAGTTTGGTTGAGTACAAAATGAAGCAGAGCAAATGCAAACAAGTTTTGCCAAGAGAACACACTATTCATAGCAAACACCCTCTTCTAACAACACAAGAGACAACTCTACACATGGACATCACCAGATGGTCAATACTGAAATCAGATCGATTATATTCTTTGCAGCCAAAGATGGACAGCTCTATACAGTCAGCAAAAACAAAACCTGGAGCTGACTATGGCTCAGATCATCAACTCCTTATTGCAAAATTCAGGCTTAAATTGAAGAAAGTAGGGAAAACCACTAGGCCATTCAAGTATGACCTAAATCAAATCGCTTAGGATTGTATAGTGGAGGTGATCAATAGATTCACTGGATTAGATCCAGTAGATAGAGTGCCTGAAGAACTATGGACAGAGGTTCATAATATTGTACAGGAGGTGGTGACCAAAGCCATTCCAAAGAAAAAGAAATGCAAGAAGGCAAAGTGATTGTCTGAGGAGGGCTCATGAATAGCTGAGAAAAGAAGAGAAGTGAAAGGGAAAGGAGATTGAGAAAGATAGAGCTAACTGAATGCAGAGTTCCAGAGAATAGCAAGGAGAGATAAGAAAGCCTTCTTAAGGGAACAATGCAAAGAAATAGAGGAAAACAATAGAATGCGTTAGACTAGAGATCTCTTCAAGAAAATTAGAGATACCAAGGGGACATTTCATGCAAAGATGGGCACAATAAAGGACAGAAATGGCAAAGACCTAACAGAAGCAGAAGATATTAAGAAGAGGTGGCAAGAATACACAGAAGAACTGTACAAAAAAGATCTTAATAACCTGGATAACCACGATGATGTGGTCACTCACCTAAAGCCAGACATCCTGGAGTGTGAGGTCAAGTGGGTCTTAGGAAGTGTTATTATGAACAAAGCCAGTGAAGATGATGGAATTCCAGCTGAGCTATTTCAAATCCTAACAGATGATGCTATTAAAGTGCTGTACTCAATATGTCAGCAAATATGGAAAACTCAGCAGTGGCCACAGGACTGGAAAAGTCAGTTTTCATTCCAGTCCCAAAGAAAGGCAATGCCAAAGAATGTTCAGACTACCACACAATTGTACTCATTTCACATGCTAGCAAGGTAATGCTCAAAGATTCTTCAAGCTGGGCTTCAACAGTACATAACCGAGAACTTCTAGGTGTACAAGTAAGTTTAAAAAATGCAGAAGAAACTGAGATCAAATTGGAGAAGACTCTTGAGAGTCCTTTGAACAAGGTCAAACCAGTCAATCCTAAAGGAAATCAACCCTGAATATTCATTGGAAGGACTGATGCAGAAGTTCCAATATTTGGTCACTTGATCCTAAGAGTTGACTCATTGGAAAAGACCCTGATGCTGGGAAAGATGGAGAGCAGGAGGAGAAAGGGATGACAGAGGATGAATGAGATGGTTGGATGATATCACCAACTCAATGGACATGAGTTTGAACAAACTCTGGGAGATAGTAAAGGACAGAGAAGCCTGGTATGCTGCAGCCCATGGGGTTGCAAAGAGGCAGACATGACTTAGCAACTGAACAACAATATATTGTGAAATGATTGCCACAATAATGTTAGGTAACACAGCATTCACCTCACTACTTACCAGTTTGTTGTTGTTATGGAGAAAACATTTAAGATTTATACTTTTAGTGATTTTCATTCTTTTACATTAATTTCATTCATTCATTTCTTTAAAATCCAATTTTCCAGGTACTTTAAGTAATTTTAAAATGCTTCTAGGATGAGGTAATGATTGAATATAATTTCATTTATTTCTCATGACAATAATCGGATGAAATAGCTACTATTCTTATACTATAGGTGGGAAAATGAGAGCTCTGAGATTGTAATTTACTTGTCCAAGGACAGAAGCTACATGCAGGTCTGTCTGTCATAAAAGAATTATATACTTTGCATATATACCTTTATATTTCTAGAGACCTGAAGAGGATAAGTTTAGAAAGTAGAGAGATAGGAAAAATAGTGGTAATATTAGCCTTATAAATGGTACCTTTACTTTGCTATGAATGAGATCCCCAATGTGTATATTATTAAAAACTCTAAGTAAGAGACTCATAGTTCTGCAAAATATAGAATAGAGGAACAAGGGGCTTTGTTAATGATTTCCTGAAACTTGCCTCGGGCTTGCAGCTGGGAATAAGGAAATGATTGCATCCCAAGGCACACAGTAACTTACTGTGGATGGTTTCAAATATTTCTCAGGTTGGGAAACATAAGGGAAAAATAAAATATTAAGGTAAGGGTTGAACTAGGACATTAAAAAATGGTCAGTAGCTGCGGGCAATCCCTGGATACTTGCTTCCATATTTCTAACTTGCAACCAAACCTTTGGTTCCACCTCTTTAGCTGATTGTTTATTACTTGCCTTTGCTCATATATTGTTGCTCCCTCCTGAAATAAAACACTTCAATCCTGGGATCACAGCAACAGGACAAGTCTCTCAGTGATTTCTTCTTCATCACTTTTCTGGAGGTAGCGCCCATGTTGTGTTATCACCAACCCCTGTTCCTTCCTGATACGTCTAAAACATATTTCCAGTTTATTTTTTCCATCTTCAGAAACTACATAACCCAGGTTTCTTTGTTGGGCACTATTAATAAAGGTCACTATATATTTTTCATATTCTCTTATCACTTTTTTCTCATCTTCCTCATTCTACTAAACATTGTTAAAAACACATTTTTCAAGTTCATCATAACTACTAAATATCTGAAAGCTTGCTTTGTTTAAGAATAGTATCCCCAGTAGGAAGAAGGGTTAATTTGGTATTTATTGGATATTCAAAATGGAATGAAATTTTCTTCACTTTTCCCATTTTTACAATTTGCCTGAACATTTATAAAACTATTTATTTTATTAGGTACAGTACATTAACCTTACAAACATGCTAATGACTGAAAATCTGCTGCCTCGGCAACTTCTCTGAATAGAAAAATTATTTCTCTTTATCAGAGAGATTTTAATTATATATTATTATTTCCTAAGAGCACCTCCTGTTCCAAACTGATGCAGTCTTCAAAATGCAAGGACTGTTCAGTGAAAAATAAGAAACAAAGTAGAACCTGTAGCTAACACCGTGGCTGTAGACAGAGGTTATTTTCAACTGCACATTTCTATCTGCTGACCTCTCCAGCTCTCTGATCGTACAGGTCAGTGGTCATTGACTGTTAGCAGAGGACAAAGAAACAGTTTTATTCTTTGAGTGCCATTAAGACCCCAGGTCTGTTGGTGGATTCTTATGTAGGGATATTACCAGCACAGATCTAGGATAAGATCACACTATTCCAAGCAATGCAAAGCTTAGGATTATTCTTCCTTGCCATGGCAAAAAAAAAAAAAAACCTAGTGAAATCAAATGCTCAAAGATTTCTCTCGAAACTGAGAAATGAATGATGTTATTAGGCATGACATTATCTGTTCCTTCAGTAAAACAAATCCCAATTCAGTCATGCAAGGGACACTTTCTGAGATCATGATAACCTCTTAGGATAGCCTGCTTAAATTTGAGATGTGGGGGGAGGGCTTTTTATGTTGTGTCTGGCCAAGACTTTCACCTACATTAGTCTCCTACCGGCATAGCTGTGATGAAGGGCATAGGAATAGCCCACAGTTGGAGCAATTATTCTGGCCCTGACTATGGCTTTGGCAGGGTGACGATGAACTGCCACCCTCAGTGGCTGCTTTGCTCAGAATAAATCCCCAGATGGCTTTATTTTTAGATTTGGGATGAGATTCCAAAAGATAGCATTTTGTCCCTATTTCCGTGGTGCTTATGGCTCAAAGAGATGGGAGGGGGGTATTCTTAACTGCCTCACAATTTGTTTTGAATGAGTTAAATTTGACCAGATTAGATAAGAGCTACCAATCATTTTAGTGCTTTCTACATGTCAATCATTGTGTTAAACTCTTTATATGTATTATCTAATTTAGTCTCACAAACTTAACACAATCTACAGTGTCTCTCAAGCTAGGTGAAAAGAGGTGAATTATCTGCCCCAGAAGAGTTGATGTTTCCTTATTTCCTGTAGGACACGCAACACAGTACTTAAAAATTTCTGCAATTTTTTTTCCCAACTGTTCTGTTCGATGCTGGGCTATCAATAGGACATTCTATATTTAGTTTTCTGAATCTACAAATTAATGCCAACACAATCCATTCAGAGTCGTGTTTCTATACACCTGGGTTCATTTAGCCTTGAGGGAAAAAGTTGCAGGTGACCTTTCTTTATTGTGCTTACCAGACTCAAAATATATATAGTTAAAGTAGCTTGACCAGATCAGCTCAGAAAGACAGATATAACTGCCTCATAACAGGCCAGAGTTATGTTGGCCAACACTTTGCTTTCCACTGCAATTCTAGAGGGCCGTTTTGGGTTAAGTATGCACAACACAAACTGGAATCAAGATTGCTGGGAGAAATATCAATAACCTCAGATATGCAGATGACACCACCCTTATGGCAGAAAGTGAAGAGGAACTAAACAGCCTCTTGATGAAAGTGAAAATGGAGAGTGAAAAAGTTGGCTTAAAGCTCAACATTCAGAAAATGAAGATCATGGCATTCGGTCCAATCACTTCATGGGAAATAGATGGGGAAACAGTGGAAACAGTGTCAGACTTCATTTGGGGGGGCTCTAAAATCACTGCAGATGGTGACTGCAGCCATGAAATTAAAAGATGCTTACTCCTTAGAAGAAAAGTTATGACCAACCTAGATAGCATATTCATAAGCAGAGACATTACTTTGCCAACAAAGGTCGGTCTAGTCAAGGCTATGGTTTTTCCAGTGGTCATGTATGGATGTGAGAGTTGGACTGTGAAGAAGGCTGAGCGCCAAAGAATCGATGCTTTTGAACTGTGGTGTTGGAGAAGACTCTTGCGAGTCCCTTGGACTGCAAGGAGATCCAACCAGTCTATTCTGAAGGAGATCAGCCCTGGGATTTCTTTGGAGGGAATGATGCTGAAGCTGAAACTCCAGTAGTTTGGCCACCTCATGCAAAGAGTTGACTCATTGGAAAAGACTCTGATGCTGGGAGTTTGCTAGCTATGAGACTCTGGAAAAATTTTGCCTAAGCCTCAGAATTCTCATCTGCAATAGCAGAGACAGTAACAGTTGTTTATAGGGTCATTGTAAGTCTTTTTGGAGTAGTTTTAACTATCAGTAAAGGATCTGCCTGCAGTGCAGGAAACCCGAGCTCAAACCCTGGGTTGGGAAGATCCCCTGGAGAAGGAAATGGCAACCCACTCCAGTATCCTTGCCTGGAAAATCTCATGGACAGTGGAGCCTGGTGGGCTGCAGTCCATGGGGTTGCAAAGAGTCGGGCATGACTGAGTGACTAATACTTAATACTTAACTATAAGCACACTTTTGTACAGCAGCTCTCTAGAACATTTTCATCTTGCACAACTGAAACTACATTCATTGAATACTAACACTCTCGTTCCTCCTTCCCCCCAACCACTGGCAAGCACTGTTCTACAGCTGACCCTAGAACAACATAGGTTGAATAGCATGGGTCTACATATATAGGAATTTTCTTCAATAGTAAATACTACAGTATTACTTGGGCTTTCCCTGTGGTGCAGTGGTAAAGAATCTGCTTGCCAATACAGCAGATGCAGGAGACATCTGGGTTCAATCTCTGGGTCTGGAAGACCCCCTGGAGGAGGAAATGGCAACCCACTCCAGTATTCTCGCCTATGGAACTCTATGGACAGAAGAGTCTGGTGGGCTACAGTCCATAGGGTCACAAAGAGGCAGACACGACTGAGCATGCACACACAGTAGTACTACATGATCCATATTTGGTTGAATCTGTGGCTGCAGAACTGTGGACATGTTAGAACCACATATAGAGAGAGCTGACTCTAAGTTATAAGTAAGTAAGTGAAGTCGCTCAGTCGTGTCCGACTCTTTGTGACCCCGTGGACTGCAGCCCACCAGGCTTCTCCGTCCATGGGATTTTCCAGGCAAGAATACTGGAGTGGGTTACCATTTCCTTCTCCAGGGGATCTTCCCGACCCAGGGATCAAACCCGGGTCTCCCGCATTGGAGGCAGACGCTTTAACCTCTGAGCCACCAGGGAAGTTATAAGTAGGTTTTTTTTTTTTTTTTTTTTAACTATATACATGGATATTCTGTTTCTATGGATCTAACTACTTCAGAAATATAAGTGAAGCAATGCAGTACTCATCCTTCTGTGACTGGTTTATTTCATGCTTCAAAATGACCTCAAGGTTCACCTATGTTGTAGCATATGACAAGATTTCCTTCTTTTTCATGGCTGAATGATGTCCCATTATATATATGTCACATTTTCTTTATACATTCAACTATTGTGGAACATTAGATTGTTCCCATCTCTGTCTACTAACAATATTACTGCAATGAACATGGGAATGCAAATATCTCTTAGAGATCTTGATTGCAATTCTTTTGGATGCATATCCAGAAATGAGATTACTGGGTCATATGGTAGTCCTAGTTTTAATTTTCTGAGGATCTGCCACACTGTTTTATCATATTAGCTAAGCCAATCACATTTCCACCAACAGTGCACAGGTTCCAGTTTCTCCTCATCCACTCCAACACTTGTTTTTGTTTTGTTTCTAGTTGCCAGCCTAGTAAGCATCAGGTTATATTTCATCGTGATTTTGATAATAACGTTGATCATTTCATATACATATTGGCCATTTGTGTGTCTTTTTTGGAGACATGCCCATTTTTAATTGTTTGGTGTGTATGTGTGTGTGTGTGTGTGTGTGTGTGTTTTCCCTTGTGCTATTTAGCGAGAAGAGCATGCTGTTTCCCACCTCCATCAGCCCCACCCCCACAACCTGGGGAGTTTATAATCTCTTCCTCCCCCTGGCGTCTTTCTGTGGCACTGCAAATTATCTTGTTTTATAGCACCTAATGTACTATTCTGGAGAAGGCAATGGCAACACACTCCAGTACTCTTGCCTGGAAAATCCCATGGACGGAGGAGCCTGGTAGGCTGCAGTCCATGAGGTCGCTACAAGTTGGACACGACTGAGTGACTTCATTTTCACTTTCATGCATTGGAGAAGGAAATGGCAACCCACTCCAGTGTTCTTGCCTGGAGAATCCCAGGGATGGGGGAGCCTGGTGGGGTGCCGTCTATGGGGTCACATAGAGTCGGACACGACTGAAGCGACTTAGCAGCAGCAGCAGAAATGTACTATTCTTGTCAGCATTCACAAAGCATCCAAATTCAGCTGGTTCCCATCAAGGCCCAGTGTCAAGAGAACAGATGTCAGTCACTCCCCAAAGCTAGAATGACGGATACATGCTCCACTCCTCTGCTTCCCTCCCAAAGAAGAAGTCCTGAGTTGCTGCCTTTTCCCAATCATGATGAGCTGTGCCAGCCATGGCAAGTCATCCCACCTCTTTGTTCTCAGTGTCCTTCCAGCATCCAAACTATGTCTGTTCTGTGGGCACTTTAGGTGGACTGAAACAGAAACTAGTCCCTCAGGCAGCCTTCTAACAAGGTGGAGCATTGGATTGCTACTCTTTTCATTCTGCTGAGGAAGAAGTTCCAAGGTGGTACATTCTTTCCCTGTGCAGAGCTGGATCAGCTTGGGAGAAGGGGTGATGCAGATAAAATGGCTTTTCTTATCTGTTTCAATGCCACTGTTCTTGGCTTTATATTCACCTGGGGTGCTGAAATTTCTTACTTGGATTCTAGAATTCTCAGAAACATATTTGGTTCCTATATCATTGTTAAATCAGTTTTTCTCTGGGGCAACAAGGACTGGGACTTCTTATTCTGTGATCTTGCCAATATCACTTCTCTCTCTTATTGAGATAATCTATGTCAAGTGCTACGCATAATTCTTATATGTAGTATATGTCCAATATGTTTACTTGGCTATTACTATTATCAGAATCATCTTTTACTTTACTGAACATTTGAACTATTTACTGAACATTTGTACTATTTACTGAACACATCATGCTTTTGTGTGGTATCTTCTGCCTGGAATGGCTTTTCCTTCCCTTTCCACTCAGTGAACTTCTACTTAGTTTTCCAGAAGAAGTCTTAATGTCATTACTGTAAATAACACACACACACAAAACCTGCTAAAATATTCATAGCACTTTTTTCATTTTTACTTTAAAATCCATACCACATAGTATCATAATAGATTTAGATTTCAGCATTACCTGTTTTAGAACTTCTTCAGGAGAAGGGCACAACCTAAACTGATCTGTGTTTCTATTCCTGACACTTATCCTTTTTGTTTTCTGTCCATATCCAGCAAGGTGACTGGCATGAGGTGCTTGTTAAATGTCTACCAAATGAATTGTATAGGGTAGACATGCTGCTTTCCTGGAATTTCCATGAAACTTGATTTCAATTTTACGTTAGCAAGAGATCATAAAGTTTTATTCTTTCTTAATTTGAATTTTTTGATCTTGACTAAAATTCTCAGCCAGAATGAAATGTCAGTGGATTTGTTCTGGATGGCTCTAAAACAGTGAATGTATAAGCATGGCAAAGACAATGTTGAAATTGAGAGGAAACTTACTGATTGCCCAGGGGCTTCACTGATGACTCAGCAGGTAAAGAATCAACCTGCAATGCAGGAGATGAAGGTTTGATCCTTGGGACGGGAAAATCCCTTGGAGGAGGAAATGACAACTCACGCCAGTATTCTTGCCTGAAAAATCCCAAGGACAGAGGAGCCTGGCAGTCTATAGTCCAAAGTGTCACAAAGAATCAGACACAACTGAGCAACTAAGTACACATTACAGATTGCCCAAGCATTGTTGTTTCTCATTTACTAGAGGAATAAACTGACTTCTCCAAAGTCACTTAGCATTTTAGAAAGAGTGAAGATACTGCCTCATTTTGGTTCAGGTGGAAGGCAATCTTGAAAGATTATTTCATTAAATATTACCTATGCTGATGAAGCAGGACGCATTTTCTCTTGTTATTTTTTTTCTAAAATTCATCATTGAATGTCTTAAGAAGGTATAATAGGAAGTCTTTTAGGAAGGTATAGTACCTTTTAAAGAACATTAGAAATTATCCATGAATAAATGTTGGCTCAAATTGATGTTAACTAGAAACCCATTTTAATTTGTTCCTTGCAACTAAAATCCTTCTAAAACATAAAGTCCTACTCCTTCTCTGTTAGTTCTGTCTTGCACTTAGACTCAGGCTAGGGAATCCTCTGATGTGGGTCTTACACCTCAGCAGGCCCTGTTCTGGCCCTTCTCCTTCTCATGCGACAAAGAATCCATGAGACTAATGGGGCATGTTTTCCCACAGCCAGTATCTACTCCATAACCTTCTAGACCATGTTCTAGGTATATGGGACTCTCCAATCCCCTGCCACATAGCTCCTGATCTGCTCCCTGGCTGTGCCTGGGCTTCCTCCCAGTCCATTCTTTGGAGGGTATGCCATGTCTCAGGTTTGTGTATTTGTAAATTCAGGTGGTAGACAAGAGACGACTGTTTATGGGGAGTACCTATGGATCTTGGACACAAGGGCCAGGGTATCTGCACACGTGTTCAGAAGGCTGCCTGTGCTATTAGACAAAGCCAAATGTGGAAAGAAGAGAGGAATGGGCTCTGAGCCAGGATCCAGGATTCAGCTCTTAACACCACCATATTCTGGCACAGAATTCTGAGGTATTCAAGAACTTTAATTCAGACTTGGCTTCATTGCCTTTAAAAGCAATTTTATAAGTTAGAGGATAGGCTTTTTTTTTAAAAGAAAGCTTGATTTGTAGCTTTATATATATATTATGTTATGGGCATTTTCAATTTTGCCCCAGGACCCAGCATAAGGGGAGGGCTTGCCTTCCTTGGTAAGTATCAATTGTCATGGAAAAAACTAGATTTGTTTTGATAATTGCAACCTGTACAATATAGGCTAGAGACATTGCCAACATTATATAATGTAGCTAATGTGAACTGACCCTGAAACATACCCTGAAAGTTCTTCTTAATTAAACTTTCAGTTATTTGCTCATTTATTTTAAATTTTGCTTTTTATTCTAAAAGTGGAATGCTGCTGATTGAGTGTTCCAGTTAATTGGGTCAATCAACATTTTTCTGAATAATATTATTTATGAATTGATAGAGGATGTTGATGGGCATAGTGCAGAAAAACAGGAAGAGATGCTGAATCGATGAGAGGGTCTTCATAAGGCAAACCAGATGCATTTAATCAGGCTTTGGGGACAATGGTAGATCCGAAGGCCAAAATCATGAAAGAGAACTGGGCAACACACATTATAAATGCATAAGATACAAAGAAAATCACAGAGAGGTATCACAGTACATCCTAGAATTCGTTAAAAAGAGAAACTTGTGAGGGAATGTGCTGAACACTGTGTGAGATGTATGAAGCAATGAGGAAAACAGGTGCCTGGAGATGAGCGGGGCTGCCTCCACGGCCATGGGCAATGCTGTGCTAATTCTGGGCACTGCACTTAAGAAGCAACATGAGCACTTGGAACATGTCTAAATGACAGTGACTGGGATGATAATGACTTCATCTTTTATACAGAGGGCTCAAGAAAAAGTGCTGTCTTCTAATACCTGGAGGACTGCCACATTCAAGTGCTATTGAACTTCTTCATAGTCCCAGAGGACATAATGGCAAAGGACAGGAAGTCACAGGGAAATGGGTTTTGAACAAGCATATACATATATATATATAAGCGAATACCTAGCACTGGGAGTTCACCTAACACAGTTCTGTCAGGACAGAGAAAATGTGTGTTGTGTTTACAGCTGGATCACTAATGTAATGGTTCTTCAATATGGTTGAACATCTGGTGGAGCCTTTTGAAAAAATAGGCATATTTTAACTCCCATCACCAGAGATTTTGATTTAGGTTTTCCAGGGGTATGCTCCTCTGAAGTCCTGAATTGTTCCATAGGGGTGAGGATGTGCATTACAAACCAAGAGCCACTGCCTTGCTATGAAATACAAGCCCTGGTACATGCTAAAAGTTAATTTATTGACTCCAGGCCTTTGCACTTACTGTTCTCTCTACCTAGAACATTATTCTCTAGACTTCTGAAAGTTTGGCTGCCTCACTTCACTCAGATCTAAGACAGGCCCATCTCCTATTCTCCCATCACTGTTTTGTTTTTGTTTTTCTTTTTTGTATTGCTCTTTAGGAAATTCTATTTGTATATCTCTCTATGGGTCACTTTGCCACTAGAATATAGGTTCCATGAGAACTGTGACTTTGTCTTATTCTCTGTTGTCTAGTCATGGCTTAGAATAAAGCCTGCTGCTGCTGCTAAGTCGCTTCAGGCGTGTCCGACACTGTGCGACCCCATAGAAGGCAGCCCACCAGGCTCCGCTGTCCCTGGGATTCTCCAGGCAAGAACACTGGAGTGGGTTGCCATTTCCTTCTCCAATGCATGAAAGTGAAAAGTGAAAGTGAAGTCTCTCAGTCATGTCTGACTCTTCGAGACCCCATGGACTGCAGCCCACCAGGCTCCTCCGTCCATGGGATTTTCCAGGCAAGAGTACTGGAGTGGAGTGCCATTGCCTTCTCTGAATAAAGCCTAGGGAATCATGAATGTTCAACAAATACATGTTAAATTAATGAGGAGAAACTTCATGAATGAGGGCTTGATGATTGATGGTTTGATTGACAGACTGAATGACAACCCACCCTCCTCCCCACTGGAGAAGTTATTAAAGCAGATGCTAGACCACGTTTTTTGAGGATGCTTTGGGGTCAGTCACGTATCACATGTAAGGCTGATCTCAAAAGTTTCTTTCCAGCCACAAAGATGACATAGGGGATGGCAAAGATGAAGAGGAGAGAACAGGCATAAAAGACAGCAGAATTAAGGAGGAACTAGAGAGCACTGGAGTGAAACAGTCTGCTGAGAAGCTGGCAATGGCAGCTGACTTGTTGAAATATTCACCACACTCTGAAATAACAGATGTTATTTGAAGGATCTGTGTGAGCATTTGTAAACTGCTGCTTTCTATGCCTTTCTCCTTCTCCCTGCATCCCACACACAGCAGCTTGCTGCCTGTCCATCCATTCCCAGAAGGTACTTTTTCTTCTTTCACAAAAAGAGAACTAGTGCCCCTCTACTCAACCGTGGTCATATACTATCACATTCTTGAAGAGAAGCATCTGCATGCCTCCTGCCCTTAATTCTTTGTCTTCGCCTTGTTCCTCTGCTGCTACTCACCCTTGCTCACTCTTCTTGGGCCACACTGACCTTCCTGCTCTTCCTTCAACACACCAGGCATGTCCTGACTTCAGGGCTTTGCACTGATTGCACTCTTTGCCTAGAAGGTCTTCCTCCAGAGGCCACCTGACTCCTTCCCTCCCCTATTTCAAGTCCCTACTCAAATCTCACCTTCTCAGTGAGTCTGATTTGGCAACCCTGTTTAAAACAGCAATCTCACCCTCTCCACATATTTCTGAAACCATTATCCTGCTCCATATTTTTCACTCTTTCAGGTACTCTTTGCCTGAAAATGTTTTTAAATTTTATTTATTGTATCTAATTAACTATCTGTCTTCCCACAACAGCTCCTCCTATTAGAACATTTATGAGGAGAGCAAAGCATCTTTGTTTTGTTTGAAGATGTATTGCTCATGAGCAGAGGAGTGTCTAGCATATAGTATACAAAACAATACATAATAAACATGTGTTGCATGGCAAAATGAATGAGGGATGTGTTAAATAAAATCCAGGAAAGAGTTCACTTAGCAATTCTCATCCAATGAAGCAACTTGGGAATCCCTGATCCTTTGGACTTCATAGCTTGTGTTCACATTTGTTTTCCTTCTTCAATGATTAATTTACTCAAAAAGCATGTACCACTGTGTATAGAAGGCCTCAATGAGTTCTTGAAGGAGGCAAAATCAAGAGAAGATAGTCCTAACTAGCTCGCAGTGCAGCTATGAAAAGTCAGTGATAAGAATGTGTGCATACTTGTGTGCTGAACTGTGTCCGACTCTGCGACCCCACAGACTGTAGCCTGCCAGGCTCCTCTGTCTATGGGATTCTCCAGGCAAGAATGCTGGAGTGGGTTTCCATGCCCTCCTCCAGGGGATCTTCCTGACCCAGGGGTCAAACCCACATCTCCTGTGTCTCCTGCATTGGCAGGCAGATTCTATACCACTGCAGCACCTGGGAAGCCCCTTATGATAAGAATCCTGTGAATAAAGACTGTGGGTGATCAAAAAGGCTTGTACCAGATTTCCTTTGCTAATATGTAAATGTGAGACATAAAATAAGTTTATGACATTATTATATTTGTTTAATGGAAATCAGAGATTTGGGGGAAGATGGGAGCTTTTTGCACAATGTTTAGTGTATATTGTGAATCTCTGGATTTGTTTTACAGGATTTATTAAATCCTGTAAAGTGATAAGTCATAGGACCTTTGGGAAAAACAGACATGTGGCAACCGAGGGACTGTGGGAGGTGGGGGTGGGAGGGTGAGGAGAGGTATAAAGGGGCTGCTGGGGAGAGGCGGTGTACAGGAGAAGGGTGAGAGAAAGAGGAAGAATGAGTCCAGAATATTCATAAACTTGATCCCAGGATGTATCAGTTATACTCTGTAACCATGGATCTCAGTTCACAGGCCAGTGAAAGGAAATGGAGAGAAAATGAGGATCCTGAGCAAATGTTAATGTATTTTCATCTGAGGTGTTAAGGGCAGAGAGAAGAATTCAAAGGCAAGGATTTGCAGTGTGAAAAGACTATTGTCATGAAGGTTGGGATGTTAATGTGCCTCTGTGCCCTATTTCACTTAGGATTTACTGGGCAGATTTTTGAGATTCTGCTTGTATATAACAGGAGGTTGAACATGGCCTCC
The DNA here is from genome assembly GCF_042477335.2 of Ovis canadensis. Taxonomy (NCBI): domain Eukaryota; kingdom Metazoa; phylum Chordata; class Mammalia; order Artiodactyla; family Bovidae; genus Ovis; species Ovis canadensis. The sequence goes on from NC_091245.1 coordinate 183,892,809, forward strand.
TTTTACCTGTAATAATATTCTACAAATATCTTGCCTGATTAATGTGGACTATGAATATAACCAGATGAAGGGGTGTCCCTAAGCCCCACCAGGAAAACCTCTTAGTAATCTAGTGCCCCTATTGGAGAGTAAAGGTAATTAACTAACTAAGGAAAGCATGGCAGAATAGTAAAACAAAACATAACCCTGATGTCTGGAGGAGAACCATAGAACCTTCAAGAGAAAGGAAGGAGAGTCTATAAGCATCGGTGAGGGCTATAAACATGGACAAATTAATGAGGCTACATGGGACTGTACTTGTGACATTATCACAGACCTCAGGCCTCAGTCCTCAAATAGGTGGTATTTCAACTAACGATATTCTGCACAGAAGAGTGAGTGAAAATGCAAAGCAATCCTCTTCCTTAGTTTCACGGTGGTGGCTCTGAGGAGGAAACATCTAGATATACTGAGAAGGTAGGTGAAAATACACACATGGTATTTGTTATTGTTCAGTCGCTCAGTCGTGCCCGACTCTGTGACCCATGGACTGCAGCATGCCAAGCTTCCCTGTCCTTCACCAACTACTGGCACTTGCTCAAACACATGTCTTTTGAGCCAGTGATGCCATCTGACCATCTCATCCTCTGTCATCCCCTTCTCCTACCTTCAATCTTTCCCAGCATCATGGTATTTTCCTAAGAAGTTGGCTCTTTGCACCAAGTGGCCAAAGTATTGGAACCTCAGTTTTAGCATCAGTCCTTCCAATGAATATTCATGGTTGATTTCTTTTAGGATTGACTGGTTTGATTTCCATGCAGTCCAAGGGACTCTCAAGAGTCTTCTCCAACCTTGGTTGAGAGTTAAAGAATTTGGTGTTCTGCAGAAGCTCAGCCATTGACTAGTTATGTAATCATAGATAAGTAAGTTTTACCTTTGAAATAGGTAGGTTATAGATTCCTTTCCTACTAAAATGCTATGAGATTCTGACTTTGCTACATAAAGAAAAATAATATCATAAAAGCAGAAAAGAGCTCATTCCGAGATACACAGGGCTAGGTCTATGACTCAGCAGTAAGCACACTAAACTTCAAGAGAAATTAAAAGGACTAAGCGGTCGTCCTACCCCATCCCTACACCCCCTAGTTTCTTGAAATTCTACCCTTGGTGTTAGTCTTTTGTGATTAAGTATAATTTTACTCCTTGGTGGCACAATTGGTAAAGAAACAACCTGCAATGTAGGAGACCTGGGTTCAATCCCTGGGTTGGGAAGATCCCTTGGAGAAGGGAGTGGATAATATGTGATTAATTTGCTACCAGAGCAAGGAGAGACTTTCTTAGTTAGGACAGTCTCCTGGTCAGTAGATGCCTAGGGAGATCAGATGGGGAAACCCAGTCTACAAGAAGTAAAAGGAGAAATATATGAAAGAAGAAAACCTACTCCAATTAAATGGATTAGCATTTCTTATCTCTATTTCTTAACTTTCTGTCACTGAGCAGCACACAGACCAATAAAATGTCATGAATCTTTTGGTTTGAAGGACTTTAAATACTTCAAAATATTTCACTGGTGGCTTAAATCTCAACTTTTGCATTTTCCACTATGAGAGATGAGAGGGGATTAACAGTTACCTCTGTCTTTGGAATTTTCTCCCCCTAATCACCATGATACCATGGGGCTCTTCCTCGCTTGTTTTTCAGGAGGTCAACTGGTGCTCTAGGTCTAGATACATAGGTTGAGAATGTAAGCCTGAAAATCTCTAGTGCATATTCTGAATTATTTGCCTTACATTTTATAAAGACAAGAAGACAAAAAAACTTATATCTTAAATTGAAGTGAGCCCCAGGTTCTTTAATGAACACTTCTTGCAGAACATGCGATAAGGTCAACATTGACCACAGATGATGACAGACCCAGTTGGGTGTTATTCTAAATATATCACTGCCAGTATCACCCTGGGCAGCACCCCACTTCTTCCTTCCACTCCAGATTTCCCATCAGATGTGGAGAGAGCTCATTACTAACCAGGATGGGAGAACTGATGCTAACACCCACTGCAGCAGTTCAGTCAACCCCTTCACTACTCTTCCTTCTGGCCAAACTCCCAGCAGCCTCTGGTGAAAACCTTGGCCATGGCACACTGCAAATGCCAGGGCTCCTCACGAACACTTCACTTTTCATGGAGGTCATGACTAAGCCAAGCAAGTCTTTCTTTGCCTGCCCCCAGCTGAGTGACCTGCTTTCACAGCAGCACGATTTCTCTAATGAGATTGTTTCACAAAGAGAAGAATGAAATCAAGTGTCAGGGGCTTGAATCAAAGTGATTCTTAGTCATCCCCATGCACCAGCCCCAAGCATGCTGCATCCTGCGTCAGACATAGACTGGCGATTCAATTCACATGATAGTATCCAGAAAGATGTTCTGGGGAGGGAGGTGGGAGGGGGGTTCATGTTAGGGAATGCATGTAAGAATTAAAGATTTTAAAATTTAAAAAATAAAAAACTAAAAATTAAAAAAAAATAAAAATAAAAATAAAAAAAAAAAAAAAAAAAAAAAAAAAAAAAAAAAAAAACCCAAAGTGATTCTTATGCTCTGAGGCACAGGGTCAGACTGCAGGTAGGAATGAGCTCTTGGACTAGACAGGATCCTGTTGAGAGCACCTCCCCACCACCCTCATGTCTCTCCTTTCTCCTTGTCACGACTGACCTTTAAAATTTTAGAAAGGATCTCCCATGCAAATACTTGAATTGGTTTCAAGGAAAATTCCTAGAATATCTAACATACAGCTGTTCTTCTGAGCATGTAGCTCAACTGATACAAATTCCCATGCTGATTGCCATGAGGTAGGAAATACTATTACTTCAAGTTTATTAAAGGAGGAACTGAGGCTCAGAAATTTGAGTAACTTGCCACCAAACCAAGTGCTAGTAAGTAGGAGAGTGGAGATTTTAACCCATTTTCATTTATCTCCAAAGTTTATGACTCAAACCCTAAGACACAGCAAGTAATATATACCTAGCACTGAGGGGGGATATGTGGGGGATGTTGAGGTGAAACAGATTAGGTGTGGCTTTGAACACCTATATACAATGCATAGTTGAGACTATATACAATGCATAGTATATAGAAATATACAATGTATAGTTGAGACAGACATGAGTTTAAATTATAGAAAGACAATATAAGGAAGAATGTGAAAATTGTGGGCCTGAGTCTTCTGTCCACAGTGCCACATCTCAACTTCTATGTGATTCTAATTGATGGACAGGTAAAAACTTTATAGGGTAATTATAATTTTAGCTGGGCCTGAATTGGTACTATTTTTAAATGTAGATGTCTTTTTATTTTTACTTATTTTGGCCATGCTGCAACATGCAGGATCTTAGTTCCTCAACGAGGGATCAAACTCATGACCCCTGCAGTGGAAGCGAGGAGTCTTAAGCAGTGGACCACCAGGGAGGTCCCAAATTGATTTTTTGAATATGCTTGCAATGCAGGAGACCCAGGTTCGATCTCTGGGTTGGGAAGATCCCCTGGAAGAGAAAATGGCAACTCACTCCAGTATTCTTGCCTGAAAAATTCTACGGACAGAGGAGCCTGGTGGGCTACAGTCCATGGCATCACAAAGAGTTGGGCACGACTGAGTGACTAATACATTCAAAGAGTGTGTAGGTCATTCTAGGCAGTGAGAAAAATATGTAAAAAATCTCAGATGCGGGATAAGATTGCAGAATGAATTTCAAAATCACTGAATAGCCAATTATGGATAGAAAGGAGAGATGGCTCATTGCTAAAGCTAAAGCCTAAAGAAGCAGCTCCCAGATTCTGTTTTGTACAAATGGTACAATTTATATGTTATGAAGATCATAGGACAGTAAATCTGGAGGAAAAATCAAAACATGTAACACTGTAGATAATCTCTAGATATTCTATGTTTATTAATTCTTAGTCTTTTCTAACATGGAAGTCACTCAAAAATTGTACCTATTTCATGGCTTCCTTGACTAGAGGAATAGTCATCTAATTAAAAATGTTTTCTGATTACTAACAATGTGCAAGTCACTAAACAAGAGAGCAGTGGCCAAGAAACACATATTAAATTGAAGAAAGAAAAAAAAATTGAAGAAAGAATTGAAGAAAGAGAAGAGATAAATGAAGAGATAAAGAGAAAAATAAAGAGATAGATTTATCTCAAATGAAGAGAAAAAGCACTGGACAATAAGTCTCCATGCTGAAGAGTGGGCACACAGTGGAGACAGGAGGTAACATCGTTGTCAAAGAAAGGAGGAGAAACTGGATTAGTCCTTGAGCAGTCCTTCAACAGATAATGATTTAGAGGAAGAAGGAGAAAATCAAGCAGGAGAATCAGGGTGAGTGAAGTGAGAATGAGGGTGAGTAGCCAAGGAGGGCTAGAGCACAGAAGGGCATGATCTAAGTCGAGACAAGAATGGGGAAACTCATGGCTATGCATGGCAAGCTGAGCTTGGACTCTACTAAGACAGCAGTGGGAAACCACCGAGGGTTGTACGTCATGTAGCGACAGTAGCAGAGCGTTGGAAACTCGGATTCTGTGGTGGCAATCTTGAGCGGATTGGAGTCGGAGAGACTGGAAGTGGGAAAGACCAGGTGGAATTCTATAGCTCCGGCTCAAGTAAGCGGTCACAATGGTGACAATGGAAATGATGGGATGGGTTGAAAGCTGATACAGAGAAAAGATCAATAGGATTTGTGGGTGACTAAATTTATGGAACAAAGGAGAAAGAAGAATCAAGGTAGTATCAATACTAAATGAGTAGAGGTAGAATTATTAATATTAAGAGAATCCAGTTGTCATAAAAAAAGATCTATTGACCATGTTGAAATTGAAGCATCCATTAGACATCCAGATAAAATGATTAGTAGGCAGGGAATTCATGTCTAGAGTTCAGAGCAGCCTATTTTTAAGCTCTGGACTATATAGGCTTAAAAGCAGCCCTGGAAGAAAGAGAATACAGTAGCAGAAAATCTGCCCAGAGATTTTCTTAGCAGATTTCTTATTATAGAGATAAGAAATATCTCTATATTCAGGTGACAAGGAGATGAACAGCTATCTAAGGAGTTGGTAGAACTTTCTTTGGCAAAGTGCTACAAGACAAGAAGAGGAGTGTCAACAAAGTCATAAATTGCAGGGTCATTAATGAGGATGTGCCACTGGGGGCTGGTAACTTTCTGGGTAGGAAATAGAGAGTTTGGGACAGAAGTCAGCAAGTAGAATGAATATGGGCCAAGGAAGCAGGGACAATAAACAATCCATTCTTTTCACAATGTGGGCACTGAGAGGAAAAAGGAAAGATGGAGCAGTAGGTTGAGTAACCAGCAGTATGCTCGTGGGAAGTTTTTACAATGGAAAGCATAATTCTTCCATATCTTTTAGATATGGCCTTGGAACTTGGAAGCTTAAATTTATTCCCCCAAATGGTTTCCTTAAATGTGTAGTTTACACCATGTTTTAAAAGTATTGTTATTGAACTTAATGAATGCCCTATGTAAGACACAAGTATACTACACTTTATTTGAACCTTCAGGCCATGAGAAATTTAGACAGTGTAGTAAGTAAACAGCAGGATTTAATGAACTAATAGTTTGAGAAGATAGAGTGTGTGTTCTGACATTAAGTCAAATAACTTCTTGTATTTTCTGCACAGATTACTTAAGCCTGGCTCTGTTCCCATGTGTATAGGAACAATATAGGTAATGGTCCTGGGTGTGTCAGTGACCAGCTGTGCAGACTGGGACAAATTAATTGGCTTATATGGGCCTCTGCACCACTTTCTAAAAATAATGATTTTAGATACAACCTCTTAAAAAATTCCGGCTAGGAAATGTTATGCTTTCCCTGTCTTGTTACATGGAAGGGAGGGTATATTTTGGGGAGGGTATTGAAAACATTGTGTATACGTGATAGATTGGATTAGAAAATTGGTCAGGCTTTAAGAGAGAAAGTTTCAAAAACTGAGCACCTAATGATTTATTTGGAAATAAGGGCAAGGCATGGATTGAGACCAAATACATAAATTTCACCAATTGCGGGGGGGGGGGGGCATGGGGAGAGAATGACAGTTTCTGGAATGTTAAATATAATTTTGAAAAAGAAAACAGAAAGGTAATTCAATAAATAAAATATGGAAGCAAATTCTTTATATCATCAAACTATACTTCCAGACAAGTGTTTTCTGTTGGCTTAATGCATAAGAATCCTTGAAGTTGTCTTCCAACCCATAATAATGTGGCCAGACTCTTTGGATATATCCTATTTGGGTGGTGGGAAAGAACAGAATAGGAACGAGGGAGGAAAGAAACAGAGAAAGTAAAGTTCATTTAATACAGGCAATTTTGTCACCTTGCTCAGTTTCTGATGGAAGAAAGTCTTGATTCTGAGGATGATGAATAAACTGGAGGCATGAGAGGGCCCGAGAGATGATTTCTCTGCTTTCTGAGAAAGGGATGTGGGATAAAGAGCCTCTTGAGAGAGTCAAGTGGAAAGAACCACCGACAATGGCAAATTGCAATCTTACCTTCACGGTTTTCAAGAGGCAGTGGATGGAGCATGTGTCCTGTACTTCACATACTGTTGGTTCCCACAGAATGGAAGTCTATTAGCCATAGGTGGCATTACGGTCTGAATGTTGTGCCCTGCCCCCATTTGGATGCTGAAATGCTAACTGACAAGTGATGGAATTTGGAGGTGGGGCCTCTGGGAGGTGATTAGGTGATGAATCAGCCTTCCTTAATATAATTAGTGCCCTTATAAAAGTGGTCCTAGAGAACTCCATCATCTTTTCTGCCATATGAGGCTGCAATAAAAAGATAGCTATCTAGGAAACAGGTTCTCATCAGACACCAAATCTTCCAGAACCTTGATTTTTGTACTTCTCAGCTTCCAGGACTGTGATAAATAAGTTTCTGCTGTTTATAAGCCACTCAGGTTGTGGTATTTTGCTAGAGTGGCCCAAATGGACTCCGACAGGTGGCTCTGGTATTTTCTACCAAGTTCTCTCTTCATCTCTTTCTCTGCTGCCTTGGGATGGGATGTCAAAAGGCCTCTCTCACAGGGAGTGGGTTGGATAGTTCCCACTTCATTCCTTTCTTATCCTGAGACATACCTCTGCACCTGCTGTATTCTATATGAGAAAAGACTACCATCTCAGAATGCCAGGATGGAGGATGTCTTTGGGGTAGTAGGAAAGGAGGATTTTTCACACTGTGATGATTTCAAGAAACAGCAAAAATGTTTTAGTATCTGTAAAAGCTAGCAAGGTGTCATGACACTTCTTGGCTGTAAATAGCACTCCTTCAGGACCCAAAACATAATTCGAGGTGTCCTGCCAGTCTCCTCTCTATTCTTCTCGCCACACATGCTATAATGCCTGTCCCAGGCAATTCCATCAGTTATGACTTTGTGATCTGACCAAACCTTCACTATTTTGGTATTAAATTGGATTTGAACTTGGGTCTCAATTCAATTCAGTTCAATTAACATTTATTGAACACCCACCAGGCAAGGTCTTCAACCTTTTCTGTAAGTCACATCCAAACTCTCTAAACAAGCAAATTGAACTGGAAGTCAGTAAGAACCACACTTTTCTAAAACACTTCCAGTATCTTTAAGTATTTTGTTTCTTAAAATATATCAGGTTTGTTTCAGAGAGCAGTATTACTTGTAACTGAGAAGGCTAAAAGACTAATTTTATGTGAATCTTCACCTGCATCAGGAGAGTGGGTTCTGCCAAAGATTCTGTAGGTCATATTTAAATGGTAAGTCAAGAATAACAAGGCCACAGACTTGAATTTCTGACACTGGCATTTCAGAAATCAAATTTGAGTGTTTCATGACTCTGTTAATTGGGTGCTTTTTTCTTCACTATTTATTAAACCATTTTGAAAATAGTCAGGTTTCATGGAAAAAGAATCCTGGATTGGGCATATACTGCTTGTGGGACTCTGGAAAAACTACTCGATCCTCCCTGGGTTTACTTATTTCAGTAATATCTATTATCTGTCACACCATATCTAGCACATTAGATGAATAATCCTTCCTCTTATACACTGGTCATTAAATGATGTCCTTTATATATGGAAAGAGGAAATCATTAAACGCAACAACTGGTTTTGTTCTATTCAACTGTGCTTTAAATGTTTAGTTTGGTTGAGATAATGATAACATTATTATTGTAGCAATATTATTGCTAAAATAATATCTTCTTGCTTGAGGTTAGTCATCAGAAAAACAACAGCTGATGTGTTAGACAGATTCCTTTTGATCTTGGTCTGGACAAACAATTGGAGTGATGATAGAAGGCCATTTTTGTTTTGATTTTTCAGGGAGTTGACGAAGACCTATTACTAGTCTCCAGGGTAAAAGAGGATAGGTGAGACCCCTAGGTGATAATGGAAAGCAGCAAGAGGGAGATAGGGATGCGGGGGAGATTACTAAGCTACAGTAAAAGTCTAGTTCAAAATTAATGTATTCAACTCATTTAAAATTATTGAAGCTCTACAATATTTCTGGGCACAGTTCTAGGTTCAGGTAATACACAGAGAGTTGCTACATTAAAATTAGCTACTATAGGGAAATTCTGATCACAGGAAGAAAATTTGAGGAAATATGCAAACTGGATCTGAGTAACTCCAGTATTTGACAAAACTGTAATTAATAGGTGTTGTCATTAGTTCAGTACATAAACTATAATCAGAAATTTCAGTTAAAGCTTCTCATGTTGTATCTCTTTCAGATATTCATGTATTATCCTAAGGATACCACTGAAATAATATTCATCAAGCTGTTTTAGATCACAGTTCAGTTCAGTTCAGTTACTCAGTCATGTCCGACTCTTTGCAACCCCATGAATCACAGCACGCCAGTCCTCCCTGTCCATCACCAACTGCCAGAGTTTACCCAAACTCATGTTCATCAAGCTGCTGATGCCATCCAGCCATCTCATCCTCTGTCATCCCCTTCTCCTCCTGCCCCCAATCCCTCCCAGCATCAGAGTCTTTTCCAATGAGTCAACTCTTCGCATGAGGTGGCCAAAGTACTGGAGTTTCAGCTTTAGCATCTTTCCTTCCAAAGAAATCCCAGGGCTGATCTCCTTCAGAATGGATTGGTTGGATCCCTTTGCACAAGCATAATGTAAACTGAAAATGTGTATCTTATCTATTTACTGACTTTTTATCTTTTTTGTATAAAATGTTTCTTTGAGGAGAACCTACCACTTTTTCTACCAGGCTATTAACAGCAGCTGGATCATCAAAAAAGCAAGAGAGTTCCAGAAAAACATCTATTTCTGCTTGATTGACTATGCCAAAGCCTTTGACTGTGTAGATCACAATAAGCTGTGGAAAATTCTGAAAGAGATGGGAATACCAGACCACCTGACCTGCCTCTTGAGAAACCTGTATGCAGGTCAGGAAGCAACAGTTATAACTGGACATGGAACAACAGACTGGTTCCAAATAGGAAAAGGAGTACATCAAGGCTATATACTGTCACCCTGCTTATTTAACTTATATGCAGAGTACATCATGAGAAAAGCTGGGCTGGAGGAAGCACAAGCTGGAATCAAGACTGCCAGGAGAAATATTAATAACCTCAGATATGCAGATGACACCACCCTTATGGCAGAAAGTGAAGAACTAAACAGCCTCTTGATGAAAGTGAAAGAGCAGAGTGAAAAAGTTGGCTTAAAGCTCCACATTTAGAAAATGAAGATCATGGCAACTGGTCCCATGACTTCATGGCAAATAGATGGGGAAACAGTAGAAACAATGTCAGACTTTATTTTTTGGGGCTCCAAAATCACTGCAGATGGTGACTGCAGCCATGAAATTAAAAGACGCTTACTCCTTGGCAGGAAAGTTATGACCAACCTAGACAGCATATTAAAAAGCAGAGACATTATTTTGTTAACAAAGGTCCGTCTGGTCAAGGCTATGGTTTTTCCAGTAGTCATGTACGGATGAGAAATTTGGACTATAAAGAAAGCTGAGTACCGAAGAATTGATGCTTTTGAACTGTGGTATTGGAGAAGACTCTTGAGAGTCCCTTGGCCTGCAAGGAAATACAACCAGTCCATGCTACAGGAGATCAGTCCTGAGTGTTCATTGGAAGGACTGACGTTCAAGCTGAAACTCCAATACTTTGGTCACCTGATGTGAAGAGCTGACTCATTTGAAAAGACCCTGATGCTGGGAAAGATTGAGGGCAGGAGGAGGAGGGGACGACAGAGGATGAGATGGCTGGATGGCATCACTGACTCAATGGACATGAGTTTGAGTAAGTCTGGGAGTTGGTGATGGACAGGGAGGCCCGGCATGGTGTAGTCCATGGGGTTGCAAAGAGTCCGATATGACTGAGCAACTGAACTGAAATGATTAACAGCAGCACCTGGGATTGATTTCTGGAATTTTAGGAACAGTGAATAAAGAATATAGTTTGGTGCAATATAATTTTATGTGCTAAGACCACAGCCTTGTCTAACTCAATGAAACTAAGCCATGCCAGCGAGGCAACCCAAGAAGGGCGGGTCATGGTGGAGAGGTCTGACAGAATGTGGTCTACTGGAGAAGGGAATGGCAAACCACTTCAGTATTCTTGCCTTGAGAACCCCATGAACAGTATGAAAAGGCAAAATGATAGGATACTGAAAGAGGAACTCTGCAGGTCAGTAGGTGCCCAACTAGTGATGGACAGGGAGGCCTGGCATGCTGCGATTCATGGGGTCGCAAAGAGTCAGACACGACTGAGTGACTGAACTGAACTGAACTGAATTTTATGTGAATTGCAATTTTAAAAGAAAATATGGTAGCATAAAAATATAATGTTTTACATTACATACAAATTTTAAAATGCGGTGGCTGACCTCTTAATCAGATTCCACTTACCACCTTCATCTTACTTAATGCTCTGTTCATCTGTTGAAAGGGATGACCACTGCATGCTGAATGGTATTGGCTAGTACTGTATGGCTACCTATTTCTTCCACAGTTAAGTCATATGCTTATAATGACCTGGTTGTGTTTATTATCAAACCTATTTCTCACAGTTGTATTAGTAACTATAATTAAGTAATTTAACTTAATATTGTATAGACCACTAAAATACATATGTGAAAGATATGCAAAAGAAAGAAGCCAGTCTGGAAAGGCTACATGCTGTCCATGAGTGATATGATGCCAACTCTATGACATTCTGGAAAATGGCAAAACCATGGAGATGAAAGAGCATCAGTGATTGCCTGAGGAGTTGGGGGACGGATGGTGAGGTGGAGCACAGAGGATTTTCCAGATAGTAAAATAATTATGCTGTAATGATATAAAGGTGACACTTTGTGTTTGTCAGATCTATAAAATATGGAACACGAAGAGCAAACTCTAATGTAAACTAAAAGGAATTTATTTTAAAACAGAGAGAGAGATTGGAAACATTCTCTAAAGGAAAGGTGCTTAAAAAGTATTGTTAAGTTGGATGTGGGCAAGACAACTGTAAAAGAAGAAAAGCAACTGCAAACATACTGCATTCAGGTTATTTTACAAAGGTCTCTGGGTTTTCACTGCACATAATATAAAACTGGAAACTGAGGAGGATCTATTATGGATGTGGTTTATGAGGGAAAAATGACACTGAACTCTAATCAGCAGACCAACACTCACAAAATACTATGATACCAAATCAAGAGATAAGTGGATACATTTATTTGTATACATTGAAATACTGAAGTGTCTACAGGATGTATATTTTTATACGATTTTCATGTTTGAACTAACTTGTCCAATGACTAAACATTTAGATTTCCTATTGTATCAGATTCCTTCAATAATGAGTATCTCCCAAAATATTTTACAAAAAGCCAAGAACTATTATATCAGATGACATGTTGAATAAGCTATAAATAGTGTTTATGCTCTTAAATCATGAATGTACCACATTAGCTAAGCAAAATGTCAATATATGCCATATTTGGCAAAATTAGTCCTGAATAATACGAGTTATCAACTTATAAAAGGATTTAAAAAACAAAAAATGCAGGTAGAAGAAAGATGAATAATAAAAATTTAATTGTCTAGATATATCTTATTAAAAGTAGACACATAAATAGAGAAAAGATTAATAGTGATTTTCAGTATGTGAACAACTGCAGTTACATACGGCTACCAAAACAAACATCTGAAAAAACATCCATTCAGACTGAAATGCATTTTCTTGTTTCTGTAAATGTATCATGTCTGAGATATTAAATCCATTCACTTCAGTACCATGCCTTTTAAAAAAAATTTCTAGCACAAGGACAGCAGGCACTGAACAAATATTAATTTATTATAAGAATATGTAAACTTGGTAGTTTTCATTCTGTTTCATTGATTTTCCAATTTGGGGTCAATTTTAAGGGAAATCAACCCTGAATACTCATTGGAAGGACTGATGTTGAAGCTGAAACTCCAGTGTTTTTGTCATCTGATGCAAACATCTGACTCATTGGGAAAGCCCCTGATGCTGGGGAAGATTGACAGCAGAAGGAGAAGAGGGTATCAGAGGATAAGATGACTGGATAGCATCTCCAATTCAATGGACATGAATTTGGGCAAACTTTGGGAGAGGGCCAACGACAAAGAGGCCTTGTGTGCTGTAGTCCATGGGGTCACAAAGAATAGGACATGACTATGTGACATGGAACAACAGACTGGTTCCAAATAGGAAAAGGAGTACGTCAAGTCTGTATATATTGTCACCCTGCTTATTTAACTTATATGCAGAGTACATCATGAGAAATGCTGGGCTGGAGGAAGCACAAGCTGGAACCAAGATTGCCAGGAGAAATATCAATAACCTCAAATAGGCAGATGACACCACCCTTATGGCAGAAAGTGAAGAAGAACTAAAGAGCCTCTTGATGAAAGTGAAAGTGGAGAGTGAAAAAGTTGGCTTAAAGCGCCACATTCAGAAAACGAAGATCATGGCATCTGGTCCCATCACTTTGTGGCAAATAGATGGGGAAACAGTTGAAACAGTATCAGACTTTATTTTTTTGGGCTCCAAAATCACTGCAGATAGTGATTGCAGCCATGAAATTAAAAGACGCTTATTCCTTGGCAGGAAAGTTATGACCAACCTAGATAGCATATTAAAAAGCAGAGACATTGCTTTGGCAACAAAGGTCCGTCTAGTTGGATGTGAGAGTTGGACTGTGAAGAAAGCTGAGTGCCAAAGAATTTATGCTTTTGAACTATGGTGTTGGAGAAGACTCTTGAGAGTCCCTTGGACTGCAAGGAGGTCCAACCAGTCCATCCTAAAAGGATCAGTGTCCTGGGTGTTCATTGGAAGGACTGATGCTAAAGCTGAAACTCCAGTACTTTGGCCACCTCATATGAAGAGCTGACTCATTGGAAAAGACCCTGATGCTGGGAGGGATTGGGGGCAGGAGGAGAAAGGGACAACAGAGGATGAGATGGCTGGTATCACTGACTCGATGGACATGTGTTTGAGTGAACTCTGGGAGTTGGTGATGGACAAGGAGGCCTGGTGTGCTATGATTCATGGGTTTGCACAGAGTCAGATATGACTAAGCAACTGAACTGAACTGAACTTATCTGAACTGAACTGATGTGATTGAAACAACAACAAATGTTTCAGTGAAGCCACAGTCTTAGTTTCCCCATCTTAAAAAGATATAAAGTAAAATTGAAGAGGAAATAGAACAAAGCAAGCAGGCATTGACCTTACTGTTAGGATTCAGCATCATGTTCCTTTTACCATATCAGATTGCTTACTGAAGGATAATGTTTATTTCTTTTATAAAATTATTTTACTATTTTTACATTACATTTTCCCTACTAGTTGTGCAGCAATTTGATACTCATTTAATAAATTCTGCTAAAATGAACATATTAGTACATTTTGAACTGCAAAGGAGAACCAGTAATTTGGCTAATTGATGAAAGAAGAAATAATAGATTTCATTATTCAAAGACAGAAATGGAAGGATAGGTTAAGAAAAGAAAAACAAAGTAAATAGCTTTGCAAATAAATTTAGTGTTGCATTTGAGTTCTATCATGTTATCCAGTTTAAGCATATGTTTTTGTTACTTTCTCCTTTATATGAAAGCTTGTGTGTGTGCTCACTCACTTATTAGTGTTCAGCCCTTTGCAACCCCATGAACTGTAGCCCAACAGGCTCCTCTGTCCATGAGATTCTCCAGGCAAGAGTACTGGAGTGGGTTGCCATTTCCTTCTCCAAGGATCTTCCCAACCCAGGGATCAAAACTACATCTCCTGTGTCTCCTTCATTGGCAGGCAAATTCTTTACCACTTGAGCCATCTGGGAAGCCCCTTATATGAAAGCTTGGCTTCTTTAAAAAAATTTAACATTTCCCATGATCAAAGTCATAATTTTATTGGTTAATCCAGATGAAGAATTTCTAATGAGAAGTCAGAGCTGTAAAAACTCAGACAAGGCCAGACTATGAAGACTGAGTCACCACTTCTCCTCTATAAGCTGATAATTATTTCACACTGTCACAGAAGTAATTACATAGTGGAGAATATATATGTATTATAAGAGGGTGCAACATTCCGAAAAGTATTCCACTGTTTTCAATACAGCATTTGAACTGTAATGTTTCTAGTTGCACTCACATCTTTTGTCTTTGCTTCATCTTATCACCATAAACATGATTGATTTCATCATCTTAATACTGGAGTACTAGAAACTCTCAATGTGCTTGTTAAAATGCATTTTCCAGTCTCCCCCCTCCCTCCTATAAGATTCTGATTCAATGGGTCTTCAGTGAAGCCTCAGAATGACTATTTTTAAAATTGTCCAGTACATTTTCATATAAGTAATCTATAGACTACATTTTGCAAACTTTGGATAAATACCCATCTTGAACTTTTTGCTTTTATGTTAAAGATGAAAAGGGAATCATAGTAGCATCCACGGCTTTAATAGCCTCCTTTATATAGTTGTCAACACTAGCATTTTCACAGATTGATTTATAGTTCAGTGGAAGGAGATGAGCATAGATTCAAATGAGCATAATGCAATGCAATAAAAAAGTACTCAGTGAATTGCAAGGATGAACAATGTAAGTTAAGAAGAGCTCAGACAAAGGAAAAATAATTTTCAGCTGTAAGGTTCAAGAGAAGAACTCATTTGAAATGAGACTTGAAAAGTGAGCATTTATGCGAGGGGAGAAAAGCAGCTCCATAACAGGGCAGGTTATGAAGAGACACCTAGAAGAAGAAGGTTTCACCTGTGGTACAGCAGGTGCACCAGTGAGGCAGGAGCACAGGATGTAGGTCAGAGTATCAGATCAGTTCAGTTCAGTCACTCAGTCATGTCCAACTCTTTGTGACCCCATGGACTGCAGCACGCCAGGCTTCCCTGTACATCGCCAACTCCCAGAGTTTACTCAAACTCATGTTCATTGAGTTGGTGATGCCATCCAACCATCTCATCCTTTGTCATCCCCTCCTCCTCCTACCTTCAATCTTTCCCAGCATCAGGGTCTTTTCAAATAAATCAGTTCTTCACATCAGGTGGCCAAAGTATTGGAGTTTCAGCTTCAACGTCAGTACTTCCAATGAATATTCAGGATTGATTTCCTTTAGGATGGACTGGTTGGATCTCCTTGCTGTCCAAGGGACTCTCATGAGTCTTCTCCAACACCACAATTCAGAAGCATCAATTCTTTGGCACTCAGCTTTCTTTAGAGCCCAACTCTCACATCCATACATGACTACTGGAAAAACCATAGCTTTGAGTAGATGGACCTTTGTTGGCAAAGTAATGTCTCTGCTTTTTAATATGCTGTCTAGGTTGGTCACAGCTTTTCTTTCAAGAAGTAAGTGTCTTTTAATTTCATGGCTGCAATCACCATCTGCAGTGATTTTGGAGCCCCCCAAAATAAAGTCTGACACTGTTTCCCCATCTATTTGCTATGAAGTGATGGGACCAGATGCCATGATCTTCATTTTCTGAATGTTGAGCTTTAAGCCAACTTTTTCACTCTCCTCTTTTACTTTCATCAAGAGGCTCTTTAGCTCTTCACTTTCTGCCATAAGGGTGGTGTTATCTGCATATATGAGGTTATTAATATTTCTCCTGGCAGTCTTGATTCCAGTTTGTGCCTCATCCAGCTCAGCGTTTCTCATGATGTACTCTGCATAAAAGTTAAATAAGCAGGGTGACAACGTACAGCCTTGACGTACTCCTTTCCCTATTTGGAACCAGTCTGTTGTTCCATGTCCAGTTATAACTGTTGCTTCCTGACCTGTATACAGGTTTCTCAAGAGGCAGGTCAGGTGGTCTGGTATTCCCATCTCTTTCAGAATTTTCCACAGTTTCTTGTGATCCACACAGTCAAAGGCTTTGGCATAGTCAATCAAGCAGAAATAGATGTTTTTCTGGAACTCTCTTGCTTTTTCGATGATCCAACGGATTTAGCAATCTGATCTTTGGTTCCTCTGCCTTTTCTAAAACCAGCTTGAACATCTGGAATTTCATGGTTCATGTATTGCTGAAGCCTGGCTTGGAGAATTTTGAGCATTACTTTACTAGCATGTGAAATGAGTGCAGGTGTGCTATAGTTTGAGCATTCTTTGACATTGCCTCTGTTTGGGTCAGAGTATAAGGAAGAGAATTTGGGAAGGTCGGCTAGGCTGAGAATTAGATTACTGGTCTATTCTCATTCTTCCCTGATTTGGCTCTGACTTCTCATTAGAAATTCTTCATCTGGGTTGGCTCCTCCTCTAAACCAGTAGCACATACTCTTCTAGGGAATGTGGGAGCTTAAAGCCCCTCCTCTTTCACTGGACAGTTAAAATGAACCCCTTAACTGAGGTGACCGCCCACAGTGAGAGAATGAGTTGAATGCTGGTTTCTCACCACTCTACTATTGCTAGACTGCATGCATGCTTGTTCAGTTACTCAGCTGTGTCCAACTCTTTGCGACCCATGGACTGTAGCCTGCCAGGCTCCTCTGTCCATGGGATTCTCCAGGTGAGAATACTGGATAGGGTTACTCTCTTCTCCTGGGCATCTTCCTGACCCAGGGATCGAACCCACGTATCCTGTATTTGCAGGCGGATTTTTCACCACGGTGCCACCTGGGAAGCCCATGAGACTATTATCCCCTAAAAACAGTGAGACTCTGAGCACCTGACAGGCTGTCTTCTCTTAACTCCCTATGATCTTACTTCCTGAAGTTCCTGCTGAGGGGATTTTCCTTAAGTAATAGGCAGCTGCAAATCCTGATTTGTAGCTGTTCTCACTTAAATGCCTGGAAGATGCTACTTCACCTTCTCAGGTCCCATCTGAAATCTGAACTATTAATAGGCTGCACATAAGGACGTTTAAAGTGTTCTGCTATTCCTGTGACCTCACTGCTGACTCTGGGGAGCCTTGGGCAGGACCTGGGGTTGTGGGTAGCTCTTAGAGGATCCTACTTTTTCAAGAATGCCTGAACTAGTCCTTAAACAAGCCTTTGGGGAAATTCCCAACTGCCTTCTAACTGCTTCTCACTCTCCCCCTGAGGGAGAATGCATCTCATTCTAACAGACTTATTTAGGAGCAAGTTCCCAGAAGCTCTCCTCGTGGCTTAAAGTCTAGAGATTCCTGAAGAGGAAAATGATGCATAACCAAAAGGACAGATTTCTAGTGCTGTATTAAAAACAGTCATTAACATCACTTTTCCTCAGTACTTAATGAGGGTGCCAGCTGGTGGTAAAGATGAATTTCTGACTGTATACTCTTAGGGCCTCTGGGGAAGGGAGATATGGCTGGCTGAGGCATTTAGAGTTTGTGCTCAACTCTTAGTAGGAATGTCCTTGCTGGTGCTGCTGAGGGGATGAAGGATTGAAGGTGAGTCATTAGTTCTCATTGAAAGTAAGAACATATCGACCATAGGCTATTAAAGACAATCTCTTTGGATGCATGCATTGTTATCAATAAAATGACAGTTTTGCCTATTTGAAATTCAGCCTCGTGCTTCACACTGAACCCTTGGGTGACTGTCAATTCAAACTTTAAAGAGGACTTGATCAACTAAGTTTCAGTCCCTGCAATTCCCCCCTGTTATATTTTAATTATTCCTGGTGGAAACAAACAAACAAAAATGATGGGTTCAAGGGCTCTGAGACCCCAGTGTACCTCATTCTACCAATACTGAAGTAATCTTAGCTACCACTTATGGAGTGATTATGGGACCAATACTTAATAAATTTTCTTAGTTAATAATCGTTAATGATTGTTCATGTTACTATCTTTATCCAAATCTTACAAAAATAAGGAAACTGAAACTCAGAGTTAAGGTATCGTTCAAGGACACATATACGACAAGCAACGGAGTCAGAATTTGAACCCAAGACTATCTGATTCCATAGCCAGCCCTTTTTAACCTCTGTAGTACAGTGTGTCCTTCTAGTGTCCTGGGCCCATCCGTGTTCCCTTCCATTGTGCATTTGCTCAGATCATTTGTGTCACCTGAAGAGTTAGGTCCCCTGTCTGAATTCCCTCCTTCCTCATATGTACCTATCAAAAGAATATATATTTATTCAACTCAATCTTTTCTACTAAGACTATCCTAATTTCCTTTTCCTCTTTTCTACACTCCTCTAACCAGATATGGGCTCCATTTCTCAGTATCTTCAGCAAGATATATCTTCAGTTATAGCTTTCTTATAACTGGCTATTTAATGGAAAAATCTCAAATTCTGGCTCACATACAGACTTAATCAAATGTTTTTCATATGATGGATGTTCAATAAGTTATCTATAAAGCGCAATTTGCTAAAAGTATTCGTAGGATTAATATGGATCAGGGTTTAGACCAAGTATCTATCCTATGAGGTATGGAGGCCTTGGATTATGGGTGTTTGTGTTCCATGGGAGAACTGAGGGTCATGATGAAGTTTCTGGCTCTACCAGGGTTGAGATAGAGTAAGGACACAGGGGATGAGAGTCAAGAGAATGTTTAACAAAGGTTACACAACTATGAAGCTCCACAGCCACTGAGCTATGACTCATCTCACCTTTATCCTAGTGCAGCTTTCTTTTTGCGACATCATGCTGACATAAACAGAATGACCAGAGATATTTCAAGTATCTTGCCATCAATATTTCTGGTCCTAGAGTGCAACTTTTCCCTCAAAATGTGATTGGAAACTTTAGAAAACAGTTGAAATTAATTGATTCCTTACTGTTATAGAAACCCTTTGCTCAAATATACACCTCTCAATTATTCACTGATGGATCATCAAGGACAAATTTTACTTTTGAGTTCTTATTGACACTATCACTACTCAATTCACCTAAATCCTTTGTTAAGGCAAGTTTAGTGTACTATTCTTTGAAGTTTTTGAATACAATAAGAGTTTGAAAATACTGTTTTTAAGTCAAACTCTTAATCAGAATGTTGTCTGAAAATTCTACTTACATATTTAATATATTTTGATTGAACAAAGCCAATTTTCCCAAACTAAACTGAGAAAATTTATCAGCAGGAGAGCAACACTAAACATTAAAAAATACAAAGAGGAGTTCTTCAGTAAGAAGGTAAACAATTCCACATAGAAGTACAGTAGAGCAAAAGAGCACCCTAAAGGATGAATATGTGGTCAGTCTAACTGAATACCCATAGTTTAAAACAAAAATAACATCTTGCAGTCTTCAAGATATATGTTGCATTAAAATATGCTGCAGCATATATTTCAAACACTGCAGGACGTTATTATTGTGGGCAAATGGAATTGAAGGGTTGTTTTGTTTAATAAAAGTATTACTTTAAGGTAAACGCTAATAAGTCAAAAATGTACGTTGCCATGTTTATGGTAACCATTAAAAGAATGTTTTTAAAAGTGTATAGTGAACAAGGGAGCACTCTTTATAATGTTGGTGGGAATATAAATTGATATAGCCACTATGAAGAACAGTATGGAGATCACTTAAAAAAAAAAAATAGAACTACCATATGAACCAGCAATCCCATACCTGGGCATACACCCAGAGAAAACTGTAACTGGAAAAGGATACATGCACCCCAATGTTCATTGCAGTACTACTGACACTAGCCAGGGCATGGAAGCAACCTAAATATCCATTAACAGAGGAATGGATAGAGAAGATGTGGTACACATATGCAATGGAATATTACTCAGCCATAGAAAGGAATGAGACTGTGTCATTTGCAGAGAAGTGATGAACCTAGAGACTGTCATACAGGATTGAAGTAAGTCAGAAAGAAGAAAATCAAATATCACATATTAACACATATATATGAAATCTAGAAAAATGGTATAGATGATCTTATTTGCCAAGCAGAAGTAGAGAAGAAAGCTATGGATACCAAGTGGGGAAGAGGGTGGGATGAATTGGGAGACTGAGATTGCAATTTGCACACTATTTATACTATAAATACGGAGAAGGCAATGGCACCCCACTCCAGTACTCTTGCCTGGAAAATCCCCTGGATGGAGGAGCCTGGTAGGCTGCAGTCCATGGGACTGCAACGAGTTGGACACGACTGAGAGACTTCACGTTCACTTTTCACTTTCATGCATTGGAGAAGGCAATGGCAACCCACTCCAGCGTTCTTGCCTGGAGAATCCCAGGGATGGGGAGCCTGGTGTGCTGCCGTCTATGGGGTTGCACAGAATCGGACAGGACTGAAGCGACTTAGCAGCAGCATACCATAAATAAAATAGATAACTGCTAAGCTGAAAGTCCCTCTTCCTTCATCAGAAAGTCAAAATGAGGCCTTAATTGAGGTGACCACCCTCAATGAAAGAACAAATTGGATTCTGTCTAGCTCATGAAATTCTACTCAGTGCTCTGTGGGAAAGTGAAAGTCACTCAGTTATATCTGACTCTTTGCAACCCCATGGAATGTAGTCCAAGGAATTCTCCAGGCCACGACACTGGAGTCCATAGCCTTTCCCTTCTCCAGAAGATCTTCCCAACCCAGGGCTCAAACCCAGGTCTCCCGCATTGCAAGCAGATTCTTTACCAACTGAGCCACAAGGGAAGCTGGCTCTGTGGGGGAAAAAATCCAAAAAAGAGGGGATATATGTAGCTGATTCACTTTTCTGTACAGTAGAAACTAATACAACATTGTAAAGCAATTATAATCCAATGAAAACTAGGAAAAAATCATGAAAAGGTAACAAGAAAAGCCCCAAATATGCCAAATTAAGTAACACTTTTCTAAAAAAGCCGTGGGTCAAATAAATATTACAATGGAAATTAGAAAAATTTTCAGCAGTATAACAGTGAAAACAAGATAAAAGGGTGCGGCTAAATTAGTATTTGAAGTAAATTATGTCTTTAAATATATGAGAAAATTTTAAAAGACTAGAAATAATGATATAAGAATCCATTTAGAAGCAAATGAAAGGCAAAACTGAAATAGAAAATCATAAAGAATAGAAATTAATAAAGCAGAAGGCAGATATACTATAAAGAAAATAAAGCCAAATTTAGTTTTTAGGAAAGACTAATATTAATAAAATTGATAAACTTCATGTGAAATTATTTACAAAAAAAATCCACCAAAATTTCTGAATATTAGGAATGAAAAGATATACAATAGTACAGAATTTATAAAAAATTAAAATATAGAAACTAAATGTAAATAACTTAATGCCAAATAATTTGAAAACTTGGATGAAAATAATGAATCTCTTGAAAAATAGTTTAATAAAACTGGCAGAAAAAGTATCAGAAGACCTAAATAGCCCAATATCTATTGAAGAAACTTAATGCATAATTAAAACTTTCCCACAGCGTAAACTATAGGCCCTTCATTGATGATTCTTGCAAAAATTTAAGCCAGGGGAAAAATTCTTCCAGAGAATAAATAGGAGGGAAAATATTTCCAAAAGCATTTTTTGAAATCATTAGAACTTTGATAACAAAGCCTGACAAGAAAATGCAAGAAAGTAAAATAAAAAGCCAAATTTTTAATAAATATAGATGCAAAAACAAAATTTTAGCACATTGGAATCATATATATTACCTTATATAAATATAATATTTCAAACCAGACTTTTTTTTCTCAGAAACACACAGTTGGTTTAACATTTGATAAAAATCAATGTAATTCACCATATTAATAGACTAAAGAAGAAAAAATATCATTTATTCTATATATGCAGAAAAAGAATTTTTTCAATTTTAATACACATTCATTATAAAAACTGCGATTAAGATAAGAAAAAAATGTTCTCACTCCAATATAGGGGGTCAAACAAACATCTATAGTAAACAATACATTTGATGGTGAAATATTGAAAGTTTTCCCTTAGAAATAAGAAATGAGACAAGGATTTCTGCTGCCCTTCTAATCATACTACATGAAGCTCACAGGTAGTGCAATAAAGCAAGAAAAGTGATGAAAGTTAGGAGAATTGTAAAGAAAGTACTAAAACTGTCATTATTTGCACATGACATTATAGTGTAACTAGCATGTACACATAGTACTGAGTGGAAGATACCAAAACGAAAGAGTACATATGATGGCATCCCATTTTACTTAAAAAGAGAGAAAGAAAGTCTTCTTCTAAAAGTGAAAGAAGTAGTCACTGGTTACTAGAGTAGCCAGTGGTTACTCTAGGGAGTGGTAATGCTGAGGAAAGGCAAGAGGGAGGTGTCGGGGTTTCTGGTTGTGTCTTTATTTCTTGGTGTGGGATGTGGCAACACCAGTATGTTCACTTTGCGGAAAGTCATCAAAATGCATAAGACTATTAATCTGCACTGCATGCACATTATAATTTAATTAAAAGTTTATAAAAATAATTTTAAAACTAACTGCCTAATAACGTATGCCTATAACAGGCTTAGATTAAAGTTGACAAGTTGACAATTAAGTGTGATGCAAGTTTATGAATGAACTGGTGGAGAGTGGAATAAACTGAGGGAGGGTGAACTTGGTATAAGACAACCTCAACAGGTTGTGCATTCTTGTCATGTAAGAGCTTACTCTTGTGACTCTAAGCTGGGAGCTCCCTGATGGGAGGGCCACTGTCAGGGGTCTGTCCAAAGACTATGCATTTAGGAAAGTGTTCAGGAGAGAGCTCAGAGAGAAAGTATATTTATGTATAGGTAGGGCCTTTGATTAAGCTCTGCAGAAAGGCAATGCTCATCTTACTATGGAATTTGAGTGTGAAACAGAAAAATCTTGAGCCTAGATAGTCAAATCTAAAAGCATTTCAATCTCCTCTGGACCAGTCTTAACAATAAAGATGGCCTATTTGAAATGATATGAATTTTTAAATATACATCCTCATAAGTAAGAAAACATATTACAAAGATAAGATTTTACTGAATGGAGATTTCATTCATTTGGTTTCCAGTTCATTTTCTGCTTCCCTTCTTTTATGCTTATTCAGAACAAGCTGGTGTTTTCTCAGGCTCAATAGGCTTACTTAAGGTCTGATCTCTTGTGCAACAGATTTAGGCTGAGGGAAAAGCAGGATATGCAAAAAGCAATAGACATAATAAATTTGAAATATAAAGAAAACTATCATAGTAAAAATAATTGCTGAATACTTACTGTAACTGTGTAAAATGCTAGATTATTTAATTTAATATTGACAAAATGTTACTGTGTTAGTCGCTCAGCCATGTCTGACTATGTGACCCCAAGGACAGTAGCCCGTCAGACTTCTCTCTCCATGGAATTCTCCAGGTAAGAATACTGGAGTGGGTAGCCATTCTTCTCCAGGGGCTCTTCCCAAACCAGGGATCAAACCCAGGTCTCCTGCATTGAAGGTGGATTCTTTACCATCTGAGCCACCAGGGAAGCCCCAATCTTGACAAAAACACTGTACAAAAGACATTGTTAACCCTACACTTATAAATGAGGAAAGTGAGGTTTAGAGATTGAAGTAATTTATCCAAAGTTAGAGAGATGGTAATTGGCAGGAAGGGGATTTGAATTTCTTTCAGTCAGACCCAGAGCCTCTTCTTAAGCACTGTATCTCACTTATGTGGCAATAGAGATAGCCACAGGGGATATTTCTTTTGTTTGGTTTTCAGAACCCTTCATTCAATTCCTGCCAATTTTTTCCCCCCATACATGCTTATTTTGTTTTATCTTTGAAAAAGGAGAGTAATCAACTTTGATTATTGGGTTGATTTTCCATGGCACATTTTAATCCTGAGTTATTTTCTATGCATCCCAGTCACATATGTATGTGTGTAGTGGAATCAGACCAATGTTAATTAGCAAAACTGATCAGTGATACAAATTTAATGAGATGAAACAATAGTGTAGCCTATTTTCATATATACATGTCTCCATGATAAGCCAAATAAACTCCCTTTCAAGCAGCACTGGGGGTTTCTGCAACACTCTCTCCAGTCAGGCTTACTCTTTCCCCACCTTTTCCTTTACTGGGTAACTTAGCTCAGTGCTCTAGCTAGCAAAATTCTGATGCCAGCAGAGCTACCATAAATGTGACCTAAAAAGGACTTAAAAATTAAAAGGGTAAGTTTGTAAGGAGTGCCAATAAAATAGGAAGGCCACAAAGTATGCAAAATTCCTTACCAGAGTCTACAAATCCTTGCAGAATCTGGCCTCTGCCTATCTCTCCAAAGTCTTCTTATGGCAGGGTGGCTCTCTCTTACTGCGCTTACCTGCATTGTCCAGTTTTCTCTTCCCCTAGTCCATGCCTGCCTCAGAGCCTTCCTTGGGTCTCCTGGTCCCCTTGCCTGGAATGCCCTTTGCCCAATTCTTCCCAGGATGGGTCTATTCTTCTCTTCTAGGTCTAGGTCAAATGTCTTCTTCTGTGACAGGCAGTCCTTGAGCTCTTTTGCTAAAGCAATCATTCCTGAGCCCTTGAACTCCTCTTACATCACCCTAGCGATTTTACTCCTTTTGGATCACATATAATAATCTAAAAATATCTTATTCATTTGCTTCTTAACTGTTTATTTTCAGTCTTATCCCCCAATCCTCTTTCCTTGTTCCCAGGTGGCATGCTATATCCATAAGATACTTGATGAATATTTGTTGAAGATTTGTTTTTTCCTTCCTTCCTTCATTCATTTAATTTTCTGAGTCTCCCTGTTTGGAGGGCCTGCAACTTTTCCCCATTCATCTCTGGCATTTGGACTGCCATAAGCAGCCAAGCTAGGAACACAGCTTTACTGTAAGACAACCCACAGTGGGCTTTTGCTAAAGGACAGGGCCTTATCTCTACTACCCTACCCTTGGACATTCATGTACTTAGCTCTGTGAGATATAGTTATGGGATGAAGTCGACCTGCCTGCTCCTCCAGATATACAAGTATACGGATACATCACTGGGGAATGAGAAAAACCAAGTTCAAACTATGCAGGGACTTTTTTAAAGAAGGGGCCAGATAAGTTGAAGTGGGTATGACGAATGTAGAGAGAAAGAGGACTGGAAAAAATACAAAGGTCTGATATATTCTTTTAGACACTCAGCTGCAGCACTGAGATAGAACACTCAACTGCACTAAAGCCAAGCTCTTTCAGCACTGAGACTAAAAATGAACTAGAACAAAAGGGCAATGTGTTTTTAACAAATCACATGATTTTAGGATGGCTGGCAAGGAAAGGGTATTCTTTTGCCAGAGCCCAGCATGCATTAGATGCTACATTTAAGATAGTCTCTGACTAAAGAGGAAGACATTGACTCAGACTTTTACAGTAGTTCCATAAGTATTTCCTCCTCAATGTACCATATCCTGTTACCAAATCAGTTGAGCTGGTTCCTGACCTTGTGGACCAACCTAGCCCTTGCCATTTTAGGCTAGGCCTACATGGACAGAGGGGCCTGGTGGGCTGCAGTCCATGGGGTCGCTACTAGTCAGACACAACTGAACGACTTCACTTTCACTTTTCACTTTCATGCATTGGAGAAGGAAATGGCAACCCACTCCAGTGTTCTTGCCTGGAGAATCCCAGGGACGGGGGAGCCTGGTGGGCTGCCGTCTACAGGGTCACACAGAGTTGGACACGACTAAAGTGACTTAGCAGCAGCAGCAACTCTACTCAACTTTGGTATCATCTTTCTAGCTGACTGCTCTCTAATGTAGCTGATATTTTATCTATAACTTGGTGGTAAATCTTGAGCTAAGGCTCAGTCTTTGAATCTTGAATAGGACTTCTCTGTTTTCTTGAAGCTTCTCTAGAATTATAATTGTTCTACCCATGTTCTGGTTTAATCCTAACTTCTTTACTAAACCATGTTAACATCCCACAAAAATAGAGGTGATAGCATACTTCATTCAGTCCTTTAATCCATTCATTTACTTCAATGCTTATTAGGCATCTACTGTATGTGAGACTGTGTACTACCAGTAAACAAAACCAGCATGGCATTTACCCTCAAGAAACTTATATTTGGGAATGGGAAACGGATATTTTAAGAAGTCACTGTAACACTGCCAGTGGGAAAAGAAGGGGTGCTAACCCAGCACACAGTTGTAGGTGTGTATTATCACATTCAACTTTCTGGGAGACATGCTGAGTTGAGGCCTGAGGCATACACTGGAATGAGCCAGGTACCTTGTAAGGACAACTGCAAAAGAAAGTCTCTCTCCTTGCTGCTCTTATGGCACCCACATCCTGCCTGCTTGGCTAGTCAGGGAGCTCATGTAACTCTGGAGTTGCCTTCAACACAAATCTCTCACACGAGTCCAGCTGATCCTGAAAAGGTGAGTGGTCTCTTTCACTTAACTATTTGGACAGGTCAAGAGAGTGAATGCCTATGCATAAATCCCCAATGCCCTCATTAGGTCAGCATAAGATCTTTCTTTTCCCCAGAAGTTTTATTAAAAAATTTAAGATACTACCAAAGAGGAAAACTGAAACTGAGTCACACATCAGGGTCAACAGGGATGTAACTCCATTCAAATGTAGGTACTACGATACACCTTGCGCAGAACCTCACCTGGAAATGTAATACTTTCTATGATAAGTTTGAGGTGGCTAAGAAGAGATGGCAAGAATACACAGAAGAACTGTACAAAAAAGATATTTATGACCAGATAATCACAATGGTGTGATCACTCACCTAAAGCCAGACATCTTGGAATATGAAGTCAAGTGGGTCTTAGGAAGCATCACTGCGAACAAAGCTAGTGGAGGTGATGGAATTCCAGTTGAGCTATTACAAATCCTAAAAGACAATGCTGCGAAAGTGATTTACTCAATATGCCGGCAAATTTGGAAAACTCAGCAGTGGCCACAGGACTGGAAAAGGTCAGTTTTCATTTCCAAAGAAAGGCAATGCCAAAGAATGCTCAAACTACAGCACAGTCATACTCATCTCACACGCTAGCAGAGTAATGCTCAAAATTCTCCAAGCCAGGCTTCAGCAATATGTGAACCATGAACTTCCAGATGTTCAAGCTGCTTTTAGAAAAAGCAGAGGAACCAGAGATCAAATTGCCAAATCCACTGGATCATTGAAAAAGCTAGAGAGTTCAGGAAAGAACATCTATTTCTGCTTTATTGACTATGACAAAGCCTTTGACTGTATGGATCACAATAAACTGTGGAAAATTCTGAAAGAGGTGGGAATACCAGACTACCTAATGTGACTCTTAAGAAATCTGTATGCAGGTCAGGGAGCAACAGTTAGAACTGGACACGGAACAACAGACTGTTTCTAAATAGGAAAAGGGGTACATCAAGGCTGTATATTGTCACCCTGCTTATTTAACTTATATGCAGAGTACATCATGAGAAATGCTGGACTGGATGAGGCACAAGCTGGAATCAAGACTGCCAGGAGAAATATCAATAACCACAGATATGCAGATGACACCACCCTTATGGCAGAAAGCGAAGAAGAACTAGTCTCTCAATGAAAGTGAAAGAGGAGAGTGAAAAAGTTGGCTTAAAGCTCAACATTCAGAAAACGAAGATCATGGCATCTGGTCCCATCACTTCATGGGAAATAGATGGGGAAATAGTGGAAACAGTGGGGAAAACAGTGGAAACAGATGGGGAAACAGTGTCAGACTTTATTTTGGGGGGCTGCAAAATCACTGCAGATGGTGATTGCAGCCATGAAGTTAAAAGACGCTTACTCCTTGGACAGAAAGTTATGGTCAACCTGCTGCTGCTGCTGCTGCTAAGTCGCTTCAGTCCTGTCCGACTCTGTGCAACCCCATAGACGGCAGCACACCAGGCTCCCCGTCCCTGGGATTCTCCAGGCAAGAACACTGGAATGGATTGCCATTTCCTTCTCCAATGCATGAAAGTGAAAATTGAAAGTGAAGTAGCTCCATCGTGCCCTACTCTTAGCGACCCCATGGACTGCAGCCTACCAGGCTCCTCCGTCCATGGAATTTTCCAGGCAAGAGTACTGGAGTGGGTTGCCATTGCCATCTCCAATGACCAACGTAGACAGCATATTAAAAAGCAGAAACATTACTTTGCCAACAAAGGTCTGTCTAGTCAGGGCTATGGTTTTTCCAGTAGTCATGTATGGATGTGAGATTTGGACTGTAAAGAAAGCTGAGCACTGAAGAATTGATGCTTTTGAACTGTGGTGTTGGAGAAGACTCTTGAGAGTCCTTTGGACTGAAAGGAGATCCAACCAGTCCATCCTAAAGGAGATCAGTCCTGGGTGTTCATTGGAAGGACTGATGCTGAAGCTGAAACTCCAATACTTTGGCCATCTGATGTGAAAAGCTGACTCTTTGGAAAAGACCCTGATGATTGGAAAGATTGAGGGCAGGAAGAGGAGGGGAGGACAGAGGATGAGATGGTTGGATGGCATCACTGACTCAATGGAGATGAGTTTGAGTAAACTCCGGGAGTTCGTGATGGACAGGAAGGCCTGGCATCGTGCAGTCCATGGGGTCGCAGAGTTGGACATGACACAGCAACTGAATTTAACTGAACTGATGATAAATTTTAGGCTTCTCAGGATGCACTAGTGGTAAAGAACCTGCCTGCGAATGCAGGAGAGGTAATAGACCAGGTTCCATTCTTGGGTCAGGACGATCCCCTGGAGGAGGGCATGGCAACTCACTCTAGTATTGTTGTTTGGAGAAACCCATGAACAGAGGAGCCTGGCAGACTACAGTCTATAGGGTCACACAGAGTCGGACACGCCTGAAGCAACTTAACATGCATGCATGCATAAGTTTTAGAAAGAGCATGTCACCTCTTCCATAATTATTCTCCAAATAGCTACATTGGAAAATTTACCATCTGGTAGAAAACGAAGATTCAGCAAACCCCTAGGGTATGAGATCAAGGACTTGGAGCCTGAACCTGTGCATAGAGTTCTGCAAGAGAGAGTGATTCTGCCTCATTCTGAAAAATCAACCCGGAAACAGAGAAGCTTCTACTGCAGACCAACTAGTCACTTCCAAATGACCCAAACGCACAGAGGACAAAATCTCTGACTTGGCAGATTGGCACAATTAAATATCTACCCCCATTAAATTCACCACTTCTGTACCATGGGCTTAACTTGACTCTTGACATCCTGCTAGTTGCCCACCTCTATTTTCAGATAGGAATTACTTTTTGGTAGAAGATATTCATGTTCTAAAGATATGCTTTATGAGAGTTTCACTAAGATTTGGATTTAGGTTCATGTCAGCTTGCTTCCATGACAGAAGAAATCTAAGTGGCAAGAAGGGAAAGAAAATGTTGGGACTTACATGAAAACTTTTGCAATTCTTTAATTACTTTCCAATAAAATATATCAGTCGAGATTGAATTCTAGCACATAAGGATTTTCAAATGTTCCTTGGATTTAAGATATTTATCCCTTCAGCTCCAATCTCCCCTTATACCCTTCAAAGAAGTCAGTCTGGGCTTCCCAGGTGGTGATAGTGGTAAAGAACCTGCCTGCCAATGTAGGAGACATAAGAGCTGCAGGATTGATTCCTGGATAGGGAAGATTCCCTTGAGGAGGGCATGGCAACCCTTTCAGTATTCTTGCCTGGAGCGCCCCATGGACAGAGGAACCTGGTGGGCTACAGTCCATAGGGTCTGTTGGACACGACTGAAGCAACTTAGCACACATGCAAAGAAGTCAGTCTACTATGCTTCAGATACCATAAGCCTCTAGAACTTGCAAGCACACCTTAATTCAGAGACTTTTGAGAGACCAACCCAGTCTAAATGTACCCCTAACAAACACTTATAGTCAAAATTAATACCCAAGCATTTATAATTTTCCAACTTTGTTTTGAGGGCCCTGATGCTGTCTCCATTGTGTGTGTGTGTGTGTTTTGTAGAAAGTTAACTCAAATTATCTGAATGTGTTATGTGGCGTAAAGATACTCATGATAGGCATTAGAAGATTGACATTTTTATTTGAAAAAGTCTAGTATCTAAAAAGGGTCAAAACTCCTATCAAAACATCAGAAAGCTCTACTAATGATGGATGCAGGAGTCCATTCTACATCACATTCATTCCCAAGGGCTATGAACAACTCTGCAAATGGCTTATATCAGAAACAGAGCCTGTTTAGGAAGCTACCAACTTGAGCACTTTGTTGCCACTGACCCACTGAACATTCAGTGAGACTTTTGTCAGTTCTATCCTGGACCCAAACTGCATCCAAAGTATCCAGGGGCCCCATCACCAATATATTTACTTTTTATTTTTAATCTCTTCTTTGGGAAGACCTAAGCTCAAATACACTTGTGACAACTAGATACAACCACCTGAACCGCAAAGAGGTACTGGGAACAATAGATAATTCACCAGTTTTTTTTGTCATTACATAACTTTACACTGTGAGTTCTACATCAGGACAAAGGAGCTGAGGAACTTTTTTTCCATGTCAGTTTCAAAGCTTTTGCGGTATTATATCAATGACCATAATGGCTCAGTTGCTTCCATCTCAAAGCCTTGGTACCATCCTTGTAGTTTTAGTCTTCAGAGCAAGAATATATCTTTTTTTTTTTTTCTGGAAAATATGGTGACCCTCTTACAATGGAGAGCTCTCAAAAATACGCTCTCCCAAACCGTAAGATTTCCAGTTGTAACAATTACCACCTAATTATGGAATGTCCTTGTCTATTACCTCTGTGTTACTCGTATCTCTTGTCCAGTGTTTTCTCGTATGTGCTGCTCAGGTTTCCCAAGAGCGGAGAGAGGGAGGGAGCTCCTCTGGTCCCCCAAAAGGAAAAAGTAAGAAAAATTCTACAATTGCCTGTGATGCCATGATAACTGTTGCTGAGCTTGTTACTTTTATTGAGATGAAAATAATTACTTTTTTGTTTTTTCATTCATATGTATACACACATATATGTGGCTCACTTTATGAAGAATTTGAAGTGCTGCATAAATACAAGATTATCAGAATTGCACAATGCCTTCTTAATATTCTTCTTCATAGAATTTTACATGTAAGAGGCGAAATGACTATAAGTATTGAGATGTTATCACAAATCTTCCAATTACACGTTCTATTTTCCAACTAGATTACAAATGACTAAAAGGTAGAGATCATTTTTTAAAGGATCTTCAGTGGACTCAGAACTGTGTTTTCAAAAGGGGAGCATTTGAATGCTTCAAAGATGTTTGTGAAATTCTCTGCTGACATTAGTATTTCTCCTCAGTTTGCTCAGACATTGTAAGTCATGTGTGGTAAGTGAGGAGGAAGTCGAGCATAAATAGGAGGTTGATACAACTTACCTGAAGGTCAGCCAGCAAGCTGGGGTTTGGGGGAGGACAGAATTAGAACTCATACCCCTCCATTTTCCAGACTGGTGCTTAGCCCACTGAACCCTACTGCCTCTGACTCAGTGCATGAATATAGACTGTGAAACACAGATTGTCTGAACATATGGCAGAGAGGATGAGAAGATGATATTCCATAGCAGGATTCATTTCTGCAGACGGGTGGCTGCAAAGGTTGTTTTTCTGCAGAGGATTCAGCAAGTGAAGCGTTAAGTGCTTTTCTTATTTCTGTCTCCAAATGAAACAACTTTTCCCCTTGAATGAGATCAATTTCTGGGCGTTCCTATTGTCAAGGGAAACTGGTAGAAGTGAGGCCAGGAGGGTTGCAGGCCCTCTCATAGGCTGTGGGGAATAAGCGATAAATCCCACGCTGAGCAGTCAGCACTAGACCTGGAGGGGGGCCTGATAATTGTTCCCTCTCCTTTCCCAGCAAACCGTATCCTGTATTTAGGACATAGGTTCTAGAAATGTCTCTTGATCAAAATGCTTCTAATTCTCCTTAGCAGTAATCTATAATATCTATGCTCTTAATAAAGCCTAGCTATTTATTTATAACTAGATGCCACTAATAATCTAGTTTAAGAGCTTCATAAAATATATTGGACAAGTTATTATGGATTTTAGCCCCAGATTCTTTCTTCAGCAGGATACAGAAATATAGTTTATAGAGAGGGGAAGAAAGTCAGAGATCAGACAGGGTTCAGGCTTTTAAGACAGAGAATCCAAAAGCGTAAGGATTTAAGGCACAAATTAGGGTTGTGGTTTTTAGATTCATGGAACCTCCAAGAAGAGGCAGTGGGGAGACTGAATGGGCAGGGTTCTATACCCCTCTTCTTGATTTAAACATTGTGTATCTGTGCTATCTAATAGAGCCAGTGTCAGAGTTTGGTTGGAAAAATAGAGGGTTTTGTAACTCAAAGACAGTTTTTAAAGCCTGATTTAGGAAATGGTTGGTTCTATACAATAAAACGTAGTAGTTAAAAGCATGGCGATTGGTTTAGGCAGAATATAGCTCTGCATCTAACTAACCCTTTGAACCTGGACCAGCTGCTTAGCCTCTCTGGACCTTCATTCTCTCCCCTATAATAATTTTGTCTGCCTAACTGAGATAACACATAGAAGTACTTAACATTGAGACTGGCGCACAGTAAACATTCACTGACAGGTAGCTGCTGTTACAATTTTACCATTGCTATTACTATTATTTTTGCTATTATTATAGATCTGAGAGAGGGATAAAGAAAGCCGAGCACCAAAGAACTGATGCTTCTGAATCGTAGCACTGGAGAAGACTCTTGAGAGTCCCTTGGACAACAAAGAGATCAAACCAGTCAATCCTAAAGGAAATCACCCTGAATATTCATCAGAAGGACTGATGCTGAAACTGAAGCTCCAATACTTTGGCCACCTGATGCAAAGAGCTAATTCACTGAAAAAGACCCTCATGCTGGGCAAGACTGAGGGCAGAAGAAGGGGGCGGCAGAGGATGAGATGGCTGGATGGCATCACTGACTCAAAGGACATGAGTTTGAGCAAACTCTGAAAAACAGGGAGGCCTGGCATGCTTCAATCCCTCGAGTCGCAGAGTCGGACACAACTTTGTGACTGATCAACAACCATAACAATCTCCAGAAAAGTGAAAAAATAAATCTCTGTTGTTTATACCACCTAGTCTGTGGCACTTTGTTGTGACAGCATAGCAAACCCTGGAGATTTCATACTTTAGTTCAGTTCCAAAAGGTGTCCTTTCTTTACCAATCCAAATGCAGGCAAAACAGTCTGAGGCCTAGTGTTCCCCTGGAATTTCAATTCTACTCCTCCTTTTTCCTAAATAGAGTGCTATTAGTATATGGTTGATCTTTATGGATCCCCCAAATCAGCACTGAATTTTTTTTATCCAATATATTTCAGCCAACTTTTCATCTGGTACTCCCTCCCAACCCCATCTTTTCAGAGTCTTCATAATGACCCTGCCTTCCAGCTACACCCTGGGACCTTGCATATCCAGGCCCACCTAGAAGAGGAGCTTAAAAAATTAACAGTTAAGGTCTTAAAAAGATGATATAATGTCTGCCAAGATAACGCCTCTGGAATACCCTGGAACCAACTGTTAATAAAAGGCAAACAATTTTTTAAAAATTGTTTTTTTCCCATAAAGGAAAAAAATTATTTTTAATCCAGCTGCACCCAAAATGAATAGCTATCAAAGAGAGCTCCCCCATCAGCTGTCAGTTCACAGCAACTTCAATCAGCTAATGTGTCTGAGCCTGCGGTAACATCTCCCCAGCAGCCTCCCACATGCCAAGCTTGACTGCTCTGTTCGAGCCACATTAAACCTGTCTGCCATCAATCCCCAGGTTTCCTCTGCAGCAGCAACTTAACTAGGTGAGGGAGCTGGCATCACCAAGAGGCAAATGCTATTTTAGAGGAACTGAGAGATGCTGAAAGAAGAGCGGTAGTGGAGAAAAGCTAGATATAGGCCATTAAGCAACAGGGTTTTTCTCCTAAGATCTTCCTGTATTGTCATTTCTATGCAGATGTGTTGTTTTAGAATTTTCTAACATCAGAACATACAGTGGAAGATGAGTTAGGAGGCACCAAATCACAGCAGGCTGGCTACACCTTCATGTTATTTTCTCTTATGGAGAAACTGAAGGACACTGTCAGTTTCTTTCCACTCATCTCTTAGAGATGGAGACCCATCTTTTTCCAGGATGGGCTAGAGCTGCTTTCAGAATTTACAGCAAGAAACACTAATAAGAGCATGTTTTCTTTTCACCCTTCCAGACAAATCTGGCTTGAAGCTTACTCACAGTGTGTATCACCACTGGAGGAGCTGATCTAACTCACCATTCCCCAGTCCTGCCAACAAAGCTGACACTGAAGGGGACCTCACCTCTCGCAGTAGGGCCAGAAAGAGAAGCAACTTAGTTACAAAAGAGAGAAACAGTCCCCAAACCAATTGTCTGTACTAGCAACCAGAACACCATGTGGGCAGCTCCACCTTCTCCTTCACTCCCTTCCTGGAGGCCAGTTTCACAGACTGCTTGAAGACCACAGCAGGGCTGGATCTGGAGAGGCTTCTGGGAATAGAAGCTGAACTTCTATTTGAAATGCCTCTGTCCTGCTGTCCTTAAATAACACTGACAACAATAATGGGCATTTATACCGATAGGGTCCTTCAGAACCTTTATTAAATCCTTCCAAATATACTCTCTTACTTCTCTCCAGCAAAGATAATATGCTTTGTGGCAGGTGCCCAGAAGATGGATGCATAGCTCTTGGCTACTGGAGCCACCTGCTGTCTAAAATAACTCCCTTATTTGTGTCCAGGTTCTGAAAAATGCCCAGCAAAGGTATTGGCCTGCAATTTTTTTTTTTAACCCAGTAATGTGTGCCATGTTGTTCTAAAACCACAGAAACTCAGCCATGAGACTTTAATGATCCACTTGCTGGATCACACATTCGAATATGTGACATTTGAAGGAGCATTGCAATCAAGTAGCCATTCAGTCTGGCCTTGAAATACTGGGATAGAGAATTTAAAAGTAATAATCTCCATCATTCTGACTCTCATTGAACATCACTTTCCTCTTAAAACGCTTAACCTTTCTTTTCACTAATTCCATTTAACTCACTCCTTTCCCCCAAAGCCATGAGTATAAAGGGAGTTCCTACAGTTGTAAAATTTTCTTCTTGTCTTGTATTATACGACTTGTGATAATTCTCTAAGGGCACAAACTGGCATAGTGAAGACAGTTAAGACCTTGAGTAAGAAGATACAGGTGTGAGTTCCAGCTTGCTCAATTACCACCTTGTGAATTGGGAGGTCTATCAGTCTATCTGTTTATAAGAAGAGAATGAAATGGTATGTCCTCAAGAGGGTTCTGGAGAGAGCTCAATGGGGGTCATAGATGTGAAAAGAATTTTTAAATGGTAAATTGTACATATTCATAAGTTGTTTATTCCTTTTTTAATTTTTCAACTTTTAGGTTATTCCTTGGAAATTTGTGCCAAAGCCGTAAGAAAGGGAGAAGGGCAAGAGTGTGGTGATTTAATTAGATCCACAGGACATTGCCTTCACAATGTAGTTGGAGGCCCCGGCCCTTTGGATTTCAGCTCGTTGATATGTGGTAACTTAACATGCAAATGAAAGGCCTCAGAGGGCACCCAGTCTCCACATGTGCCAATTAATCAAAGGAAACAATATCATCCTCTAATTCCACTAATTAGAGGATCATTCATAAGCTACTAGGTTTCTGAGCTAGTGAGGTTTAATACATTTGCAATAAATTATAAGTAATACTTTAGCCAGAGACTAAACTGCTGCTGAGCAATATGATAAGAGGAGGGCTCAGGTTACCTGTACATTTAAATATTTTTAAAAATTAATTTCGTTTTTATTATTTTCCATCCTGAAGTGTTCTGAACACATTGGTTGTATGGGGCAGTCCTCCCCATGGTTCAAAGTAACATGGGTCCAAAAATAATATATTAAGTACAACTATCAACTACTGTGATTTAATTTTAACCATTTAAGCAAATGTATAATTTATCCAAATAGTTGCTTGCTTTCAAATAAATTGTGAATTTATATGCTGTTCTAATGATGCCACTATTGCTAAAAATCAAAGGATTCTTTGAGAATTGCCTTCACAGACTCCTTTATTCATTTAAATCTTCTCAAGAGTGGCAAATTTTCAGCTTCAATTTGAAGACCGATAAAAGATGTTTGGACCCACTCTGATTACTAAGGTAGGTAATCAAGCAGAATAACCCTATGGTCATCACTTGAAGGACATATCTCATCACCTATATGCCTATGTGAGGGGATTTTGCTAGAACAAAACTCTGGCTATTAGATTTGAACTCCATTACAAGATTGAGTTTGCTTGAGGGTAGATTGGATATATCTAGTTTAAATCTGTTTAAAAGGCTTCTGACTTTAAAAAAAAATACTGTAGTTAAAAGCTTTCACACAGCAAAGGAAACCATAAACAAGTCAAAATCACAACCCTCAGAATGGGAGAAAATATTTGCAAATGAAGCAACTAACAAGGGATGAATCTCCAAAATATACAAACAACACATGCAACCCAAAAGCCATAAAACAATTAACCCAATCAAGGTTAATATGGGAATAAGAGCTGAATAGAAGGAAATGGCAACCCACTCCAATACTCTTGCCTGGAAAATTCCATGGATGGAGGAGCCTGGTGGGCTGCAGTC
This sequence comes from Ovis canadensis, assembly GCF_042477335.2. Taxonomy (NCBI): domain Eukaryota; kingdom Metazoa; phylum Chordata; class Mammalia; order Artiodactyla; family Bovidae; genus Ovis; species Ovis canadensis. Next base: position 183,929,739 of record NC_091245.1, read on the forward strand.
CATAGGGTCGCAAAAAGTTGGACACGACTGAGCAATTTGATTTCAGGCATTCCTCCAAAGAAAATATGTAGATGACTAAGAGCCATATGAAAAGGTGTTCAGTATCACTAATTATTAGAGAAATGCAAATCAAAACTACAGTGAAGTTCACCTCACAATGGTCAGAATGGCAAGCATAAAAAAAATCTACAAACAGTGAATGCTAGGGAGGGTGTTGAGAAAAGGAAAACTTCTACACTGTTAGTGGGAATGTAAAATTGGCACAGCCACTAAGGAGACCCATATGAAGGTTCCGTAAAAAAATAAAAATAGAACTATCACATGACCCAGCAATCCCACTCCTGGGCACACATCCTGAGAAAATGATAATTCAAGAAGATACATGTACCCCAGGGTTCATAGCAGCACTATTTACAGTAGTCAGGACATGGAAGCAACCTAAATGCCCATCAACAGAGAAATGGATAAAGAAGATGCGGTGCAGATATACAATGGGATATTCAGTTCAGTTCAGTTCAGTTCAGTCACTCAGTCATGTCTGACTCTTTCCGACCCCATGAACTGCAGCACGCCAGGCCTCCCTGTCCATCACCAACTCCCAGAGTTTACCCAAACTCATGCCCATTGAGTCGGTGATGCCATCCAGCCATCTCATCCTCTGTCATTCCCTTCTCCTCCTGCCCCCAATCCCTCCCAGCATCAGGGTCTTTTCCAATGAGTCAACTCTTCGCATGAGGTGGCCTAAGTATTGGAGTTTCAGCTTCAGCATCAGTCCTTCCAATGAACACCCAGGACTGATCTCCTTTAGGATGGACTGGTTGGATCTCCTTGCAGTCCAAGGGACTCTCAAGAGTCTTACGTGAAAGTGAAGTCGCTCAGTCGTGTCCAACCCTTTGCAACCACATGAACTGGGGCCTACCAGGCTCCTCCATCTATGGGATTTTCCAGGCAAGAATACAGGAGTGGGTTGCCATTGCCTTCTCCAGTTGCCTTCTGCCATTGCCTTCTCAAGAGTCTTACTCAGCCATAAAAAGAGGCTTTTGGCTTTTAACCTCACTCAGAGAATGAGTATAAGAATTGAGGCCTTTGCTCATGCTGTCCCTAAACCTAGGATGTTTTGTTACAATTCAAATCCTATCCATTCTTCACTATTAATATAAAGCTTATGCATGCATGCTAAGTCACTTCAGTCATGTCTGACTCTTTGCGACCATAAGCACTGTGGCCTGCCAGGCTCCTCTGCCCATGGGATTCTTCAGGGAAAAATACTGGAGTGGGTTGCCATGCCCTCTTCCTGGGGATCTTCCCAACAGGGGATCTTCCCAACACAGGGATCGAACCTGCATCTGTTACATCTCCTGCATTGGCAGGCAGGTTCTCTACCACTAGCGCCACCTGGGAAGTCCATAAAGCTCATACGCCATCTCAATTTAAAACGTCTTTCTGACAGTCTCTAATTGGCAGATTTGCTCTGTTCTTCAGCTTTCATTTATCTACTTGAACTTCTTTTATGGCACTTACTACTTTCTGTGTTTTATTGTGTTTGGTTTAATATAGTTCTTATCACTTCTTACAGATAGTATACTTTTGAGAAGTAAGATTTGTGTCTGATTCTTCTTTAAATCACACATAACCAGCTTAAGCTTTGAGTATTATATTTACTTAATTAATATTAGTTAAATAATGAGTTACTGAGCAGTCTGGAGATTTTATTTAGAATATTGCAAGAATGCCTTCTATCACCACTTCTATTCAGCATTATGGGGAGGTCCTGACTGGTACCATAGGACAAGGAGAAAAAGTATAAGGACTAGAAAGAAAGAAACAAAAATGTCCACTATGCAAAGGATGATAAAATTGTTTATATAGATTCAATAAAAATCTGTACATTTGGGTTATTAAGAGAGTTTACAAAACTGGATGACTACAGAATGAAAAAGCAAAAATCAACTGCATTTCAATATACCAACAGATTAATTCTAAAAAGATAAATGAACAATAGCAGCAATACTGTAACACACTTAGGGATTAATCCAACATGTATGTGCTGGGCTTTTTTGCCTAAATGCCATTAAAGAGCTGACAAATGAAAACTATACCATATTCATGAATAAGACTACCTAATATTATAAAGATGTCATTTTTTCTCAAATTGACCATTAGATTTAATGAAAGTCTGCCAAGTGTGAATTGCATTTTTTAAAATTGTTGTTGAACTTCACAAACTGGTTCTAAAATTTATGTGTAAGAACAAAGAGCCTAGCATAACGAAGAAATACCTGAAGCCAAAAAATAAGAAGAAGAGAGGATCCCAATTTAACAGATAGCAAGTCTACTTATAAATGACTTCTGTGGTGGCAGATGGTAAAGAATCCACCTGCAATGTGGGAGAGCTGAGCTCAATCCCTGGGTTTGATCCCTCGGTTGAGAAGATCCCCTGGAGGAGAACATGGCAACTCACTCCAGTATTCTTGCCTGGAGAATCCGCATGGACAGAGGAACCTGGCTGGCTACAATCCATGGGGCCACAAAGAGTCGGACAAGACTGAGCAACTGAACACAGCACAGCTACTTATAAATACAAGGCAAATATGTATATAGATATTTCAATACAGAGAGAAAATATAGGAATATAGAGCTACTTCTCAGAATCAGACTTCTGTTTGTAAGAAAACGTGTATACGACTGAGCTGGCATTTCAAATTAGTAGGAAAATGTTAGACTCTTACAATTGTGCTGAAACTATTTTAGTTATCCATAGGGAAATAAATCCATAGTGTAGCACCAGGACTTTCCTGGTGGTCTAGTGACTGGGACGCCAGGCTCCCAGTGCAGATGGCATGGGTTTCATCCCTGGTCTGGGAATTAGATCCCACATGCTGTAGCTAAAGATCTTAGATACCAAGTGCCACAACTAAGACCTGAAGCAGCCAAATAAATAAATACATTAATTTTTTTTAAAAGTATAGTCCTACCCTAAAATATATAAAAAATCAGTTCTAATCCACTGAAATGCATATATGCTAAGATAAAGCTTCCAAACTTCTAAGAGAAATTGTATCAGCATAATCATAAAGTGAGGAAGGATTTCTCAAACAAGATATAAAATGTTTAAATCATAATGGAAAGGACTGATGAATTCAACTCCACTAAAGAACTTCTTTTCATCGAACATTTTGAAAAAATAAAAACCTAAGGCACCAACAAGATTTTTTTCCACAATTTTTATAACTGATGAAGGGTTATTATTCAGAATGAATCCAAAAGCTCATAAAATCAATGAGAATAAGATAAACAACATAAAAATGGGAATACACGAACACGAGGCTCAAAGACAAGGAAATCCAAATGACTAATAAGCATATCAAAAGACGAAATTTTAGTATTAATTAGACACAAATTTTTAATGGTCTTATATTAATACCTATCATTTTGACAAAAATTGTGACAAATAGAGAAACAAAATCTCTCTTAATTTTCAGATGGGGGTATAAATTAGTACAATCAGTGGGGAAGAGCTGGCTAGTTACCACCCAATATTTGTCTTTCTTTTCTTTCTCAGTAATAAGAACTCTGTGTTTAGCTGAATTCCTGACCAGTTGGACTTAAGACTTCATTTCCAACTTTCTTTTATAGCCAGATATAACCATGTAAATTCTGGCCAGGGAGATACAAGTAAAAGCGCTATGTGCATCTTTGGGGAAACTGCTATAAACTTTTTGTTTCTTTCTCCTTGACAGCCAAAATGTGGATATTCTGGCTGGGGCTTCAGAAACCATATGGACCTTAATATGACCTTGTGGATGAAAATGGTACCTGGGAGGTGATCTACACAATAGAAGGAGCCTGGGTCTTTGACAGTGTGCCTTCTTACCTTTGGACTGACCACTCTCCAGACTTCTGGAACCTAAGATAGAAATGCATAGCTCTAAACTACTGCGATTCTGGATTTTTTATTACTCACAGTAGCCTAAACTAATCCTAACCAATATAATCTCATTAAGAAAATTTGGGGCAATATCTCATGAAGTTGAAGATGTACAAATCCTATAGCCCAGCAGTTTACTCTCCTAAGTATGTGCCTTGAAAAACTATATCCATATGTGCATCAGGAAGCATGTCCAAAAATATTCATAATAACACAGTTCTAAGACTAAATATTGGAAACAATCTGAAAGTCCATAGATGAAAGAACAGATTATTCATTGTAGTGTTTTCATTCAATAAGCTACTAACACAGCTAAGAGTAAACTCTTAGGAATCTCTAAGTAAACTCTAGTAAATCTCTAAGGAAACCATCAGCATGATATAATTTATAAAACTCAATAACGAGACTTAATATATTCTCTCGTATTACATACATCGATATAATTTGTAGGTAAAAGCAGTGGAATAATACATTCAAATTTAGACTAGCCATTACCTCTAGTATCCTGGAGAAGGGAATGGCTACCCAATCCAGTATTCTGGCCTGGAGAATTCCATCGACTGTATAGTCCATGGGGTTGCAAAGAATCGGACATGACCCAACAACTTTCACTTACCTTTAGTATGGGGGAGAGGGGCTGCAATCAGAGAGGGGCATAGAGGGAGCCTCAAAATACTGAGAAGCTTCTTTTTATAAATGTTAGGTACTAAGTACAAGGATATTATTTGTATTATTAGTTTAATACATGTTTTGACATTCTTTGAATTTTACTGTATAATTTTTTTTTCCTACAGTGCAAGTGGAAAAAGAGTAAGGAGGACAAAGCAGTGCTTGGATTTTGAGGTGAGTGAGTGAAATCTACCTCTGAGACCACAAAGAGATTTAAGCCTGACCATGGTGGCTCAATGGTAAAGAATCCACCTGCCAATGCAGGAGACACAGGCTCAATCCCTGTGTTGGGAAGATCCCCTGGAGAAGGGAAAGGCTACCCACCCCAGTATTCTTGCCTGGGAAATCCCACAGACAGAGAAGCCTGGTGGGCTATGGTCCATGGAGTTGCAAAAGAGCTGGGCACAACTCAGCAACTAAAAACAACAAGTATAACTCTTAGGCTTATGCAAAGTTGTGAGAACAGAGCACCTCCTTCTCTGCTTTTAACTATGCAAATTTTATCGAGGGTATACAAACGAAGTAGATGAAGGTGACTACCCCTCTGGCAAGGAGACTGAAAGCTCATGTCTAATCGCTACCACCATAATTGTCCCCTCCATGGCTACCGCCTTCATCATTTTTACACCATCATAACTTTGCACTGTCTTTTTTTTTTAATCTTGGCATTTTACTAGGCTGTATATCATTACTCAATAATCCTCAATAGTCCAATGAGCCACATATTATCAACCTTTCATAAGATCTACTTGAGGTTAAGCTCAGAGTGATGAAAGAACAAGCCTTATCATAGCTAATAACTGGCAGTTGCTACTGCTGCTGCTAGGTCGCTTCAGTTGTGTCTGACTCTGCGATCCCATAGACGGCAGCCCATCAGGCTCCCCCGTCCCTGGGATTCTCCAGACAAGAACACTGGAGTGGGTTGCCATTTCCTTCTCCAATGCATGAAAGTGAAAAGTGCAAGTGAAGTTACTGAATCGTGTCCAACTCTCAGCGACCCCATGGACTGCAGCCCACCAGGCTCCTCCATCCATGGGATTTTCCAGGCAAGAGTACTGGAGTGGGGTGCCATTGCCTTCTCCGAGTAACTGGCAGTGCCTGGGTTCAAATGCAAACCTGTCTGTTTTTAAAACATGTCCTTTCATACTGCTTCTCTTACTTCAAATATGGCTATTTTTTACTGTCATCCCTTCACTTACAATAATGAGTACCAACAGATCCTCTGAAGCAACATTCATAGAGATATTTTAAAGGATTAAGAGAAAGGGAAGAATATAGTGAATATATGACTGAATGATGACAATATTTCTGAAAGGTAGAAAGATGAGACATTGAGAGAAAAGAAGCAAAGCATTCTGAAAGACTAAGGGTGAAAGAATATAAATAGAAGACAAATTAAAACCAGAGAAATAGGCAGAAAGAAGAAGAGATCAGGAGGATGAACAGAAAATAATAAGACCATCCTAAAAAATTTACTTTCTCCCTTGTCCCCAGAAGCCTCTCTCCTCACCTTGGAATAGGTGTTTCATCTTTTGAAATGAGTTGGATAAATAAGAAACAAAGGTTGCAAAGTAATTTCAAGTCCACAGAGCAAACCTTAGGATAAATTGTTTTTCCCTCATAAGCCTTTCACCCAGATAGCTTTAAGATCTCATGGATTTGGCAAAAATTATAGCAGTAATAATAATAATAATACTGTCTAGCTGGTGTTTTCCCCTTAGCAGCATGTCTGTACCAATAGGTTTGTCACAAATATATCTTCAAGTTTACACACTCATTTGCATGAGTCCATTTCTTAGTGTACAGAAGTAAGGGCTCTTTCATGCCCTTGGACCTCAGTGTATTTGGGATTTTCTATTTGGACATCTGTGTTAATGAGGTACTTTCAGGTCAGAACAAAGAAGTTCTCGATTTAACTTATTATGTATATTTGAATATTTTAGCTGTGCATTTGAATGTATATATCAAAGATACATGTAGAACTTTCTTTGGGGTGTGAAGACTCAGATTATTAGGGTGAGAGTATGACACTTTGCACTCGTAAAAGTTCTTTAAAAATAGGATATCTACCTACTTATTAAAAAGGGTAATTTTGGTACTGCTGGCTAGCAGGGGGGATGTGTGAAAGAACTGTTCCTCCTCTAAATTCTGTGACTGTTGTGTTGTCATGAGACCTGTGAGCTGAATGTATTGTGTGGTTTTAATAGCAATCACTGTACATTATAGTTCATTTAAACCTTCTTTTGATTTTAATGATGTTATAGGTGTTGAGGATATGAGAGAGGAAAGAGGCAGAAATAGTAATGGAAACAGTTCATTCAGATTCTTCAAGGCATACCAGGGCCAGAAAATTCAAGGGTATAATCAGATAGATTTGAGAACCAATCCTATGATGGGATCCTATATATGTGCTGGAGGGGAAGCTGGGTCTGGAAATAGTGCGTCTGGAGTCAGGAAAAGGGTGCAAAACAAGTTTTTCATTCTTCATTTTAAACGCTCAAAATTATGCCTATACGTAAAGAGAAATATTGATGAGGAGAAATATAATTATGATGAAATACACCTGTTTTCCCCCAAATTTCACAATAAACAGCTTAAGATCCAGATGACTTTCTAAACTAACATAATGATGTGTTTAAACTACAATGGCAAGAAAAAACTACTGTTAGAATTGAATGATAAAGCTCTTTAAAATGGCTTTATCTTATTTTCAAAAGCCCTAAAGCAGAATACTTTCTCATTTGCTTTCAGATTATTAAAAGGACTCTTGCTTTTATATGAAAACTAGTTCTCAATTTTAATATACTAATTGACTTAATACTACTGAAGCTTTAAACCCATTCTGGGCAGCAAGTCTTATTTTCCTAATTATTATTATTTCATTGCTATTAAACATCAGTAATATACTAGATGTTATCTTAGCTCTTCCTAAACATTAATAAAATATAAAGGTTCTCTATATTTCTGGTGATTATAACACTTAATTATCTTAGCTATTAACTCTTGTCAAAGTCATCATCACTCTGAATTTCCTTTACATACTACACATGAAGTCAACCAGTTAGTTCAGTTCAGTTCAGTCGCTCAGTCCTGTCCGACTCTTTGCGACCCCATGAATTGCAGCACGCCAGGCCTCCCTGTCCATCACCAACTCCCAGAGTTCACTCAGACTCACATCCATTGAGTCAGTGATGCCATCCAGCCATCTCATCCTCTGTCATCCCCTTCTCCTCCTGCCTCCAATCCCTCCCAGCATCAGAGTCTTTTCCAATGAGTCAACTCTTCTCATGAGGTGGCCAAAGTACTGGAGTTTCAGCTTTAGCATCATTCCTTACAAAGAAATCCCAGGGCTGATCTCCTTCAGAATGGACTGGTTGGATCTCCTTGCAGTCCAAGGGACTCTCAAGAGTCTTCTCCAACACCACAGTTCAAAAGCATCAATTCTTTGGCGCTCAGCCTTCTTCACAGTCCAACTCTCACATCCATACATGACAACTGGAAAAACCATAGCCTTGACTAGACAGACCTTGGTCGGCAAAGTAACGTCTCTGCTTTTGAATATGGTATTTAGGTTGGTCATAACTTTCCTTCCAAGGAGTAAGTGTCTTTTAATTTCATGGCTGCAATCGCCATCTGCAGTGATTTTGGAGCCCCCAAAATAAAGTCTGCCACTGTTTTCACTGTTTCCCCATCTATTTCCCATGAAGTGATGGAACCAGATGCCATGATCTTCATTTTCTAAATGTTGAGCTTTAAGCCAACTTTTCCACTCTCCTCTTTCACTTTCATCAAGAGGCTTTTTAATTCCTCTTCACTTTCTGCCATAAGGGTGGTGTCATCTGCATATCTGAGGTTATTGATATTTCTCCCGGCAATCTTGATTCCAGCTTGTGTTTCTTCCAGTCCAGCGTTTCTCATGATGTACTCTGCATATAAGTTAAATAAGCAGGGTGACAATAGACAGACTTGACGTACTCCTTTTCCTATTTGGAACCAGTCTGTTGTTCCATGTCCAGTTCTAACTGCTGCTTCCGGACCTGCATGCATGTTTCTCAAGAGGCAGGTTAGGTGGTCTGGTATTCCCATCTCTTTCAGAATTTTCCACAGTTTCTTGTGATCCACACAGTCAAAGGCTTTGGCATAGTCAATAAAGCAGAAATAGATGTTTTTCTGGAACTCTCTTGCTTTTTCTATGATCCAGCAGATGTTGGCAATTTGATCTCTGGTTCCTCTGCCTCTTCTAAAACCGGCTTGAACATCAGAAAGTTTACAGTTCACGTATTGCTGAAGCCTGGCTTGGAGAATTTTGAGCATTACTTTACTAGCATGTGAGATGAGTGCAATTGTACAGTAGTTTGAGCATTCTCTGGCATTGCCTTTCTTTGGAATTGGAATGAAAAGTGAGCTTTTCTGATCCTGCGGCCACTGCTGAGTTTTCCAAATTTTCTGGCATATTGAGTGTAGCACTTTCACAGCATCATCTTTCAGGATTGGAAACAGCTCAACTGGAATTCCATTACCTCCACTAAGCTTTGTTCATAGTGATGCTTTCCAAGGCCCACTTGACTTCACATTGCAGGATGTCTGGCTCTAGATTAGTGATCACACCATCATGATTATCTGGGTCGTGAAGATTTTTGTACAGTTATTCTGTGTATTCTTGCCACCTCTTCTTCATATCTTCTGCTTCTGTTAGGTCCAGACCATTTCTGTCCTTTATCAAGCCCATCTTTGCATGAAATGTTCCCTTGGTATCTCTAATTTTCTTGAAGAGGTCTCTAGTCTTTCCCATTCTGTTCTTTTCCTCTATTTCTTTGCATTGATCGCTGAAGAAGGCTTTCTTATCTCTTCTTGCTATTCTCTGGAACTCTGCATTCAGATGCTTAATATCTTTCCTTTTCTCCTTTGCTTTTCGCTTCTCTTCTTTTCACAGCTATTTGTAAGGCCTCCCCAGACAGCCATTTTGCTTTTTTGCATTTCTTTTCCATGGGGATGGTCTTGATCCCTGTCTCCTGTACAATGTCAGGAACCTCATCCCATAGTTCATCAGGCACGCTATCAGATCTAGGCCCTGAAATCCCACGTGCTTGTGCACCACAACTAGAAACCCTGCATGCTCTAATTACAGATCCCACAGGCTCTGGAACTAAAGGGCCCAGGAGTCTCAACAAAGATCCCACATGCTGCCCCTAAGACCTGGAGCAGCCATAAATAAGTCAATAAATGGGTATAGGGAATTGCTAGAAATTATGTGGACAATATCCAGCATTTCCACAGAAATTCAGGGCTAAAGAAAAACTAAAAGTTGTTGGAACTAAATCAAATTAATGGAGAAACTTGGAAAAAATAAAGGTATAAAATGCCTAATTAATAGAACTGTGCACTAAACCAGTTAAATTTTACTCTATGTAAATTATACATCGATAAAGTAGACTAAGGAAAAGGCCTTTTAAAAGTATAATGTCATTAATAAAAAATTTCCTCCATTACTATGGCTTCAGTAAAGTCATGGAATTTATTATCAGATGAGGGTGACTGTAAAACTTTAAAATATTTCTGTCAAGATTAAGAGTACTGACTGTGAGGCCTAACAAATAAGAAAAGCTGAGTTATGATATTTTGGGCAAATTTAAAAACCACATATAAGCACTAGCTTATACATTGGTAAAACTTAGAAGAGTAGATATGTGAGAGGGTTCTTATGAGAACTTAGCATGATAATGTATACAACACACCTAACATATAGCTCCAAATGTTTTAAATTATTCTGCCAGGGCAATCAACAAATGCTTCCCAGAGAAGTGTGAGTAGAAAGGACATTACTGACAAAGAGAGAAGAATGAACAAAGGGATTGAGACAGACAAGAAAGTCACTGTAGTTTGAAAGCAGTATCGGGTATCTGTAAGGGAGACATGAAGACACATCTAGAAGTGTGGGATATCACCAGATGGTGGATGGTGTTAAATGTTATTTTAAGGAGTTTGGATTTTATTCAATGGGTAATAAAAAGCAACTAAACATTTGGGAGTAGTAGAATGACATGATTTCAACTGTACTTTACAAAGATTAATTTGGCAGCAATCTGTAAGGACAGATAAGAGGTGAGAATCACTGGAAGTGGGAAGTTTATCTAGGAGATGGTAGTGGTTGTGTTTTAGTTGCTAAGCTGTTCCACTCTTGTGACCCGATGGACAGTATCCTGCCCAGCTCCTCTGTCCATGGGATTTCCCAGCAAGAATACTGGCGTGTATCGTCATATCCTTCTCCAGGGGATCTTCCTGACCCAGGGGTCAGATCTGCATCTCCTGAACTACAGGTAGTCTCGTGCATTGCAACTGGATTCTTTACCGCCGAGCCACCAGGGAAGCTTCTTATTTAGGAGACAGTACCACACACAGTGACAGTAAGGTTTTGAATTAGAATGGCAGTGGTGGTGATAGTAATAATGCAAAAGGTATGGATTTGGGGGATGTTCTCTAGGTAGAATTGATAGGAAGAAATGGAGAGTAGTAAGGAGCAAGATAGATAAACAAGCCAAAGCTGTTTTTGAGGTTTGCAACCTGGACATCTCGGAGTGTTTCTGAGACATTAAAGATATTTTACTGGAAGATTATGGGCGAGACATCTGAGTAGGCTTTTTGGCTTATCTATTGTAAATACAGATCTGGAACTAACGAAAGAGACTGATATAGTTTTGTCATTTTTCTGATTTATAAAGATGATTGAAGCAGAGGACTGAGGACAGAAACTTGGGGGGGATTCTTGATATTTAGAAGACAAAAGGAGGAAGCCAATGAGACAGAGAAGATAATATTTTCTGAAAAACCGACTTCAATAATCTTTAAAGGCAGGGGCTTGATTAATGAAAGTTCCAGAGCATGAGAGAGAGAGAGGAGGTGACAGTGTGTAGACATAGGATCAGGAAAACTCATTCAAGAATAAACACAATTTTCTTGGCTTCTGTACTTCTGTTTCAGGCAGTTATCCTCCTACTTTTCTGACCACAGAGATTTCTAACCACTAAACTGTTGACTCTTACTTGGTCATCATTGTAGATAACTTCTCATACTATGTTACTGACCCCTTGATAGTCCTTAACTAATAGCTTCTATGTAAAGCACATCTCTATTTCTAGTATCTGTCTCTTTCCTAAATCCTAGCCTACATTTCTAACCATTCACGTAGTCATAGTCTCATATCTGTCTACCTGATACTCAAACTCAGCATGACCCAATAGCTCTCTCTTTCCAAAGCAACTTCTATTTTGGCTTTATTTCACCATTCTCTCAGTTGCAATGGTTGATAGTATATGTCAACTTGACTGTGCCAGACTTCTGATCAAACATTATTCTGGATGTGTCTGTAAGGGTGTTTCTGGATGAAATTAACATTTGAGTTGGCAGACTGAGTAAAGCAGAGGTCCTCACTAATGTGATGGGGATAATTAACTGAAGATGTAAAAACAGAACTAAAAGGTGGAGCAAGAGGGAACTTGCCTGAGCAGGGACATCAGTCTTCTCCTTTCCTTGGACTGAAACTAAAATCATCAGCTCTGCTGGTTGTCAGACTCAGATTAGAACTACATCATTCGTGCGCCATGGTCTCCAGCTTGCTGACTGCAGATCTGGGGATTTCGCTCAGCCTCTAGTATCATGTGAGTCAATTCTTTCTAGAAATCTAATTCCTTGGTTCTGTTTTTCTAGAACCCTAACTAATAGACCAAATCACTACAGTTTGAAAGCTTTCAAGAAACTTTGATTTTCTCTTCCCTTTCACATTAATCATTAGTAAGTTTTTCAGATTCCATCACCATGTTTAACACTCTTCTTCATTTCCTTTGATACCACTCCAGGGGATGATTGAAGTCTTCTTCCAATTGCATTTCTGTTTTGGCTGCCAGATTAGTCTAGCCAAAGAAAATGTTGATCATGCCAAATAATTTCTGTGGCTTCTCACTTTCTACTTAATCAAATGCAAATATATTAGCCATTCAATAATACTGTCCATATTTGTCCAGTTCGACTGAGGGGATAAAAACTTCCTTATTTGGATTCAAAACTCTTAAGTACATAAGAAAATGATTAGGGGCGATAGCAAGGAGAAAGGGGTAAAAGGAAGAAACTGGTTTAGCAGCTATAACTAAGCCAAGCCAACTAATTTTATTGGAGGCATACTATAGATATGACAAAAAATGCAATCTCCTCAAAAGTGCTGAACAGAAACAATGCTCAAGAAATATCACCACCACTGAAGGGACTGTGAAGAAAAAAATTTCAGAAGATACTAGAAAAAGATGATCTCTCAGGGACTGATAATACAGTATTAATTTATCCTATTTGATCAGGATTCATGGTGAATATTTCATTCAGTACTAGGTATTATTCTATAAGATGGATACAGGAAAAAAGAAAAAGAACATTCTTAGGAGAATAAGCATAATGTTGAGTAAACAAAATGAATTTTATGTCATTAAAGTCCATGTTATATATCATGTTACATGAGATATTGCTTAAGGAACTGATGATATTTTACAAGAAAATGAGAAAATTTAGAGGGACCTGAGATGTCTTTTAAATATATAAAGAATAATCAGGAAGAAAGGTATTTAACTTGTATGGTATGGCCCAGACAAGCACATTAGGACCAGTGAGTGAAAAGAAGATAGATTTGTGTTCAACGTAGAAAGAAGCTTCTTATCGTCAGTGTAGTCAAAAGGTGTACTAAGGTACTTCATCAAAAAAGCAAGAGAGTTCCAGAAAAACATCTATTTCTGCTTGATTGACTATACCAAAGCCTTTGACTGTGTGGATCACCACAACTGTGGAAAAATTTAAAGAGATGAGAACACCAGACTACCTGACTTGCCTACTGAGAAATCTGTATGCAGATCAGGAAGCAACAGTCCAGTTAGAACTGGACATGGAACAACAGACTGGTTCCAAATAGGAAAAGGAGTACATCAAGGCTGTATATTGTCACCCTGCTTGTTTAACTTATATACAGAGTACATCATGAGAAATGCTGGGTTGGATGAAGCACAAGCTGGAATCAAGATTGCCGGGAGAAATATCAATAACCTCAGATATGCAGATGGCACCACCCTTATGGAAGAAAGTGAAGAAGAACTAAAGAGCCTCTTGATGAAAGTAAAAGAGGAGAGTGAAAAAGTTGGCTTAAAGCTCAATATTCAGAAAACTAAGATCATGGCATTTGTTTCCATCACTTCATGGCAAATAGATGGAGAAACAATAGAAACAGTGGCAGACTTTGTTTTTTTTTGGGGGGGGGGCTCCAAAATCACTGCAGATGGTGATTGCAGCCATGAAATTAAAAGACACTTGCTCCTTGGAAGAAAAGTTATGACCAACCTGCTGCTGCTGCTAAGTTGCTTCAGTCGTGTCCAACTCTGTGCAACCCCATAGATGGCAGCCCACCAGGCTCCCCTGTCCCTGGGATTCTCCAGGCAAGAACACTGGAGTGGGTTTCCATTGCCTTCTCCAATGCATGAAAGTGAAAAGTGAAAGTAAAGTCACTCAGTCGTGTCTGACTCTTAGCGACCCTATAGATGCCAGCCTACCAGGCTCCTCTGCCCATGGCATTTTCCAGGCACGAGTACTGGAGTGGGTTGCCATTGCCTTCTCTGATGACCAACCTAGATAGCATATTAAAACCTAGATAGCATATTAAAAAGCAGAGACATTACTTTGCCAACAAAGGTCCATCTAGTCAAAGCTATGGTTTTTCCAGTGTCATGTACGGATGTGAGAGTTGGACTACAAAGAAAACTGCGTGCCAAAGAATTAATGCTTTTGAACTGTGGTGTTGGAAAAGACTCTTGAGAGTTCCTTGGACTGCAAGGAGATCCAATCAAGTCCATCCTAAAGGAGATCAGTCTTGACTATTCATTGGAAGGACTGATGCTGAAGCTGAAACTCCAATACTTTGGCTACCTGATGCGAAGAACTGACTCATTTGAAAATACCTTGATGCAGGGAAAGATTGAAGGTGTGAGGAGAAAGGGCCGACATAGGATGAGATGGTTGGATGGCATCACCAACTCAATGGACATAAGTTTGAGTAAACTCCAGGAGTTGGTGATGGACAGGGAGGCCTGGTGTGCTGCAGTCCATGGGGTCGCAAAGAGTCAGACTCAACTCAGGGACTGAACTGAACTGAAATGAGGGTACTTCAAGAAAGAGTGAGTTTTCCATCATCAAAAGTTTTTAATTTATTCTGAGAAGAATATTACAGGGTTAATTGAAACATCACTAAAAGAGCCATATGACCTCTAGGGTTTCTTCCAAATGACCTTATCTTAAATCCAATTTTCTAATGCAGATTTAGCCCAGTCCCTTTAAGTTTACCATAGGCTCTTGTCAGACATGGCTACTGAGAATCTCTTATGTTTATACCTTCCCAACATAATTCCTTTACTCAGGTTTTGTCCTTTTCCTGAAATGATTCTTGACTAACACACTCAGCAGCTTGAATGCTACCTGGATTATTCTGAATGTCTCCCAACTTAAGTACCTTCTCTTTATCATCCTATCTACTTATTGTTGTTTAATAGCTAGGTGGAGTCTGATTCTTTTGTGATCCCATGGACTGTAGTCCACCAAGCTCCTCTATCCATGGGATTTCCCAAGCAAGAATACTGGAGCTGGTTGCAATTTCCTTCTCCAGGGGATCTTTCCAACCCAGGGATCCAACCTGCACCTCCTGCATCTCCTGCCTCTTCTGCATTGCAGGCAGATTCTTTACCACTGAGCCACCAGGACTTCCCAGCTATTAGGTATGATGAATGAACCGAAATTAACGTAACAGAGCAATGAAAAATCTTTGTCTTGTTTTTTTTCCTCCTTCCTCCCTTCCTTCTCCTCCCATTCCTCCTCCCTCTCCTCCCCTTCACTCTCTCTTTTTCTCCCTTCCATTCAAGTTTAAATATAAATAGTTGACTGGGGCAAGTTCCAGTGGTTCCAGTTGTGAAAGAAGGAAAAAACTGAAATAGAAAGAAGATACCATTTTCATGGCCTTGAGGAGCTGAATGAATTAAATTCACTTTAGATTATTAACAACTTGGTAAATCTTATGACAGATGCCTTAGCTATCGTTTTTGAGTAGTCAAAGGTAAAATCCCCAAGGACATAACGCTGGGATTTGGAAGGGATTTGAAAGGGCACAGCCTTCTGCCGTAAGTCTAGGAAGTTACAATTGATTCCTTCTTTGGCGGCGGCAGCTATACCCCTATAAAAGAGAATGATAAAGGACAACTTTGGTATTATGTGGACCTTTTAAACATTGGTTCCCAGGAAGAATATGATAGATTGAAATGGTATTTTAACATCTACAAGATGCTTTTATGTACAATTTGTCATCTGATTATTTCAACAATGAGGTGAACAGACATTTTAATCCTTATTTGCAGATAAGGAAACTCAAAATCTCTGAGACTAAATCCTCAGGATCTTTAATATTCTATTCTTGGTAGCTCAGTGGGTAAAGAATCTGCCTGCAATGCAGGAAACTCAGGTTCAATTCCTGGGTCAGGAAGATCCCCTGGAGAAGGAAATGGCAATCCACTCCAGTATTCTTGCCTGGAGAATCCCATGGACAGAGAAGCCTGGCAGGCCACAGTCCATGAGGTCATAAGAGTCAGACACGACTTAGAGACTAAATGACGACGACAACCCTCATTTATAAAAAATGATCCATCAGCAATTTGCTATGAATTTTTGAAAAATTCTGGTGCCAAGCAAGAAATTTTCATCCTTTCATGACAGTGGTAAATTACAAGGAGAAAGTAAGCTCAGAAACGTGGTATTATTAATAGTGTTGCTACTAAGTAAACCAACTTTGCCCTTTGAAGATCTCATCCAAGGTAACAAACAAACAAATCTCATCACATTTCACAGATGGGAAAAAGAAGAAAAGGAGTCAGTAAATAAAAGAGATGAGTGGTTAAAAAAAAGAAAGAAGAAAAAAAAAAGAAATAGGGCATAGCAGTGGATTGCTGATGGAGGCTTGGTTTTTAAGGAGGAAGGAACTACCATAAAACAAGCAGAATTAGTATGATGTCAAGATTTGATTTTGCAATTAGGAACTAACTGGTGATTGCCAAATTTAAAGGAATGCAAAAGAGGTGACCAAGAAGATGAAGTTCACTATTTTGAGAGATCTGTTCCAAAAGACAGTATTTGTTTATTGGTAGAAAAGGCAACAATATAAGAGGGTTAAAGTAGAATATTTAGAAGATAGGAAAACAGTACAAAGAGAATAGGCAGAAAGAAGAGACTAGGATAGCTGGTCTTACTGGAGTTCTTTATCTTAGAACACTGTTTATCTTGTACTAGTTATTTACTTTAGGAAGGATACTCTGAAGCAGAGGAAAAGGAAGATGAAAATGCTGATGCCCAGGGAATCAAGCTTATAAGGCAGAGGCAAATGAGAAGCAGCCAATGATATTTTGGGATTTACAAGCTTGAAAATAATGGGAAATTCTTGTCATATCCATTATGGAATGAATGAGATATTTAGAATGAGTTAGATAAAAGTATTTGCCAGCAGCAGCAAGGATTCAGCTGATATAAGCAAGCATGGCCTTGATGGTTCTATGATTTTCTTTAGCAGTACCTTTGGACTCAGGAATATAAACAGAAATTAGACAGTGACTATTGCTCTGATCAGACGTTTAGAACACAGTTTTTTGATATAACCTTGGAATGAGCTTCCAGGGAAGACCAATGAATCTCCATTCTCTAAAATCTCGAACAACAGAATAAATAATGAGTGATGTTCTTTTGAGTACTTCGATCCCATGAAAAATAATTTTGATCACTCAGATATTTCTCCTCTAAATAGATTTAAAAAATAGAGATCATTCCTTATAATCATAATGTATTTTCCATTAGTACAAGTATTAATCTCTGCATGCAATAGGTGTTTAATAAATATTTACTAAATTAGTTCTACAGCTTTAGAGCAATTGGAGCACTTTTAATGAAGCTTATGATTTTTCTGCTTAAAGATGCCCTTTCATCATTAGTAGATTGGTTCACTATTTTCCTTCTACATTCTACTAAGCTAAATTTGCATACTCTTTGGCTCTAAAATCAATGTATATTTCAATTTCAGTAAGATATGGTACCTGTAACTCACTGCATCTTATTCTAAGTTAAGCCTGTCATACACAATACATAAGAAACCTTGTTAGATGCCAACATTTTATCCTAAATTTGGGAGAGGTTTTAATTAAAAAAAATATTCTCTTAAAATTTCAGACTACAGATCCTTTGCCAATTCATTTCCCTCTTAAGTAGGGATCATTTCAAACAAACAAAACAAAACAAGAGAAAAATAAATGATCACTTTATTTAAACTGTTTTTTATCAGTTTCATAATGATGCCAAAAAAAGGTAGATTGTAATTTCTTTCTCCTGCTGAATTAGTGTTAAAATCTTCTCTGATAATTTGGAAATTTTCCACATTTCTCAAAACTTCTAAACAGATAATGTTTTACAACTTCTCATTATTTTTCCTCATTTTTCTTCCTGTATAAGAGAAAAATAAGCCCCATAGTGACCCCTATTTGCAATTTGCCTTTCTATTAGTGTAGAGGAAAAGTCTAAATTTTTACTTTGAGACACAGACAGTAGGAAATATTTCTATGTTAATTTTCACACATATTCCCTTCAATCCTGGCTTTATAAAAGCATAACGGAAAATAATAGAATACATCAAGTTGGCTGATACATTTTGAAACTCTTAGATGACTTGAATAATTATTGAGACCTTTAGGTTATTATGTGTACCAAGTCTTTTAAGGTTCATCCACCTCTATTTTCCATCTAAAGGAGACCTTGGTCCTTGTGACTTCAGAAAGGACAAGGCCCAAGGTCCCAGCTGTGTTCCCCTTTCATCCCCTAATCTGAGTCATCTCACTCACCTCTAAGGCCATGTAGCTCTTGCTGTTCTCTGTTGCATGAAGTGGCCTTTATGCTTCAGAAAATTTAAAGGTCATTTTCCTTTCTTTGAAACCTCACTACATTTTATTACTTAAAGTGTCAGTTTCAGTAAAAGAAAACAGAGAGGTGAATTGTTATTTTACTGGTGATAACCAGAGCTTTGGGGAGTACCCCTGAGAGTTGTTTTCAACCCTGGGTCATAATGCCAGTGTCCCAGACTGAGTTCCCTTCCCTTTTAAACACCATAAACTATAACCCAACAATGGCACTGTATTCCTGGTGTGAAATGAAAGTTGTTCCACAAGAAATTGCTTCACAAAGAAAACATTTAGAAATAAGAAAAGAAGCGAGCTCACTGAATAAACAATGAAAATTAGGGGAGGGCTAAATGATTTTGCCCTTCAAAGCTAGTTCTTTAATATTTTGTGAAATTAACATCCACTACAGCTTTATGGTAAACTTCTAGGATAAATCATTAGATATTTACCTAAGTGGAGCCTTTTGTGGTAAATAGGAAGCAACAGGTAATACCTTACAAAGTCCCCTTTGTTTGTTTGTTTTGGACCTATACTGTTGATAGTAAGCAACAAATTATTTTGTTGCTGCTCAGTCACTCAGTTGTGTCTGACTCTTTGTGACCCTATGGACTGCAGTAAGCCAGGTTTCCCTGTCTTTCACTATCTCCCGGAGATTGCTCAAACTCACCTCCGTTGAGTCAATGATGACATTCTACCATCTCATCCTTTGTTGTCCGCTTCCCCTCCTGTCCTCAATCTTTCCCACTTTCTAAAGATGCAAAATACATTTTCCAAACCTGTTAACAGCTTTGTAAAGCTGCACTCCAATCCATTATTTTATAATCATTATATACCTGAATGCTGCCTTTACTCCATTTTCTGACATTAACTGGTTACTATCACATGAAATGAATTCTGGTTAGATGGTCTATTTGTCATGAATTCTGATTGGCTAGTGGCTCAGATGCATGTAGGTCACTTACTGAATTGTTTTGTACTCTAGTCAATATTGTCCTATGTTCTCTTGCAGTCCTGATTTCTGACAACATTATTTAATAACAAAAAAACAACAAGAAAGAAATCCACACTTTGGAATTCCAACCAAGAGCCCTTGTTTCCTCCCAACGTGTGAAGCACAACTCCAGCTGTGATAATTACATCACTCCTTTTCTGGCACTTTCCCAGTGCCATAGTCAGTCACATAAGAAAATCTTCACAGAGATATCTAAAAACGCCCAACTTTCATGTGACTAGGTGTCGAATGGTAGAGGTGTCACTAATGACACAAAGAGTTGACTCATTGGAAAAGACTCTGATGCTGGGAGGGATTGGGGGCAGGAGGAGAAGGGGACGACAGAGGATGAGATGGCTGGATGGCATCACTGACTCGATGGACATGAGTCTGAGTGAACTCCGGGAGTTGGTGATGGACAGGGAGGCCTGGTGTGCTGCGATTCATAGGGTCGCAGAGTCGGACACGACTGAGCGACTGAACTGAACTGAACTGAATGATGGGAAAGTGTAATTTAAAGGTCCAAAGTGTACTGGTTTCATTCACATTCATGCTTTTGATGAATTTTTTTTTTCTTTAGGAAAATAGGAACATTAATGCCTTCATGTGTTATTCCTCTTTGAAGGAGAGAGAAGCCATTGAGTATAACTTCATCATTATTACCAATGTATTCAAAGGGATACAGCTGAGACATTCCAAAGTTGAGACAAAGGGATAGAGCTGAGACATCCCAAAGCTTTCATCAACTGCTATAGGGGAACTAGAGGCAGTAACACCTTTATGCAACTGGTGGATGCACATGAAGGATGAACTCTGCATACAGAAGAAAACATTTACGGTAAGGAACACAGGGATGGGAGGGGGCTGCAGGAAGTGCAGATGCCATGACTCCTGTTCAGAGGATACATTTGCCAAGTTCTCTAATTTCATATTTTAGGAACTGAGCTTCCAAATCATCTGGATGCCTTTTGTTAGCTCACACTGATTTCGAACATTTCTCATAAGAGAGAGACTCTTTATTTAAATATTTAATTATTTATTTTAAATGAAAGGGGGGAAAAATCCTCCAAATGACCCATGATTCTTCTGGTACAGAAATTAATGAAACAACTCAGAAGTGAGACCGTCAGAGGTTCTTGGTGTCTTTCTATACTCTGGTTTCTCATTTTTCAGCTTCTTCCTGTGTTCAGTTTCCCCCTTTATTGTTCACTTCTTTCTTTGCCTCTCTGAGCCTCCATCCCCCATTCCTCCAGCCTCTCCAATTACCAGCAGTGCTGATTGTATTTCTCCTCTTTCTCTTTTTATCTCCTTCACTGTCTCAGCCAGGGCTTTTCAGGTACTTGAGATTTTTTATTTTTAAATGCTTCCTCCTTTTCTGTTTATCTGCCTGTCACTGTCTTTGCTTGCCTTAGCTTCCTGGGCGAATTTTTATCTCTTGTCTCTGTCTTAACCAATCATTGCCCATGGAGGCTTTTTTTCCCCCCTTTCTTCACTTTTTAAAAAAAATCCAGTCTAAGGCAAAGTATGAATAGTTTATCAGAGAGGTCATTTGAGATCCTATTTAAAAATGAAGATATGGAAAACAAAGCTTTTTAATATTCTATTCTCGTTGCCCTCACCAAAACCAAAATACAACAAAAAACAAAACCCCAACTAAAAATATGGCTTTCTGAGACACAAAAAGAAACACAGAGATGGATTATTTCAGTCATTATAGGAAGATCTAACATCTAAGGTGACATTTGGTAGTATAAATAAATTAATGGCTAAATTGCAAATATATTCTGTTTTTAGATTTTGTGCTTTTCAGTGTTAAGATTTCTGATGAGCATCTATTGAGTCAACACATATTTACAGAGAGGGCTTGCCTATGAGTAGTGTTTTCCAAGATATGTAGTCAACCATATTATTTAGTTTCCACGATATTCAGCCAGAGAATTATTTGGGGCCTGCAGGGAGAAGGAAGACAGGTAACAGAACTGTTCCCAAATTGGTAGTGGTAGAACCACAGAGTATTCTCTGTGTCAGCACAAAGGTAACAATATTAACATGAAGGCAATGGGAAACAGCGCATGGTGTTTAAACAGAAATGGCACGTGACTAATTTATGTTGGAAAACAATCATTTCATAGCTCTGCAGAGAACAAAGTGCAGAAATGTCAGAGAGGAGGCAGGAAAACCAGTTTGGAAATTCTTGCTGTAACCTACACAAGACATGATAAGAAATTTTTTTAAAAAGGTAGAGAAATAGAAATAATTCAAGACATGTATTAAGTCATAAGCACAGTGACAAGTTGGGTATGAGGAGCAAGAAAATAAGAAAAGCCTGGGATGACACTCAACCTTCTGTTTTGAGTAAACTGTGGTGCCACAATTTCACTGCTAGATACTTTTGAAATCTCTTGGACCACCACGAGCAGAAGTTGAGCTTTAAAAGTTGTATAGTTTCCAAAGAGAGCGTATGTCCAAAGTCCTACTGCAGATGTCAATAAGAAAATGGTGGGTGAGTGATGGCCTCCCTGACCCCTCACAGAGGGCAGATCTAGGAGCCACTGAGAAGAAAGTAGGCAAGAACACAAGATCAAAGATGCTCAACAACCACCAGGTTGGGGGCATGGGGCCCTTACAATATAACAGCCAGTGGAATTGTCCTGGATCCATGACCAGTAAGCATCTCCCATTTACCCCTCTCCCAGAGAAAGTCCATTGTGATTCTATCACCACCACTCCATCACTGTATATTAGGGGTCCACATGATGGGAAAGGGGATGGGACAGGCAACTTATCTTTTTCTGTCCTCATTTGTTGAACTGAGAAGACCAATATCTGGATCTCATGGGTAAGGCTGTGGAATTTGAGGTGCACACGGTGACTGGGTTTTCTCCCTAAGGGACGGGATCGTGGTATTCTGTTTGAAAAAAGAAGTCTGTGACTATCTGGAGGCCAGAAGAGTTGACTGTGGCAGGGAAAATGTTTTGCATTTACCGTGTCTTCTTTCATTTACTTCTTTCTGAGTACAAATAAAATCACGTTTAGTCTTCTCTGCAGTCAGTTCAGTTCAGTTCAGTCGCTCAGTCGTACCCAACTCTTAGTGATGCCATCCAGCCATCTCATCCTCGGTCGTCCCCTTCTCCTCCTGCCCCCAATCCCACCCAGCATCAGAGTCTTTTCCAATGAGTCAACTCTTTGCATGAGGTGGCCAAAGTACTGGAGTTTCAGCTTTATCATCATTCCCTCCAAAGAAATCCCAGGGCTGATCTCCTTCAGAATGGACTGGTTGGATCTCTTTGCAGTCCAAGGGACTCTCAAGAGTCTTCTCCAACACCACAGTTCAAAAGCATCAATTCTTCGGCACTCAGCTTTCTTCACAGTCCAACTCTCTCATCCATACATGACCATTGGAAAAACCATAGCCTTGACTAGACGGACTTTTGATGGCAAAGTAATGTCTCTGCTTTTCAATATGCTATCTAGGTTGGTCACAACTTTTCTTCCAAGGAGTAAGCGTCTTTTAATTTCATGGCTGCAGTCACCATCTGCAGTGATTTTGGAGCCCCCAAAATAGTCTGACGCTGTTTCCACTGTTTCTCCATCTATTTCCCATGAAGTGATGGGACCAGATACCATGTCAGGTAGGGTCAAAAGTGTGAGTCTTGGCTGATGAATTATGAGTGGAAGCGAAGCATGCCTTTTCTGGGCCAAGGCAGTTATGAGCTAGTGACCTACCCTGTCCTCCCCCTCTCCCCCATCACAGTGATCTTGGAGGCCACGTTTACAGCCATAGGGTGGCAGAGCTACATGGTGCAGAATGATACACCTAGGACTGTAATATGAGGGTGTGGAGTACCTTTTTAGTGTGTTACTTCACTGAGATTTTGGGAATTGCAAAAGAATCAGGCACAACTTAGCAACAGACAAATAACATAGAATCAACATCCTCATAGTTTAGAGACATTCATCAGATAGAATATAGTTTTACAATGTTTCATTTAAAGCAAGGTTTCTTGGATGATTTGTGAATTCTTCTTCATACTATCATATGATAAAACATCAGGACCTATTTTATCTATATATCAAGTTTTGCATCATACCTACAAAAGATACTTCTGATAAGGGATCTTTAATACATATATATTTTGCAATAATGAAAAAAAATGCTTGAATACAGAGCTTCTTTCTACTAAAAAATTGCATGGAATGGCTCCCCTATCATTGTATACTTAAAAATCTTCAAATCCTTCAAATTCTTCCACCAAGTCAGAACTTTTACTTTCCTTCAAAGTTTCTCTGTATCTAAGGGTAATAAGAAATTGTAGGTCTGTGATGTTTCTAAAACTAAATACGTATTTCCTCTCTAATCACACTCTACCTGGATGCCTTTCCAATCTGATGTCTACATTGCCCTTTCTTCTCTACAAATATGAGAAGATCCATCTTACCCAAAAGCTATCTAACTACAAGAACACCAGAAAAATGTAAACCACTGCAAGGGGTAACCTCTTTATTCCTTGATTTTAGTGATAACAAAGTCACATAAAAATTGTCACTTCAAATGCTCCCAAATAGGTAACTTGTCATTCTTAGCTACTATATTTCACTTAAAATTATATCATTAATTATCTTATAGCATTTCATTTGGTTCCATGTACACATGGAAACAACAAGCATACTTCAAAGAGTAGTAGCAAGGAAACATATCATACAGATAATTTATCTCTTAAAGGGAAATTTTTACATTAAATGAGTTGTTTTGAGAGATGAGAGTACAGCTCAGGATATGTGGCAAATAGAACTGAAGAAAGTGAAAGAAATTCACAGGGAGAGAAAAGAAGGAGGAAAAAAGGGAAAAGTGAATGCTTATGTTCTGTGTATAATATAAAAAAAAACAGAAAATAATTGCTGGCTACATCCTTGGTGGTTTTCTATTAAGGAAACAAAACCATCATAATTATCATTTTCATCATACTTCATCCAATATACCTAGAAAGGACTTCTTCCTAAGAAGATACTGGTAATTTGACAAACTTACTTATTGGCTAGTCAATAAGTAGTACTTTTAATTTGTACTAATGACAAAGCTTGAGACTTTTGAAGCTTGATACTGGACACTACGTTAGTATTATATCTGGCTGCTGCTGCTGCTAAGTTGCTTCAGTCGTGTCTGACTCTGTGCGACCCCATAGATGGCAGCCCACCAGGCTCCCCCGTCCCTGGGATTCTCCAGGCAAAAACACTAGAGTGGGTTGCCATTTCCTTCTCCAATGCATGAAAGTGAAAAGTAAAAGGGAAGTCGCTCAGTCGTGTCCAACTCTTCGAGACCCCATGGATTGCAGCCTACCAGGCTCCTCCACCCATGGGATATCTGGCTACTGACATCTAAAGTTAAAGTGTTAGTTGCGATCGCATGGAGTATAGCCTGTCAGGCTCTGCTGTCCGTGGAATTCTCCAGGCAAGAATACTGGAGTGGGTTGCCATTCCCTTCTTCAGGGGATCTTCCCAGCGCTGGGATCGAACCCAGGTCCCTTGCACTGTAGGAGGATTCTCTACCATCTAAGTGACAAGAACTGTCTGATATCTAAAAGGATACCAAAATCTTGTTAGAGTTCTTTTTCTCTTTGTCCATCTGTTAATAATTGAAAAGTATTCTATCAAGAAACTAGATCATATTAATATAATCGGTCTCATCTATAGTAGTATAGGAAAAAAAAAAAATCTTTGTGTGCTGGAATTCCTGGGTGGAGCCTGATACATTTTTATTGTCAGTGACCCAGGAATACTGTACAAGAGTTTGTAGGATCTCTATTTCCAGAAGGAAACCATTGGCATTTTGGCAATGTAGTTTGACACTAGAATCATTTTCTTCAATTCTTAGATGCAAAATAGAATGGATAGGACAGCTTGTTTTGTGGTCCCAATGTTTAGCAGTTAATATTAGTGATGATAAATAGACCAAATGTAGGCCGCAGACTTTGGAGAAGGCAATGGCATCCCACTCTAGTACTCTTGCCTGGAAAATCCCATGGACAGAGGAGCATGGTAGGCTGCAGTCCATGGGGTCATGAAGAGTCAGACACAACTGAGCGACTTCACTTTGACTTTCATGCATTGGAGAAGGAAATGGCAACCCACTCCAGTGTTCTTGCTTGAAGAATCCCAGGGACGGGAGAGCCTGGAGGGCTGTTGTCTATGGGGTCACACAGAGTCGGACATGACTGAAGTGACTTAGCAGCAGCAGCAGGCTGCGGGATTAGAGCAAGTTAGAGCAACTCAGAAACAATCCAGAATCCTGTAAGAGGCATCTGATACCTAGCAAAATGATAGAAAAGAGTATCTCAGGCATCATTCAGGGCTATAATATAAGCGAGAGAAGTCCTTGCATAGGATGAACATTTAGGATCAGCCTTAAGATCTAGAGAGGTTTCTGAACTAAGTGTTTTGAGATGACACATAAAGAGATTTGTATGAAGATCAAGAGAATCCAGTTCCTAAGCAGCTGACTGTGGTTTTAAAAACATCCCTGTATTGATTCCTCCTTGAAATGTAATCCAGTCAGTGAGATAGAAATCTCCTTACACTTGAGTCTTATTTGTCATAATTATGCATCTTTAGGGTTTCATAATGACCAATTTAATCACTCTGCTGTTTAGAGGACTATAACAGCCAATCATGATAATAGGTTTGGTATTTGGTAGGAACCATTTAACGCCCAAGAGCCCTTATTCTGAGCCTCTTGATGCTACTTCAATTTGACAGGCAGCTTCTGATTAGCACGCTTTGCAAAACCTTTGGTAAAACGCTCATTTCATTTAAATAAATTCTGTGACCTACTAGTATGCTTGTTGCCTTGCAAACAAGGTCACCATGTGTGAGAAGTTTTCTCCAAAATGCTTATTTTCTTCCTGGCCATCCGTTATAAATCTGAACACACCAATTAGCCTCTACTTCCTTAAGAATTCCAAGCGTAGCTTGGTTCTAACTGGTGGCTGGTAACATACAGGACTTCCAAACAAGCCTTGCCATTGTCATTGAGTGATACTGTGAAAGTCATGAGCTATGTCCATCTAAAACTTACCATTCTCCTATCATCAAAGGCACTTTCCAATAACTTGTCACACTAACATGATGAAAAACAGCACAGGATGTTAGGATATTTGTTCTCCACCTTCAGTGGACATAAGGATAACCCAGAGAGTATGCTTTCAATGTTCTCTCAATTTACCCTCAGAGACCCTTATTTATTATGTCCAGGATGCCTTCCAAAACCCCATTTAGCAAGCACACCAGTGATTTTCATATTACTAACACACGATCACATCTTGAGAATTATTGTATAAGGCCCATTACTGGTAGGTTGGCTACCATAGATAAAGATATCTCAGCATTTTATCTAAATGCATTGATAAAATGATTTTCCTTTTTTTTTTTTCTGACTCTGCCCCCATCCCTTCTAAACTAAAGAATCTCTTTTCTAAATTATTTTGTAAATGAACATTTGAGTGCATTTATTTCCTTGGGGAAAAAAAGAAGGTAAGAAAATACAGAGCTCTAGCAATTACATTTAAAAGTGATTTTGGAAATCTTTGCCAAGATCATAACTCACAGTATGGTATTTCATGGTAAGATGTGGGTTCAAATACCATCTATGGTATTTACTAGATTTTAGTTATTTAACCCTCTAATCCTCAGTATCCTCATCTGTAAAATAGAAATAATGATATATTTCTTTTAGAACTCCACAAAAATTAAATATAATTTTACATATGTATATGTACATGTAAGATACATAAAAGATTTTACATAGACATAAAAGATTATATATACATATAAGGTCAGGGCTTATATCAGGGCTTGCCTGATAGCTCAGTTGGTAAAGAATCTACTTGTAATGCAGAAGACCCTGGTTCAATTCCTGGGATGGGAAGATCACTTGGAGAAGAGATAGGCTACCCACCCCGGTATTCTTGGGCTTCCCTTGTGGCTCAGCTGGTAAAGAATCCACCTGCAATGTGAGAAACCTGGGTTGGGACGATCTCCTGGAAAAGGGAAAGGCTACCCACTTCAGTATTCTGGCTTGGAGAATTCCATGGACTGTATAGTCCTTGCGGTCAGAAAGAGTTGGACACAACTGAGCAACTTTCACTTTCTTTCAAGATTACACAAATATATATCTTAGTGAAGTGCATGACCCAGAGTAATCTTACGACTTCATTGTAATTAGTAAAGGACTAGAAAGAAATGTTAACATTTTTTAATATCTTTATCTGGGAAAAGGAAAATGTGGCTTCTAGTCACTCTCTCGAACCTAGCCTCCTGGTCCTTCTTACAAGTATAAATAGCAAAAAAAAAAAAAAAAAAAACCCAGAAGAAAAAAGTCCCATTTGAAGACCGACAGGCTGAAGCTCTGGATGGAATGCCACAGAATGCACTGCAGGTGGCTAAATGTGCTGAGGTTGGCCCAGGCCCAGCAGGACTGCTGCAAGCTCAGATGGCAGGGATACAGCAATGCCCTGCTCTAGGGTAAAGTGGATCATCTGGAACTGTCTCCTTTTCCCACCGATGTTTGCTTTTGCACATGTTACTCGATTTTTTTTTTTTTTTGCTCACTAATAACCCAGTTTTATTCTGAAAGCGGACAAATGAAGGTGGATGACATTAGCTGCAGGAACTAAGTTATCTTCTTTGCTGTCAGTAATAGTTTGAGAAGAAAATGTGCAGCACACATGATTTTGTTAGCACATCCTTTACAAAGCATGTCAACTGAAGAGTAACACGTTGGGTTGTTTTCCCCAGATCAGATGCCCTTGTCCTCCAGCTCTAGCTCCGTGCCAGCAGCAGCCTGGTATGATGCATATGGGGACTCGACCAAAATGGCTGCCTAAACCCTCATTTTTGATGACAGCTGTAGTTAATGAGGCCAGAAGGTAGGTGAGGGTGCTATCCTGATGACTCACAGAATTGCAACACCCCCCCCCCCCCCCCAACCTAGGGTTAAAACCCTTTGCTGCCGTGGCTGCTGGTCTTCTTGCTTTAGAGTCTTGGAGATAGATGTTTGGACTCCCACCAGTGAGTAAGATGGTCAAAAACATCCTCTTTCCTCTCCTATCAGGATTAAAGTCAGCATGCAAGCAGATGAAACTACTGAGTGGATTTAGTCATTTAAAGCCTTAGAGACAAATCTTCTCATGTAATGCAAATAGATAACAGAAGATATCTTTTGCAAAATATTTTCTTCATTGAAAACTTTTCAGAAATGCATTTATTTTGTGTATTGACGGCCTTCTTTCCTTTGTGGTGGATTGATGACGTGATGTCGACATAGTTCATAAAGATGATGAAAGGGTAACAATGGGATAACTTGTAGTAAAAGTAAATTTACAACAAGTCAAAGATATCTAGAGGTGGATAATTAAGTCATGCCTTTACGTGACTGCTCATAAATCTATCTGCTGCCTGAATTAAAATTGTGTCTCAGTTTAAGACTGACCTCTTTCTTCAGTCACAGGACTCTGAGAACTCGGTGGAGATCCTCTTCTCTGCCTCTCTTCCTGTCTTCATTGCTCATGCTGCTTGTATGGATGGTGGCAATTTCTCTACCTTAATTTCAGATTGATACAACATGAAGATATCTGACCTCTAAGATATGCATGGTTTAGTGTTCTATTCTGTAAGCATGGAATAATTTAACATTTCCCCTGCACACAATATAGGGGTATTCTTATTATTTACAAGTCAATGTTTGAAGAGCATGAAGATTGTTGAGACAAAATTATAATAAATGTTTACAAAATGAAACAAACAACATTTCTTCTAATTCTTTCCAGTGGTTGTTTGAATATCTGACACAAACCTGGGCTCTCAGCTCCGGTGAGATCCAACATGTCCTTTTAACAGCCTTGAAAGCGTTAGGGAAAATCCCACTTTTGTTTTTTATTCCAACTGCTCTGTTACCTATGGTCATGAATTCCTCTGATCTGTGGGGCATCTAGGAGATATAAGGAATTTAGTATTCCATAAAAGAATCAATCTCTCAAAAATTCTGACTATATTACATAGGTTCAGATAATCCTATTAACACTTAATGATTATTTAAACTAAATTCACCTATTCCTCTTTTGAAATTTGCTAATAACTTGTCTCTTGAAAGTTTTCTAAAGTCATGACACTTCATGCTAATTTGATTTTTTATTTTCATGACTGTTTCCCCTATGGTCTTAAAGGAACAGATTTTATTTTTCTTTGTAAAGATTAATATACACTTTTTTTTTACTTTTGCCCTGAAAATTGTGACACTTTTGAAATGGTGGTATTTTTTAAAAAATTAATATAAAAACTGAAGTATCTCTTAAAATGTAACATGATCATATTTCTCCCATCCCTTTCCCTTTTCTTATTGATATGCAATATTTTTATTCCTGACAAATGTATGAATTAAAACCAGAATGTTGATTTATCTCAGCAAAGGCATGCTATACTTGAAAAGAATGGTGCTGGTGGGTCATGAGTGCAGACCCTTAGGGAAAAAAAATGCAGAGATTGTTTTTCCGGTTTGAGTCTTGTTTGAGAGTCTAACAAGTACAAGTTCAAGTCCCACCGTTTCCACATGGTGGAAGTTGGGACAAATAAATGTTTGTCATTCCCTCCCCCCATTTCTCTGATATGAACCTGGACTTTGAAAATGACAGCCTAGCATTGCAGCAGTGATAATAAAAATCAGGAGAGTGACTTCCTGGATGTCAGAGTAACTTCAGCTCCCAGATCTCCTGTTCATGATGGTGGCATATTCAGGGGGGAAAAAAGTCAGCTTCAGGGAAAGAGAGAGGAACCAGGATGGAATTTCATGATTCTGGGGACTTGTAGGGGGATTCTCAGGAGGAGAGAAGGATAGTCTATAGGCAAGAAGGGAGCTCTAGTCATTATGATAGAAACAAACACCACGCCCATGATGCAGCTTTATTTGGTAACCCAACTTGGGAAGTGGGTCATATCACTTATCAGCTATAAAATTATTTAATTATAAAAGTGTATGTCTCTTTCATAAGGCATATTTTTCTTAGTATTATTTGAGTCTGTATCTGTAACTGATGTATTGTGCTATTGAATAATCAATAGAGGGGACACATTTAACTGCTGAAAGGCAGTTTCATTTCAGCACAGAATTAGTGATCCCTACACACTGGTAGTGAAATGCTTTGCGATTTATATGGTAAGAGGGAAAATAAGTCAGTGGAGAGTCATTAAGATTGAATCCTCTTTTGAGAGGCTTGTTTTATATACTAAACTTTAAAGTGAAGTTTGGCGAGAATGAGGGTACTCTTCAACCGCAATTTGTGACCCTGAAGGAACTGTAGTCCAGTTTAGCTATTAAATCAGTGCATTCTACACTGATTCAGATTTGGTTAATGACAGGCGTTTGTGTGGAAATGCCGGGGTGATAACATGCTAGTGAATGTCTTTCTCCCCCATATCTCCCTGAAACAGATGTAGCAAGTGCGATACAGGTGTAAGTGAGAATAGCTACATGCCCCGTGTAGCTATCTGGGCATGGCATAGTGCCCATTTTTCCAGACAGGTGCAAATAAATTATGTAAAGCATTCCCAGAAGCCTTCCTGTGTGCCTACCATTATTGGTCTTGCTAGTTCAAGTTTGTCAGATTTCCCTACACAGAATTCATTAACGGAATTTCCCCCTTTTTTTTTTAATAAGGGAAGGAGACTGTATTGCCTTAGGGCCATCCATTTTCTGTGTTATGCCACCATTATTCCTGTCAATAGCAAATAATTAAATGTATACATGATCAGTAGCTTGCCTCTTCCAGCACTCTATCTTCACCCCAAAGCCCAAAGGGCCTGTATATGTTTGAGATCAGTGCTGATCCCAGACAAGGGAGCCCTTATTCATTTTGTTTAATTTAGCATCTTCACTCTCCTCTGAATTCAGGACCCAGCTGACTGCTAGACACGTGATACGGGCTGCTCAGGGAATATCTGTTGGTGATGGTGATAATTATTCCATACCACAGGTCATTAGCAGTTTCTCTGAAGAAGAGTCACCAGATTATTGGTTTTATGTTTTTGTTGTCAGTGAATTTAAGAAACTGTATGCATTCCAGAGGGTGTTCAGAAGATAGATAGTTTCAGGAACAGATTCAGACTTTTTTCCCCCCAATCATCTATTTAATAATCAATGTTGTACTAGGTTTACAGAAGTAGGGCAAAAGTAGTAAAATAGGAACGTATATGTTTTAGTTCACTGACTTTATACGTTAGTAACAGGGCAGAGAGTCATTCAATGCAAAACTGAGAAAAATAATAAATAGTACTATTGATCATCAATGACTTATCCCATGATTGGATTTTCCCATAAAATTAATGAGCATTTATTAGGAGCTGTTGGGGAAACCAGTATATTTTATTTATCTGTGAAGCATCAATGATTTGTCTCTGGGGATATGTGAATAATTATCAGAGAAAGCTTAGCTTGAGACATAATATATTAACAATCAGAACTCTGAATTGAGTAAATGCCTGAGTTCCATTGATTATTATTGCCAAACAACTGATTTGGAGTGGTGTAGGAGAAGGCAATGGCACCCCACTCCAGTACTCTTGCCTGGAAAATCCCACGGACAGAGGAGCCTGGTGGGCTGCAGTCCATGGGGTTGCTAAGAGTCAGACATGACTGAGCGACTTCCCTTTCACTTTTCACTTTCATGCATTGGAGAAGGAAATGGCAACCCATTCCACTGTTCTTGCCTGGAGAATCCCAGGGACGGGGGAGCCTGGTGGGCTGCTGTCTATGGGATTACACAGAGTCGGACACGACTGAAGCGACTTAGCAGCAGCAGCAGCAGCAGCAGAATATATTAGAATTTGAGCAAAACATTTGAAATATGTGGACTAGATATGACAAAGTGAATTCATATCTAACTGAAAACTTTTCCCAGAAAATCAAAGGGCTGATGTCAATTTGAGGAACCTATAAAGAACATGAAAATCAAATTTACTGATTATAATCTGTTAAACAGATTAAAATAGCTAACCCAGAGCATAACAGTAGTAATAATATTCATACTTTGAAATTTACTACATGTTAGGAATAGTTACATGGTAGAATAGTATCCAAAGGGTGACATATTCTGGAGTGACATATGCAGATAAACTCCCATCACTTTTTATTTAGGCAAAAATTTCAGGGTATTGATGTCTTGTTTAGACTTTTGTAACAAGAATTTCGAGATCATTGCCTTATTATAATATTTCAACAATAAAACGGATCTACTGTGATTGCATGTAACAAGGATAAATGCAAAGATTTTCCCTGACATTAAAAAACAATGATGCAAATTCAAGATGGGAAATAGATGGCTCATTAGACTTGTGTGTGAAATCACTGAAAAGCTTTTTGTTTGACTGTGATCTCACAGCCACTGGTATGGCTTTGGGCTAAAAAGAAACTCCACCAAAGTCCTCATGAAACTCATGATCATTCATTTAGGTTAAATTCATATAGTTTTCCTTATCCTTTATTCATTTGTCACTTTATTGCAATTTTCCCAGGAAAGGTCATTTCATCTCCCCTTAGGGTTCCATCACTTTTCAAGAAAAATAAACCAGGTCTATTCAACCTCAAGGTAAGGATGAATTGGATTCCAGGTCAGAGCCATACTCCAGACCTGCCTCCCCATTTCCTACCCACAGAGAAAAGCAAAGACAGGACTCCTAGCCTTCTCCCCGCCTAATAGTAGAGTGGGTCTGCTGGCGAGACACCCATGCAGGCTGGGGAGCAAGTGCCTCCCTGTGAGTCCCAGGAGTTAGTCACTTCTTATCTAGCTTGGTGGAGCGCACACTCCAGTGCGTATAGAAATTGCAAGGAAAGCTTGTTAAAAGCTGGGTTCCTGGACCCCATACTTAAGAGACTGTTTCAGTAACTTTGAAGTGAGGCTTTAGAATTCTCCATTTTAAAAAACACATAACCAAGCAGATTCAGCTGTGTGTTCATTCATTTGCTAATTAATTCAACACATATTTTGAGCAGTAAATATGCCCTGGGCACCCTTCTAGGTTACAGCAGGATTGCTGAGGATACAGCAGTGAACATGACGGACAAAGCACATGATCATCGTGGGACTCACATTCTGCTGTGGGCTGCAGAGTTTTAAGTCTCACAAACAAGCAAATAGCGAACTTTCAAACAGGGATGGTGATTCAAGAAAACAATAACACAGTGGAGAAACAGTAGCCGAGAATGAATGCTATTGAGCTACGTTGATTAGAACAGCTTTTCTTACAATGCTGTATTTAAACTGAGAACTTAAGATATAAAGAAGCATGTGTATATATATATATTATATATATTGTATACATGTGGGTATATATATATTATACATTATATAAACACATTATATACATAGGCCTGTATTTACATGTGTGTACATACACATGTATATGTGTACATTTACACACACGTGCACACACATGTGCACACACATATATGCATGCACATGTACATAATACATGTATACATGTATGCATATGTACACATATGTATATATGCACATATAATGAGTTTGAGGGTCAAGATGTACAGCAAGTGCAAAGGCCCTGAAGTAGGAAGAAGCTTGATGATTCTGAGTAATAAAAAGCATGTCGGTGTGGCTAGAACAGGGTTTTTCAACAGGAGAACTACTGATATTTGAGCTAAATAATTCTCTGCTATGTGGGCTTTCCTGTGTATTATAAGGTTTTAGTAGCATCTCTGACCTCTTCCCACTAGTGCTGGCCATACCCATTCAGCTGTGACAACCTACAGTGTCTCCAGCCACTGTCAACCTGAGTTGAGAACCACTTTATGGTTGAGCCATTGGGAGAAGGAGGATGGTAGGAAATGAGGTGATAAAGTAGAGAAAGGTTAGATCACACAGGGCTATAATGATCACTGAATTTAATTCCAAGAGATTCTGGAAATCACTGGAGGATTTTAACTGTGATTGTTCAGTTATATGGCCAACTTTTATTTTTAGAAGGACATTCTGATGCTAGGTGGCAAACACAGGAGGTAAAAAAGTGGAAGGTAGGACTACTGAAGCAGAATAACAGAAAGATGGTGGGATTGAAATAGGCTTAGGAGAGAAGACTGTAAGAAGACAGTGGATTCAGAAAGTGTATTGGAAGGCGTCCTAACGGGTCTTTGGGTGGCCAGTAGACCACACCTGGGGAAACGATGATCTTGATCTTTGCTGCTCAAAATGGGATCCACAGAGCAATAGCATGGTCTTCACGTGGGAACTCAGATGTACTATCCCAGATCCTACCTACCCCAGACATGCTCAAACAAACTCTACACTTGGGTAAGCTCCCTCAGGCAGTAGCTATGTAACTCAAAGTCTGAGAAAGCAGCTCCAGGCTAGCTTTTCATTATATTTATAAGAAAAGAGATGCTCTGAGAGGAAGGGTGGTCTGCCCGAGTTCACAGAGAGAGTCACGGGCAGTCAGAGCTAATGCCCACTTCTTCCACCTCCTGGTCCCAGGTCCTCACTAGCAGCTTGCTCCATAGGATAATGTCTCCTGTTAGAGTCCTTCCTTAGCCCTGAAATTGCAATTTTTGTCCCTTAATTCTCATAGGACAAGAAAAATAAAAGAAAAAATAAAAGATTGAAATTCCTCCAGGGAGGGAGAACGAAAGACCCATGGTATCAATTTAGAGCAAAAAAGCGTTTAAAAACCAATTACCAAGCTGTGTTGCTGCTGCTCACAGGGCTGGCATCTTTTCCTTGCTTGGAGTGTTAACACTGCAAATACAAAACAAATCCCTTGAAAAATGATGCCAGGCTTGGAGTGTGGGCAACAATGATGAGGCTCTAAGATCAGACCCTGCTCAGAAAGTTGGTCAGTGACAGGAATCTTCTGTATCACGGGCAGCAGCAGGATTTGCAACTTGAACTATGCAAGGAGAGATTTTGGAAAACTGAGTATCAGTCTGTGTTTCCCTTGCCTTTATCATCCCCTTTTCTGGCTGCCCAGACTGGCCACTTTCTCATCCCCCAGGGAAACGGACCATTTGTCAAATTCTCTTCTCCTCAAAACCTAAAGCACAAAATAGCTACTGTCCTTCTTGGCAGCTCCTGCAGAGCTAATATGCTGTGCTTATCCCAATATGTGGGCCCCATCATATCATAAATTAGAGAGACTGCTTTGCAGGATGAGCTTGAGGCGAAAGAAGGATAAGGAAACTAATTCAAAACCTCAAGTCTGATTTTCATTTGACAAGATACTGATCTCTGTCTCTCAGCCCAGTGAGTGCGAGGGCAGTCATGCCTCCTTCGAAGCCTGGGAGTGAAGGGGGAACCACTTCAGGAAGGAGGTTTTAAAGAGAGGATAGCAGGTTTATAAAGAGCGGATAAACCAACTGCTGAATGAGCACAGTGGTCGGTGGGCAGGGAGATGACCACAGGTTCACAAGGGAAGGAAGACAAAGGAGTGCCTTTTTAGGGCTGAATGTGAAAGTGCTCTTCTCTGTAGGGGTCTGGCCCCCGAAGCACATACTCCTGTCATTGCACAGCTGTCAGCGGCCTTTACCAGGTTCCTGACAGAGACAGGCAGAGATCCCAGTGCTTCTCCCCAGCAAGCGAAGCTAGGCAGTGAGGCACGGTGTGTGTGCATGTGTGCGTGTGCGTACGCATGCGTGCTGGGAACAGACAACAAAGAAAAAAGAAGAGGGATTAAATATTAGTGCAAGCATGCTCAGTCGTGTCCAACTCGACTCTTTGCAACCCTATGGACTGCAGCTTCTCTGCCATGGCTTCTCTGCCACCTCCAGGCTTCTCTGTCCGTGGGATTCTCTAGGCAAGAATACAGGAGTGGGTTGCCATTTCCTCCTCCTGGAGATCTTCCCAACCCAGGGATCACACTTGGGTCTCCTGCATCTCGCTGCATTGGCAGGTGGATTCTCTCCCACTGAGCCACACAGGAAACCCTGTTAGTCCTGAACACTCAGATATTTACACAGTTCAGAGAGAAAGAGACTAGGATTTCAGCCAGATTTTCCATTCTGTGATTAGGACTGTAGGTAAGTCATTTTATGCCTCTGGTTTTCTTTATCCTTCTTCACCCACTGAGAAGAGCAGAAACCTATGATTTATGGACTCCTTAGCAAGTGCCAGACCCCATACTAGAGCACATTGTAAGTGCCAGCTTAGTCTTCACAGTAACTCAGGTAGGAACTATCCTTCCCTTTTTTTTTCTTTGCAGCTGAGGACACTGGAGCTTAAGGAGGTTAAATAAATTCTCTCCACAACACTCAGGCAGGAGATGATGGGCCCTGGATTTCACCCAGGCTGTGTGACTCTGGAGTCCTCACGCTTCAGGCTTCTCAGGCTATGCCTCTTCAAACAAGGATGTCCAGCTCATTAAGTGTCTGGGAGTCAGCTGAGGCTTGGGTGGGAAAGTACATTGTACTCTGAGAGCTGCATGCATGTTAGCCATAGTTAGTTAAAGAATTCAGCATTAACTTACTTACTCATTGAGTACTTGCTGAGAATCTGGTTCTATTCTACCAAGTATGGTCAGTTTTCCAAAATGGAGGAGAGTGAAAAAAACGCTGTTGGCTCTTTTGTCAGGTCACTTACATTTTATCAAGTGTTTGGAAGAAAAACAGTGCTATCTGTATAGCAGGTTTACAACACCAGAAATCAAGGATACCCACATACTCACCAAGTGAAACTAAAACAAAACAACTGCTACTCTAATCTCTGTTCTAGAGGAGGTCAGTTCCAGTGAGTTTTAGTACCAAATGGCATTTTAAAAGTAACTCAGTAGTAAAGGACTGATGCTGAAGCTGAAGCTCCAATATTTTGGCTACCTGATGTGAAGAACTGACTCATTGGAAAAGACTCTGATGCTGGGAAAGACTGAAGGCATGAAGAGAAGGGGATGACAGAGGATGAGATGGTTGGAAGCCATCACCGATTTGATGGACCTGAGTTTGAGCAAGCTCCAGGAGTTGGTGAAAGACAGGGAAGCCTGGCGTGCTTCAGTCCATGGGGTCACAAAGAGTTGGACAAGACAGAGCAATTGAACTGAACTGAACTGAATAGTAACCAGGATTCCTCCTTCTGTGTCTCATTCTCTCTCTCTCTGAGATATTTCAAAGCAAATACTTGAAATCAGTATTTTAATTCTGACACAGTTATGCCATATTCCCAAAGCTGTAGTTTAACAGACATAGTCTAGGTGCTACATCATAAATGATGGTTTATCTAGTGTTCATCACATGGAAATGTTACTATTAGCAGGTGCTTCTGTGTTTCAATGGTACAATGATAATTGATGTTCACAATGATTATCCCAAGGCAGTGCAATTTCCTAAAGTGTTTTGTAGATCACAAAAAGATCTACAAAGCAAGAAAAGAAAAAAGGCAAGAAAAACAGAAGTTTTCATTAGTATATTTCTTGCATTATAGGTTATCATAATAAAATTCTTTGGATATTAGTAACCAGTTACAAAATGTGATGATGTGAATCAGAGCATCTCCATTCTCCATCATGCCAAAACAGGTCATTTAATATAAACACATGCTTAATATCTTTTCCTTTCCCCAAAGTGTAAGCCAATTTTATATTACTGCATGCTGGCTATGAAAAATTCTTAAGTGTTCACTCCATGCATTATTGTAATATAACTGCTATAAAAAAATTGGAAATTTAGTGCTTAAAACAATAAGCCAGTTCTTGAGGTGAGAAATCCCCAGTGGGTCTCACTAGGCTCAAAATCAAAGTGTCAGCAGAGCTACCTTCATTCTGGAGATTTTAGGGCAGAACCTGTTCCCTTGCCTTTTCTAGCTTCAAGAAGCTGCAGCTTCAAGGAAACCCGTAGGCGTGCGGCCCCTTCCTCTTTCTTCATGCCCGCAGTGCAGCATCTCCAAATCTCTCTGACCACAACCCCTGTTTTTGTCACCACACCTTCCTCACTCTGACCTCCTGCTTCCCTCTCATAAGGACCTTTGTGATTACACTGGGTCCACACAGTTAACTCAGAATAATCTCCCATCTCATGCTGTAACCTAATCACACATTCAAAGTCCGTTTTGCCAAGTAAAATAACATATTCACAAGTTCTGGAAATTAGAATATAGTTAGAAACACCTGGATTAACAGGCCTTGGAATGTGGAATGAAGCAGGGCAAAGACTAATAGAGTTTTGCCAAGAAAATGCACTGGTCATAGCAAACACCCTCTTCCAACAACACAAGAGAAGACTCTACACATGGACATCAACAGATGGTCAACACCGAAATCAGACTGATTATATTCTTTGTAGCCAAAGATGGAGAAGCTCTATACAGTCAACAAAAACAAGACAAGGAGCTGACTGTGGCTCAGATCATGAACTCCTTATTACCAAATTCAAACTTAAATTGAAGAAAGTAGCAGAAAACCGCTAGACCATTCAGGTATGACTTAAATCAAATCCCTTATGATTATACAGTGGAAGTGAGAAGTAGATTTAAGGGCCTAGATCTGATAGATAGAGTGCCTGATGAACTATGGACTGAGGTTCACGACACTGTACAGGAGACAGGGATCAAGACCATCCCCATGGAAAAGAAATGCAAAAAAGCAAAATGGCTGTCTGGGGAGGCCTTACAAATAGCTCTGAAAAGAAGAGAGGTGAAAAGTAAAGGAGAAAAGGAAAGATACAGCATCTGAATGCAGAATTCCAAAGAATAGCAAGAAGAGGTAAGAAAGCCTTCTTCAGCGATCAATGCAAAGAAATAGAGGAAAAGAACAGAATGGGAAAGACTAGAGATCTCTTCAAGAAAATCAGAGATATCAAGGGAACATTTCATGCAAAGATGGGCTTGATAAAGGACAGAAATGGTATGGACCTAACAGAAGCAGAAGATATTAAGAAGAGGTGGCAAGAATACACAGAAGAACTGTACAAAAAAGATCTTCATGACCCAGATAATCACGATGGTGTGATCACTCATCTAGAGCCAGACATCGTGCAATGTGAAGTCAAATGGGCCTTAGAAAGCATCACTATGAACAAAGCTAGTGGAAGTGATGGCATTCCAGTTGAGCTATTTCAAATCCTGAAAGATGATGCTGTGAAAGTGCTGCACTCAATATGCTAGCAAGTTTGGAAAACTCAGCAGTGGCCACAGGAAAAGATCAGTTTTCATTTCAATTCCAAAGAAAGGCAATGCCAAAGAATGCTCAAACTACAGCACAATTGCACTCATCTCACATGCTAGTAAAGTAATGCTCAACATTCTCCAAGCCAGGCTTCAGTAATACGTGAACCATGAACTTCCTGACGTTCAAGCTGGTTTTAGAAAAGGCAAAGGAACCAGAAATCAAATTGCCAACATCCGCTGGATCATAGAAAAAGCAAGAGAGTTCCAGAAAAACATCTATTTCTGCTTGATTGACTATGCCAAAGCCTTTGACTGTGTGGATCACAATAAACTGTGGAAAGAGATGGGAATACCAGACCTCCTGACCTGCCTGTTGAGAAATCTGTATGCAGGTCAGGAAGCAACAGTTAGAACTGGACATGGAACAACAGATTGGTTCCAAATAGGAAATGGAGTACGTCAAGGCTGTATATTGTCACCCTGCTTATTTAACTTATATGCAGAGTACATCATGAGAAATGCTGGACTGGAACATACACAAGCTGGAATCAAGATTGCTGGGAGAAATATCAATAACCTCAGGTGCAGATGACACCACCCCTATGGCAGAAGGTGAAGAGGAACTAAAAAGCCTCTTCATGAAAGTGAAAGAGGAGAGTGGAAAAGTTGGCTTAAAGCTCAACATAATGAAGATCATGGCATCTGGTCCCATCACTTCATGGCAAATAGAGGGGGAAACAGTGGAAACAGCAGCAAACTTTATTTAGGGGTGCTCCAAAACCACTGCAGATGGTGATTGCAGCCATGAAATTAAAAGACACTTACTCCTTGGAAGGAAAGCTATGATCAACCTAGATAGCATATTCAAAAGCAGAGACATTACTTTGCCGACCAAGCTCCGTCTAGTCAAGGCTATGGTTTTTCCTGTGGTTGTGTATGGATGGAAGAAGACTGAGCGCTGAAGAATTGATGCTTTGGAACTGTGGTGTTAGAGAAGACTCTTGAGAGTCCCTTGGACTGCAAGGAGATCCAACTAGTCCATTCTGAAGGAGATCAGCCCTGGGATTTTTTTGGAAGGAATGATGCTAAAGCTGAAACTCCAGTACTTTGGCCACCTCATGCGAAGAGCTGAATCATTGGAAAAGACTCTGATGCTGGGAGGGATTGGGGGCAGGAGAAGGGGACGACCGAGGATGAGATGGCTGGATGGCATCACTGACTTGATGGACGTGAGTCTGAGTGAACTCCGGGAGTTGGTAATGGACAGGGAGGCCTGGCGTGCTGTGATTCATGGGCTCGCAAAGATTCAGACACGACTGAGCGACTGAACTGAACTGAACTGATGGGGTGCATTATTCCGTATACCACGTTCGGTTTAACACTGACTCATTCATCGCAATGTTTTCTTTCCCTATCATTTCTCTTTGGCTTTGAATATTTCAAAGCAGTAGCCTCTTCCGTGTATGATGGGTAGGGTGACCCTGATACGAACATTAGCAAAGTTCCTGAAGATTTAAAGAAGCGAGTTCATACAGAATCTCTTCTAATATTTTACCAATGGGATGAAAACCAGCAAGAAAGGGGCAATGTGGATAACTATCCACTGAACCACGTCTCAACTAAGAGCCCTTGAAGTGAAGTGAAGTGAAGTGAAGTGAAGTCGCTCAGTCATGTCCGACTCTTTGCGACCCCATGGACTGTAGCCCACCAGGCTTCTCTGTCTGTGAGCTTCTCCAGGAAAAAACGCTGGAGTGGGTTACCATTTCCTTCTCCAGGAGATCTTCCTGACCCAGGGATTGAACCCGCGTCTTCCGCATTGCAGGCAGACGCTTTAACCTCTGAGCCACCAGGGAAGCCCAAACGGGAGTTGCCTAGACTTCTATTTCTTAAACTTCTAACTTAAAGGTTAGAACAATTTGAATTTAGGCTATGAAAGGAAGAAAGAAAA
Organism: Ovis canadensis; assembly: GCF_042477335.2. Lineage (NCBI taxonomy): Eukaryota > Metazoa > Chordata > Mammalia > Artiodactyla > Bovidae > Ovis > Ovis canadensis. The sequence goes on from NC_091245.1 coordinate 183,971,413, forward strand.
TGATGGAGGATATTCTCCTGGTGCCAGACAGTAGCGAACCCAAGGAATTGAGGGAGGAGAAACGAGAAGGCAGAGAGCCATGCTGAAAGAAGCTTTGGATGCCATCTGACAGGCCTTTTGAATGTGCAGGTTTGGCTGCCTGCCCAATGCACCATGTGCCCTACATCCCTCTGTGCATTGCTAGAGAAGCAGGAAGGCATATCCTTGGAGAGAACATCCCAGCGCACCCAGAGAATAAGGGAAAGTCATGACTAAGGTGATGAGAGAGACACCAGCCAGGGGGTAGTAGAGGTTACAGCTGTTGTGGACAAAATGTTCAGACAACAAGGAAGTTTACATAGGTAGAGCCAGATGGGGTTTCTGTTTCTCAGCTGTAGACAAACATCCTCTCTGCTAACCTTCTGCCCTCAACTCCCACTGGCTGCTTGCCTCTGAAGTATGTTGCATATTTCTTTTTTTTTACCTCAAGTTTAGGTATTTCATAAGTCTTGCTATTTGCAAAACCATTATGGTTTAAACAGGACATGTGAAATATCCATTATAAGAAATGCCTGAAGGAAAATGTCTATTGTTGCAAGCCCAGGTGAAGCACAGAAAAAATCTTCTACTGCTGAAGCACTGGGGGCACAGGAAAGATGAAGATGCATCAGTTTGCTGGACTGTTTCTCTTGGTTCTTCCTCCAGGCATGATCACTTGTGAATTGGTGCCTTTGCACACAGATCATGCCTTCTTCCCTTAGAAATTCTAAGAGAACAACAATAACAGCAACTATCTTTATTAAGAGTTAAACAGGTCAGGTGTTATGGGGAAGTACCTCAGGAACATTATCTCTTTTATTTCCACAGTGATAATGAGAAAGTCAGATGATTCTTCCCCATTTCATAAACAGGTCATTACATGGCTTAAGGAAGTCATTTTGTCATGATCATACAATCAGCAATTCATATCTAAAACTCAAACACAGGTGAGCCTATTTTTCAAATTTTTCCTCTTAGCAACAATGCATATTTCCTTTATGTTTTTCTGTAAAGGCCTTTGTCTTCATAGGGAAGCTCATAGAATTATGCAATCTTTAAAATCTCTTCTCCTCAGGTTACTTGATAAAAAAGCAAGGTCTAATTACATTTAATTTGAATATGGCAATACTTGGAGATTCCCATATTTTGCCTTTCATAATTCATTTAGGTAACACTTGAATTTCATCATTCTTTTCTTTTTTCTCTGCATAGCAGATTGCAGTGGGTTGAACAGCGGCTGCCAGAAAGACATGGCCAAGTCCTAACTCCCAGAACTGCTGAGTATGACCTTATTTAGGAAAAGGATATTTGCAGAGGTACTTATTTAAGGATCCTGAACTGAGGTCATCCTGGATTAGGTTGGAATCTAAATCTAAGGACTGGTGCCCTACAAGGGAAAAGAAAAGGAGATTTTAGACACCCAGATAAAGAGACACAGAGGAAAAGGCTAAATGAGGATGCAGGCAGAGATTGGAACGATGTGGCCATGGACCAAGGAAGATCTGGAACAACCAAAAGCTGGAAAAGGGCAGGAAGGATCCTCCCCCAGTCTCTCTCTCAGAGGGAAGGAGGCTCTGCTAACACCTCGAGACAATGAGAAAATAAAGCCATTATGCTTGTGGTAACTTTCAGTGGCAGCAAGTTACCTAGAAAACTGATACATAGATATATTTTGATGATGCAGGTATCAAGGTAGTTTGGCAAAAGTTATGAAGGGAAACTATGTGATTTGTGACTACAACTGTGTCTTAGGAATGCAGCTTTGTACCTTAGTTTATTACTGATGTAAACTGAGAAATCACAAGGTATGTGAAAGTGAAAATGTTAGTAGCTCAGTTCAGTTCAGTTCAGTTCAGTTGCTCAGTCGTGTCCGACTCTTTGCGACCCCATGAATCGCAGCATGCCAGGCCTCCCTGTCCATCACCAACTCCCAGAGTTCACTCAAACTCATGTCCATCGAGTTGGTGATGCCATCCAGCCATATCATCCTCTTGTTGTATCCTTCTCCTCCTGCCCCCAATCCCTCCCAGCATCAGAGTCTTTTCCAATGAGTCAACCCTTCGCATGAGGTGGCCAAAGTATTGGAGTTTCAGCTTTAGCATCATTCCTTCCAATGAACATTCAGGACTGATTTCCTTTAGGATGGACAGGTTGGATCTCCTTGCAGTCCAAGGGACTCTCAAGAGTCTTCTCCAACACCATAGCTCCAAAGCATCAATTCTTCAGCGCTCAGCCTTCTTCACAGTCCAAGTCTCACATCCATACATGACCACTGGAAAAACCATAGCCTTGACTAGATGGACCTTTGTTGGCAAAGTAATGCCTCTGCTTTTGAATATGCTATCTAGGTTGGCCATAACTCTCCTTCCAAGGAGTAAGCGTCTTTTAATTTCATGGCTGCAGTCACCATCTGCAGTGACTTTGGAGCACCCCTAAATAAAGTCTGCCACTGTTTCCACTGTTTCCCCATCTATTTCCCATGAAGTGATGGGATCAGATGCCATGATCTTCATTTTCTGAATGTTGAGCTTTAAGCCAACTTTTTCACTCTCCTCTTTCACTTTCATCAAGAGGCTTTTTAGTTCCTCTTCACTTTCTGCCATAAGGGTGGTGTCATCTGCATATCTGAGGTTATTGATATTTCTCCCGGCAATTTTGATTTCAGCTTGTGCTTCCTCCAGCCCAGCATTTATCATGATGTACTCTGCGTATAAGTTAAATAAGCAGGGTGACAATATACAGCCTTGACGTACTCCTTTTCCTATTTGGAACCAGTCTGTTGTTCCATGTCCAGTTCTAACTGTTGCTTCCTAACCTGCATATAGTAGCTCAGTCATGTCCAGCTCTTTGCGATCCCATAGACTGTAGCCAGCAAGACTCCTCTGTCCATGGGATTTTCCAGGCAAGAATACTGGAGTAGGTTGTCATGCCCTTCTCCAGGGGATCTTCCTAACCCAGGGATCGAACATGGGTCTCCTGCATTGAAGACAGATTCTTTACCATCTGAGCCACTAGAGAAAGTCCTATTTCTAAAACTTAAAAGATCCAATGTCAAATTCTATAAACAACAGAAACAAATCACGTATATATATATATATATATATACACACACACACACACATATATATACACACACACATATAAGCAAATATATATGTATACACATGTATACACTTCTGTAAGCAAATATATATATACACATGTATATATAGTCATGTGTAAGCAAATGTATATAATATACTATAAATATATTAAAAAAATCTTTGTGTCATTTGTGGTATTGATTGGTTTCTTGTTAAAGATTAACTTGGAGAAAAATTCATTTAGAGATGACTAATATCTGGTTTCCCAGGTGGCTCAGTGGTAAATCCTCCTGCTAATGTAGGAGACATGGGAGATGCGGGTTCAATCCCTGGGTTGGGAAGATCCCCTGGAGGAAGAAATGGCAAACCACTGCAGTATTCTTGCTGGGAAAATCTCATGGACAGAGGAGCCTGGAGGGCTACAGTCCATGGGGTTGCAAAGGGTTGGATACAACTGAGCACACACACACATATTAATATCTGGTAGATTTTTCTCTGTCCCTGATCAAAGCCAGGAAAGCCCCTTGGCAATGGTCTCAGGTCTAATGCTTAATTCATAAGTTATCACCTATAGAACTCTGGGCTTGAGCCGGGAATTGGTTTTGAAAAATTCATGGAATCATTCCGGAGTGACTGGCCAGTATCTCCTATAATTAGCAATGACAAATGTTGAATTCCTTGGACATGACTGGCAAGGGGTAGACACCCCATCATTAGTAGCAGTAGTTGAAACTAGTTAGGGTATTATTAGTGTTGATGGTAGATGTAGTAATAATAGCAGTAATGGTATATGTGGTGAAAAAAGACCTAAATTATTTTTGTTTGTCCGAATCTCATGGAACTCTCTCATTTAAGATAGAAGGATCAAAGAAAGAGAACCAGCTCCAAATCTCAGTGTTTTAATGGATATTGAGAATCTGTTACATCCCAGAAAAGTACTACCTCAGGTAGCTGAGATTTTAAAAATAGACTGTCTGGATCTGATAAAACAACTCCAAGAATGTGTCCATAAGAAGACACTATTTAGAACCAGGTCAGAAGCAAGATGAGGTGCTTACAGGCTGCCATGGTAGTAGCCGTTTATAAGTCTTCCAGTCACCAATCATCCACCCTTACACAGCATGATAGAGTAAGCTTGTGAGTTACCATTGCTGCCAGACACTTCCTTGGCAGAACCACACCGCAGACAAGAAGCAGACCTAAGTGAGGATTCACACATATTCTTAAAGGCTTAGCAACACTGCACACTAGCCTCAGCAGAGCCTCTGACAGCCAGCAGTCAAATCAGACTGCTACGGAGACCTTAGAGTGCTTAAAAGTTCCTGGGGAATTATCTCCTCTAGAGACAGTCAGCAACAGAACTGCCAAGGGCAGAAGTTAGAGCTACTCCCACATACATGAAACAAATTTTCCAAATTTTCCTTCCCACATGGCTTTGTATATTATAGGAATAACTGAGTGGGACATTCTTTGAACTTCCCACAGGTTCTCTGACATTATGGGGTTACCTCTATTGATAGGACATTTGGACTCAGAGAGCAGAGCCAGCAAGAGTGCTATTGCCATTCCCAGTTGGACTCTGGATTATGGCTGTCTAGGATATGCAGCCCTAACCCTTATATGACAATATTTGGAGATGTGGCTTTTGGGATGTAATTATGTGCATGTTCAGTCATGCCCAGCTTTTTGCAACCCCATGGATTGTAGCCCACCGGACACCTCTGTCTATGGGATTTCCCAGGCAAGAATACTGGAGTGGGTTCCATTTCCTCCTTCAGGGGATCTTCCCCATCCAGAGATCAAACTACATCTTCTGTGTCTCCTGCATTGGCAGGTGGATTCTTTACCAGTGCATTACCTTGAGTTAAGGTCATGAGGGTGGGGCCTTCATGTTGGGATTAGTGCCCTTATAGGAAGATACACCAGATATTTTGCTTGCTCCCTTTCTCTCCATCATGTACCCACCAAAAAGAGGTGTGGTGTGTACACAGTGAGACACTAGTTGTCTAGAAACCAGGAAGAGAGTTCTCACCAGAGTGTGAGCATGCTGCACGTTGGCAGTGGACTTCTTGCCTCCAGAACTGTGAGAAAATAAATACCTTTTATTTAAGGCCCCCAGTCTATGGTATCTTTTTTCATGGCAGCCCAAGCTGAATAATATACTATGTGCATGTGTTCTAAGTCACTTCAGTTGTGTCTGACTCTTTGCAACTCTATGGCCTGTAGCCTACCAGACTCCTCTGTCCATGGGATTCTCCAGGAAAGAATACTGGTATGGGTTGCTATGGATCAAACCTGCATCTCTTATGTCTCCTGCACTGGCAGGCAGGTTCTTTATCACTAGCACCACATGGGCAGCCTGAATAATACACTACAGTGATTGTTAAAAAAAAAAAAAGTGGACTTACTTAATTTTTTAAGTGAGTGGGCTTATAGAAGTCATTACAGAGGCAGCAAGCATAGTTAGCATAATTGATTAGTTTCTGTGGAAATAAAAGATGTCTTCCTCTTCAAGGAACAAGGGAAACCACCTATCTTCTCTCACATGGCTCCAAAATTAAGCAGCCCAAATTCAAGAATTACGCGAAGAATTGTCCACATCTCCGTCCATACCGACTGATACTAATCTATGGGCAACCAAGTCCTCAATACCATGTGTTGTATTTGGAATGCCGCTTGTTCTAAGGTGAAATTTTGGAATTTATAATTTGTTGCAATTTGGAAAGCAATTTTCTTGTGGCGTCCTTACTTTCTTGGAGTGGTGAGGATTTTTAAAAATACAAAATGTCTCTTAGATTGCCCCATGAAGGCTAACTTTCTGTAACTACTTTTCTGTTTGGCTTTCAGATCCCTCATTCCCTGATCTGGATCTGTCTTTCCACAGGTATACGTCTCAGTGACCAGGCCAAAACGAAGATATTTTTGAAAAAGACTGATGTCATTCAAAGACTGACATTTCCGTTTTTATTACTAGAATACCTTGAAGAATTAGATCTGATTTGCAATGATATTTGCCAACTGAATTATTAAAGTTCTTTTTTTTTCTTTTCCCTTTCCCTCATCAGATTTTAACACTTTGTTCAACAACAGACAAAGTCACAATTTAACAATCATATGACTTCACAGAGACTTCTGGGCTTTTGAATTGTTGACCAATTTGAGAAAAAAAATACCAGATTTGATGCATAAAATGAAGGTGATTACATATAAAGGAAACGGCAAGAGGGCTTACTTCATTTTTTTAAATGAGTAGGCTTATAGAAGTCATTACAGAGGCAAAGGTTTTTTGTTGTTTTTATTTTTGTAAAGGAATCTGCTTCTCACATCTATTTCTTAAGTGACCTGGGGTAACTTCACTGACATGTCTTTTGTGGGCAATGTGACACCATTTGAGTTACCTATTGAGGTTTTTCTCCTTTATTAGAATTAATTGTAGACTCAGTGTACTGGAACATTTGAAAATGAACATGTATGCCTAAAGAAGGATGAGGGTTTCAGAAATATGTACACATTTAAAGTGATATATTAGCCCCAAATATCATTAGACTGTCGATGGGAAAAAAAGTGGGAATTTCTGTGTAGTTTTTACTTTTAAACCTCTTCATCTAAAGTGACAGAACTACTAGTCATAGAAGTGTAATAGTGCACCTCTATGTCAAAGTTTTAAACATATCACACACACACCCGCAAACCAGGTCATCAGGTTATTACATAGAATCTCAAATGTTTCCATACTCATGCTTGGTAAAAATAGCACATGATCCTACCTCAAAAAGATATATTTTCTTTACATCCTTTATAGTGCAGGAGTCCTATGAGTTTATGGCATATCAGAATCACCTGGCAGATTTGTTATATTACAAATCCCTGGGGCCACCCCCTAGAGTTTCTGATTCTTGTAGGTCTGTCTGGGGTCTGATAATTTGCATTTCTAACAAGTCCTCAGGTGATGCTAATGCTGCTGGTTTGGTGACCAGACTCTGAGAAGCACTGAAATGGTCTTTATTACTTATTTTGGTTCAATGGTGTGCTTCACAGCCTTGCAGTCAATTCTTCCTACTCTCTAATCAAAGTAACTACTGTAATTTGAGTCTATGTTTGGCTCTGTAGAATCTAAGATAATAGTAACAGTAAGCATCCCTTGAATAATGCTTTATCATTAATAAACCATTTTTGCATACACTATCTCATTTGACACAGCACAGGTATCCTGGTAGGTGATCAAGTATTATATTATTCATATTTTACAAATGAGAGTTGAGAGTTTAATGGACCCACTCAAAATCCCTAAAAAGTAAATGGTGAAGAACAGAGATTTGAACTCAAGGTTTCTGACTCTTAAATCCTGCATTCTTTCTACCAAGTCACTCTTTCTGTTAATCCCTTACAGTTTTTAGACAGCTTTACCCTATTCAAACTACCTTCATATTCATTATCTAATTTGATTTCTCAAAGCAACAGCACAAGGCAGACAGAGCACGTATTATTGTCTAGATTTTATAGGTAAAGATGTTATAAACGATGATGAGAAAAGTGGCTACTGTCATTCAGACAGTATTTCTTTACACACAGGCTAAAATTTTCTTGTAATCTTTAGCAGCAGCATCTGACGTAAAGCATCAGATGGTTCTCCTTTCCAAGTCACATTCAATGGTCCAGTATTATAACCCACCCCTAAACCTACACCAGTTTTTGGTTTGTTTTGTTTTCTTGGTAGGAATATATTTGGAGGGAATGCAGGTGGAGATGAAGTTTAGGGTTATTAGTAGAAAAGGAGGGAAAGTTCTTAAATTTTAGACTTTAAATACTAAAGAAAACAGTTTTCTCTGCATAGAAAGACTTTTTTCACCTCTCATCTTGGGTTTTTCAAAGTTTAATGTGTATACAAACCACCTGAAGTTCCTGATGAAATGAAGATTCTGATTCAGTGCATCTGGAGTGGGGCCCAGCATTCTATAAAGCTCCAAGGTGATGCCGATTCTGTTGATCACAGTCCAACCTTGATAGGCAAGGGTCCATCCTATTTCTCAACGCCATAATTATTTTTACTATTCTCTAAACTATGAATCTCTAGGGTGAAACAGAGAAATTAAACATAAAACACTGTAACAATATTTTCTGAATACTCTGTACATGTGGAACTTCCTTAAATGCTGTTCTGTGCTAGGCTATTTATAACACCCTAGTATTTTCCGACATAGTCTCATCTCAAGATCCAGGATGATGCTGAAAATGTGGTCCATGGACTAGCAGAGCCAACATTACCTGGGTGCTTTGTGAGAAACCCAGAATTTCAGGTCTCATCACAGACCCCTGAATTAGAATTCACATTTTAACATGATCCTTCAGATGATTTTCCAGTACAGTGAATTTAGAGATTCACTCCTTTAGATCTCTTTGCCCATGTGTACTTACATAGTTATCATTATGCTCATGTGGCTGGTCCTCCGGCTCACTGGGAGGATCTAACCCTCCAGAATCCCAGAATTCACCAAAGGAATTCAGCAAAAGAGATGATTTAAATGTGGAGTGAGGCAGGAAATCTGCATTTTTTAAAACTTGCTTTGAGGTAATCCCAATGATTGGCCAGATGTAGAAATCTAATAGTGGAGATGAAAGTTATGCCACATATGGCTACAGCCAGAAAGGATGGTTTATAGGTAGGGAATCATACGAGCTGTTATAAAACTTTCAGCTATGCGGCTGAGGTTCCTTTTTCAGACTGACTCAACCTGTGAACTGTTCTCTACTTCTAAAACCAAGGTGGGTCTGAACTTCTGCCTCTCAACTCCCTCTACGGCACTAATGCATTGGAGTGACAGTGCTGAGAGCTTTGTTACCACAAATTAAATTTTTCTCCCCAGATACAGAGACCTGAAGTAGGCATTCTAGTGTGTCTTACAGAAAGACAACGTCCTATATATTTGACACAGTAAAGCAAAAATATACTTTCTGAAGATTCTCTTCTTAAAGTCTAAACTTCAGGCAGATTCTAACAGAGTCTGACATTTAGCTAGCATAAGTAATTCATTTATTCATTCAATAAATTTTTATTGATCATTTATTTACTCTGTGCTAGGCACTAAAAACATGTAGGTGTTTGAGTTCATAAGGAAAATAGTAAAAACATAAACATTTAAGACAATTACTGAGGGTGATACCTGCTTAGGAGAAGAACAACACATTAGTGATAAAGAGAATGTCAAAGGATTTGATACAAGAATGTAAAGACTTCAGAGCATTCTCTGTAGTCCAATGGATAATAATGAGAATCCCATAGAAGCAAACCGGCACATCAGGGCAACGAAGAAGAAATGGATCTGAACACGACCTAGAGAGCTTTCCTGAAATTTCCAAAACCTTCTTAGTAAGAGATTAACAAAGCTATTAGTTGGATAGCTTTAGTTATATAATTCTATTGTACCATTTGCTGTTTGCTTTCTACTCATTCATCCTTTAATTACTTGTCAATGTCTATTTAGTTTACACTTCACAATGTGAGTTATTTCCCAACAATACTATTTTTATAAAGCCCTTAACTGAATAACTCAATTGGTTGGTGGATTGATTGAGCACTTATATGCCAAGCAATGAACTAAGAATATACATATAAGTAGGATACAGTTTCTGAACTTTTATGGATCTTATAGTCCAGAGATTGCACATAATTAAAATGAAATTTTATTACTTCTATTATGTGGCTTCCTGAAGGGAGTGTCATCTTGAACGCTTCAAAAGAAAAAGTTATACTGGCAAAATGATGATACAGGTGAGATGTGAAATCGTGTTTGAAGAAGAAAACAAGGATGTGTGAAGGCCCCAAAGCAAGTGGACAAGACATATTCTTGAAATATAAGTAGTATTAATTTAATCTACCTACTACCTAAAGTAGAGTGATTAGGGGTTTAGGGATAGGAAAATAAATTGAATGAAGGGTTTTGCCATGCTTAGTTTGAACTTTATCCCAAAGGCAATGGGAAGTCTAACAGGAAAATTAACTCAATAATTTTAAAATTTATAAATAGCATTTTTGTAGTAGGGGTAAATACCTAGTAGCAAGAAGTTCAACTGGAAAATTGGGAGAAATTGTTGGTCATTTTTTGGTGTTGTACTACCATTGCCTGAAATATCAATTTTATTAAGAAAATAGTCACTGTAATTTATAACCTATAGGTTTTCTACAGCTACAGTTAATAATGTATTAGCTGTTACATAGCCAGACTCTGGGAGAATGGTCTCCTAGGAGAAGATGCATGGACACATGAATAAAGCAGAGCAGGAAATCTCTCCCTAACAAGTTGTTGTCATGCCCTCTTGAAAAACTAACACCTCAAATGAGGATGTTGAGACATGAGGTGATATAAGATGTGAAATATTAAGACTCGCCTTGGTGAGGGACTTCCCTAGTGGTCTGGCTATGACTCTGCGCTCCCAGCACAGGGGGTCTGGGTTCGATCCCTGGTTGGGAAACCGGATACCACATGGTGCTGCTAAGAGTTTGCATGCCACAACTAAAGATCCCGCATGCCACAATGAAGATCAGAGATATCACATGCCGCAACTAAGACCTGGCACAGCCAAATACATAACTATAAATGTTAAAAAAAAGACTAGCCTTGGTGAGAGCATTTAAAAAATCTGCCTGGCTGCTTGCTGGAATGGATAAAGATGGCATGGAAGTCGTCTACAATCAAATCATCAGCCTCCCCCAAACTTTCACTGTGGAAAGCTGACATATGGATTAATAATAATTAAAATATATTGAAAATAAGGATATCAATAATAGCTAATGCCATACTAAAGACTCTGTTTACATGTTTTCTTTAAAATAAGGATATCAATAATAGCTAATGCCATACTAAAGACTCTGTTTACATGTTTTCTTTTAATTCTCATGATAACCTTTGGTAAAGATTTTATTTTTAGAGCTACTTTAAAATTAGAAAACACAGACTCTTTGGAATAACAGCAAAAATATTTGAAGTCATGAGACGCTGAGAGATGTGGACTCTATTTCTGTTCTACTAGGCCATGTGCAAAATCTGTGATTAAGCTATCCCTCCACCCCCTACATGCCACGCAAGCTCCTAAAATGTCCTGGAGCACTCATATCCAAGCTAGTGCCCCAAGGACAAATTTAAGACAGCTCATTTCTCTTCAGAAAGATTTCTGGGGATCTGATGACAGATCTGGGGAGGCTGGTGCTGGTGGTACAAGGGCATTTGTACAACATTCATCAGAATGGCCAGCACGTCTGCTTGTGGAAATCCTCCCATGGCTTAAAGACTGTCAGTGTCAGTTGTTGTGAGTCTCTTAAGGTTTGGAGGCCAGTAATCATGTAGTTGGAGAAGGCAATGGCACCCGACTCCAGTACTCTTGCCTGGAAAATCCCATGGATGGAGGAGCCTGGTAGGCTGCAGTCCATGGGGTCCCTAAGAGTCGGGCACAACTGAGCGACTTCACTTTCACTTTTCACTTTCATGCATTGGAGAAGGAAATGGCAACCCACTCCAGTATTCTTGCCTGGAGAATCCCAGGGATGGGGGAGCCTGGTGGGCTGCCGTCTATGGGGTCGCACAGAGTCGGACACGACTGAAGCGACTTAGCAGCAGCAGCAGCAGCAATCATGTAGTTACATTTTGTACTCCTCATTTTCTAGATTACCCATTTGTTTTAATGACAAGGTTACTGAAAGAGTTTGTGTTTACTTGATGAGGCTATTATGGAATTATATGCATGGGAAAAGAATATGTTTCTGACCTAAATTAAAGATTTTTTTTGTTTAGTCACTCAGCAGTGTCTAACTCTTTGTGACTCCATGGACTGCAGCCTGCCAGGCTCCTCTGTCCATGGGATTTCCCAGGCAAGAATACCAGAGTGGGTAACCATTTCCTTCTCCAGGGGATCTTCCCAGTCCAGGAATTGAACCTGCATCTCCTGCATTGACAGGCAGATTGTTTACCAATGAGCCATCAGGGAAGCTCAAATGTAAGATACTCACATACAAAAATAACTATCTATATTACCTGATACACTGGTATATAATACATTGTATATTTAAAATCAATATCCAAGTAAGGTTCTGAAAAGAAAACATAGGAAGAGTCTTCTATATTTTCCTGCTCTTTGAAAAGGGAAACTAAGAATGTTAAAAAGTAAAACGAAATAATGCATGCTAAAGAAAGAGGTTAAACGATTAAATTTTGAAAGAAAATCATCATACCCTAACACTGACATCATGGTTTCACATAAAGATGCTGGCCTGCATTCGCCAATGCATTGTTTACATGTGCTCTTTTGGTACAGAGTCCAATCTTGCTCTGCTCTCCACACGATGGGCCAATGAATCCAAGAGATGAGGGGTTGAGACAAGGAAGAGGCTTAAACCAGGAGCCAGCTGACCAAGAAGACGGCACGCTAGCGCCTCAAAATAATCATCTTATCTGAGTCTGGATGCCATGTTCTTTTATAGATCAGAAATCGGGGGAGGTGAGGAAGCAAAGTAAAAAAGCCATCAATCTTGCAGAAACCTCCTAGAATGGCAAGCCTCAGGCAGGGTATGTGTTAATTTCTTCCTTCCTGCCATCTACAGGTGGACAGGGTTCTGAACAAAGGCAATTTAGCTTAATAGGCAGAGGGGCAGGATTCTTTGAGGCAGCCCATTCTGTATGATTATAATAACAAAAGTAATGAAAAGCAAGTAAAAAAGAAACAGTTCCAACATGGAGTCAGAATTGGCTTCTTCTCTGCAACACCTTCTCTGCCAAGGATACTCTTCCCGCCTCTATTTTTTTGCCCTGGTTCTATTTGTCCTTGAGGTCTTAGTGTAAGCTTCCTGGAGCTTTGCTGGCTTTGCAGATTTTGCTATGTTGGCCCTGTTTTATGGTCTTATTGAATGCTACTATAATTTTCCTTTATACTATATAAATCTATTTAAGTGGTTATTCATGTAATTATTAGCTTAATCCTCTGCTTTCTTGTTGAACTATAAGTTCTACTTGTGCAGGGACCGTGTCTGTCTTGCTTCTCATTTTGGCCTTTTACAGAGTGAGCACTCTATAAATATTTCTTGTCAGAAAAACAAAGTGTAATCAAGATCAAGATTAATTTGAATACAATTCTATATTGATGGAAGATATGCTTTAAAACCAATATATATTTTGGGGCAGATGGTGATTGCAGCCATGAAATTTAAAGACACTTGCTCCTTGGAAGAATCAAGCTATGACCAACCTAGACAGCATATTAAAAAGCAGAGACATTACTTTACCAACAAAGATCCATCTAATCAAAGCTATGGTTTTTCCAGTAGTCATGTAAGGATGTGAGAGTTGGACTATAAAGAAAGCTGAGCAGAGAAGAATGCTCTTGATGCTTTTGAACTGTGGTGTTGGAGAAGACTCTTGAGAGTCCCTTGGAGTGCAAGGAGATCCAACCAGTCCATCCTGAAGGAAATCAGTCCTGAATATTCATTGGAAGGAGTGATGCTGAAGCTGAAACTCCAATACTTTGGCCACTGGATGTGAAGAACTGACTCGTTGGAAAAGACCCTGATGCTGGGAAAGATTGAAGGCAGGAGGAGAAGGGGACAACAGAGGAAGGTCCATAAAAGAAATCCCAGAGAAAGACTTTCCTGAAACTTCAACTGTAGATTATATAATCTCTACATTCTCTCTGTAAAATGTGAAGTCATACTAATTCTAACACACTAACTGAAAAGGGCAGATGATAGCTACTTGCAATATATGGTTCTGGAATTCAACTTAAAGAAATGAATTTAGTTTAACATTATGTATTTCTTCCAAACCCATGAAGTCAGAGTCTAGGCTGGACATATTAATAACTGGGTAAGTTATAAAATCAGAAGTAAGACAGATGGAGCTATAACATCAATGGAGTTTAACAGCACTATTAGGCAAGGATTCAACTTGTAAATGAACTGAAAGAGTCTGGCTAAGTGATAAAACCCAACCTCCAATGAACAAGGCGATTTCAGACTCTTCAGAGTCCTGTTAGTTCTCCTTGGAATGTTTTCCCCACCCCACCAACATAGAAAATGCTTCTTTTTTTATGGAAGGATAGTTGATGTACAACTATATGTATATAAGTTATACAGGTACAATATAGTGATTCACAAGTTTTAAAGATTATATGCTATTCATAATTATTATAAAATATTGGCTACATTCCCTGTGTTGTACAATATATCCTTGTAGCTTATTTATTTTACACATAATACTCTGCCTCTTACTCCCCTACCTCTATATTGCCCCTCCCCACTTCTGCTTTCCCTCTGCCCACTAGTAGCCACTAATTAGTTCTCTTTATGAGTCTGTTTATTTATTTTTTTATATTCACTAGTTTGTTGTATTTTTTAGATAGTACATACAAATGATATCATATATTTATCTTTCTCTCTCTGACACTTCACTTAGTACGATAATCCCTAGTTCCCTCCATGTTGCCACAAATGGCAAAATTTAGTTCTTTCTTTATGGCTGGGTAGCATTCCATTGTATAATTAAACCACATCTCTTTCATCCATTCATCTATTGGACACATAGGTTGCTTCTGTATTTTGGTAATTGTATATACTGTTGTTTGAACACTGGGATGCATGTATCTTTTCAAATTACTGTGTGGTTTTTTTGTTCTTTTATAAATATAAAATATTCCTTACATGAGTTTTCTATATATGGTGCTGATGTTAAATCTGACTTAGGCAAGAGAATTATAAAATGCCTGCTAAACTGCTCTCAGCCTAAGGGGCTAAGTTCTCAGTGTTCAGGTATAGAAAGCTACTAAGGATGTAAAAACTTTTGTAGAAATGAAATGTATAGAAAAACTATTGTTGTCGTTGTTGTTTAGTCACTAAAGAGTGTCCAACTTTTTGTGACTCCATGGACTGTGGCCCATTAGGTTCCTCTATCCATGAGATTCCCCAGGCAAGAATATTGGAGTGTATTGCTATTTCCTTCACCAGGGGATCTTCCGGACCCAGGGACTGAACCCGCATCTTCTGCACTGGCAGGTGAATTCTTTACCACTGAGCCACCAGGGAAGCCCAGAAACTCTAACCATGAACAAACCTGACAAGGCATGAGGCACAGTTGAGAAGATACTTCCTCTGGAATGTGAGAAGAAAGATTTAGAAACAAAGTTAAATGAAGATGGGAGCAGCTTAGCTCATAGAAGTGAGATCAAATACACCATAGAAAATACATGTTACAGTGCAATTGCCCTCTGGGAGTTCCAGGATTATGAAAGTCTAACTTAATTAAGGGAGAAAATAGGTCACATTTAACAACCGCATACGTGACACATCATTTTGACTATAGAAGAACTGAAGAGGAGAGAAAAATTAAGATATCAAAAATACAGGGAAGGGAACCACAGAATTCATCAATCTCTTCTCCTCCATCTATATCGAGCATGTTCTGATTTTATATATATAAAAAATTCACCATTGTTCTAATCTCTCTCATTACAAAACACTTGTAGTACTCTTGAAAAAGAAATTTCAGGTGTCAAAAGAAAGAGAAACAAAATGATCCAACAATTTTTTTTAAAAAAGGACTGAATTAGGAGGTAATAAATATTCTTCTTCTCATAAAAATATACCTTGCACCTACTTTCCTTTCTCCCCCTGTGTCATCAAGTGACAGGTAATCAAGTACTTGTGAACCCTGCATGAAATCCCCCCCTTTTCAGGGCTCAATGTCCCTGTGGGGTCGAGCTAATTACAGGTACATTTCCTCTGCAAGGCAGTCACACTCTGTTCTATTGAAGGCACAATTAATTATTGAACAAAGCTAGCTGGAGATTTTTGCTCGTATGGCCATGGGTTGCAGGTAGCTTTGCTGTCACACAGGGAGCAGAGCCTCTTCTTTGAGTGTCTTTATGAAAGGCTTTGCATTATAGCTGAAAACGATCAACCCCTGTTTCCAAATTTTGCAAAGGAAAACACACAAAACAACCCCCCCCCTAATTTCCTGTATAGAATAGTAAAGACCAATTCTCTCTCATGTAATCAAGAATATAATTATGATCAGGTGGTTATCTAGGTCAGATGTGAAAAAGCTGAAAAAGTATACTTGAGAATTAATACCCATTGTAGAGCAAATTGGAGTCTGTCCTTGAGTCTGTGGGCTTCCCTTGGGCTTCCCTAGTGGCTCAGAGGTAAAGAATCTGCCTGAAATGCAGGAAACCCAGGTTCGATCCCTGGGTTGGAAAGATTCCCTGGAGGAGGGCATGGCAACCCACTCCAGTACTCTTGCCTGGAGAATCCCATGGACAGAGGAACCTGGCAGGCTATACAGTCCATAGTGTCACACAGAGTTGGACATGACTGAAGCGACCAAGCAGCAGCAGCAGCTTGAGTCAGTGAATGCAGCAAGGAAGTAGTTTTGCAGGTGCCAGAATACGATTTGACCCAGAGAGAAGGCCTAGATAGAAGAATAAAGTTCTTTCCCTTAAGATGTATTTAGGAACTTAATGGGAGATCTTCCCAAAGCCCCATGGAGTCATAGATAAGTGCAGAAAATCCTTGTCCCATGCTTAAAGCCATAGTCTTGAGCAAGGGTCTGTAAACTATTCTGTAAAGGGCCAGATAAAAAATATTTTAGGCTTTAAGGATTAAACCATATCTGTTGAAACAAAAGTCTGCTGTCTTTTTTTTTTTTTTTAAGCAGCCATAGACATCATATAAATGACTAAGCATGGCTGTATTTCATTAAAACTGTATTTAAGGGCATGGAAATTTTAGTGTCCATATATTTTTAAAAATTCTTTTGATTTTTTTCTAATCATTTAAAAATTATTCTAAGCTTGCAAAAAAAAAGAAGTGAGGTGGGTTGAATTTGGCCCAGTGACTATAGTTTCCTGACACCACCCTCCCCCAACTATTGGGAATCCCTGTGTGTACACCAATTTTTCTATTAATTTTGAAGTCCCTCAGGTTCTCTGTATGTAAATGCTCCCTTTATTCTGGAAGATCTAGCTTGTCCTTTGATCTTTAGATGACTTGAAATATCATGGATAACCAGATTATTCAGGGTTCAAACCATTTGTTTACTGTCATTAATAAGTTTACTAAAGCTAGCCATGAAAATCTACACTTATCGAACAAGCCTGGGGAGGTCTTGAAACTGGTTTGATTTCATTACTTTTCTGAACTGAGGGGATAAAAAAGAATTATCTTTAGTTTCAGATCATCAATAGTACATTTCCCTGAAAAAAAATAACAAAACTATTTACTAGTCAATAATGCACCAAAGGGATAAGGCATTTTAGTTAATATTAATGCAGTTCATTTCTTGATTATAACTTGAATATAATCTATTTCCTCCCTTCTTCCTTTCTTTTATCTGCCATATATTCCATAAAAACAAGAGATCATAAATACTATACAAACATTTAAATTAATTACAAAAGTGAAATGATATGAAAATAATGATAAGAAAACAAGATGAAAGCAAGAGTGTGTCTATATATAGATTTGATGCCATAAATCCCACATAGTTTGTTCAAAATCCATTTCATTAAGGTGTAATTTATATATGATTTCCTCTATCTTTTTTCAGACTGGTTATAAATTTGGTTCTAAGTTTGGTAACAGTTAATACAATGAAGGACTCCTGATTATTTGTAAAAATTCATTGGGTTCATTTAAAAAAAACAAACCATTGCTTAGAAATAGGACAGTAGAAATACTGAAATATAAGAGGAACTTCCTCAAAGGGTCCTTTCAGAGGAAACTATGTAATGTAATAACAATCTCTCAAAGCAACATTACAGAAAATGCAATGATTTCAGAGGATATCTTCTGTAAATCCTTAAATATGTGCCCCAAACTTTTATACCAAATTGTCACTTAGTAAAAGCAATTTTACAGGAGAAAGGTAGGTGTGTTGTGGGAGTGAGGGTTAATATATACAATTTCATTCAAGGAGAATGTGCTCTGGAGGTTAAATTTAATCCGGGGGAAAGGTATATGATAACCAGTGGCTCAAACTTCAGATAATCCTGCATTTGTATTTTTTTTCCATGTGAAGTTTAAAACGAGAATGAGAGGGCATGAGTTTGCGGTTCATCCCATAAATAAGTGCCTCATTTACTGCTTTTATAAATTCTCAACAAATAACAAGCTGTAAGCATTAATAATAAGAGTGAGTTCTGACTTAACATCATCTTAAGAAAACAGAAGCCTCTAATCAGAACTGATGCCTAAATAAAAGACTATTCCATAGGTTAGTCCAAACTTCACCTGGTAAATTCATTTGAAGGCTAATATGAAATGAAGGCCCATATTTTCACACCATAAAATACAAAATTATTTAAAGATGCTATAATCAAACATTACCCTAGTCTGGTCTTTCAGAAGTATATCAATATAGATCCCACTGTCTCTCTAGCTTTGCATAACAATATTTATGGTGTTCACTTCAAAATTAATATGTTGTATATTGAATCTGTAGATATTTATATGAGAAAATGTTAAGAGAATATCAGGTATAAATGAGTTAGATGTTTGGGGCTAGTTGCCAAAATAAATGATATTTTATAAGAAAAACGGATCCATAATTCCTCTTTCTGGAAGAATTAAATAGCAGGCCTCAATCAGTAAATACTGTGTCATTCACAAAGGCATAGTTTTGTATGTAAGAAAATTCAGTCTGTGGAGTAGGAGAGGACACATGCAGTTAATTCTAAATAATTTGGTAAAAATATTTAAATGGGATTTAAAAGGCAGTAGAACTTCAGAACCCAGTGACGGTTGTGGGAAGGAGGAGGGGAGAATGCAGACGACATTTCTGAGAAATGATTTTCCGACTTTTATTAAATTAGCATCAATAGCTGGAGATGCATAATGAGTTCATGAAGGTTAGTCCATGCCTGGTGCCCCTCCAGAGAACCAGATGCTAAGGACAGGCTATTACAAGTCACAACTTTGCATTATTCCTGAAAGATTTCTTCACAAGGTGCTACAGTATTAGGAAACTATATTGAAAAGCAAAGAAACACAAAAAGCACACAAAGAACTATGGGAATTTAATCCATACAAAATATTGTCCCAAGACATTCAGATACCGATCTGCTTTAGACATAATTATTAAGCCATTTAATGCTTCTCTATTGGTTGCCTTAGAGGAGTATCCTACTAAAATGAAATATACCTTATATATAAACCACGAAACTATATATAGTATATATATATATAGTATTATATATATAGTATAATATATATATATAGTATAATATATATATGGTATGGTTATAGACTTTATAGAGATGGACATATTAGCCAAGACCAGAGATGACCCTAAACAAGTTACCTTTATGCCACTATTCTTAGAGTGTTTTTTAAAATTTATTTACTTTTTAACTGAAGGATAATTGCTTTAGAGAATTCTGTTGGGTTCTGCCAAACATCAACACGAATCAGCCGTAGTTATACAAGGGAGGGAGGTTCTAATAATGTTTTAATAACAATACACAGGCTTGCCTTTTGGATCCAATGGAATCACCGAAGCATGAGGATATTTTAAATGGTGTGCTGTATTTTAGGGCCTGGAGAGTTGCTTACCAGTTGGTGTAAGGTGTCTCCAGGTGATCACAGGTTCAGGACGGCCATTGGCCATGCAGACCAGGGTGACATTGCTGCCCTCATTCACAGTGACATCCGAAGAGATGTTGGAGATCTTTGGTGGAACTGTTAAGACAAAAACAAATGGAATAAGTAACCACATCATTAAAAGCAGGTTTGCAGTACTGGTCCATGTGATTGGAAGTGGCAAATCTAAGCAAAGTAATTTTCTGACTTGAACCATTTGAATTTTTGTGTTAAGAAGATTACGTACTTTAGGACTTCCTTACAGGTTCAGTGAACAGATGTAAAGGATGGGTCTTACTATAAGGTGAGAATCTTTCCACTATGGTCAAGCACTATCAGAGAAGGCAATGGCACCCCACTCCAGCACTCTTGCCTGGAAAATCCCATGGATGGAGGAGCCTGGTGGGCTGCAGTCCACGGGGTCACTAAAAGTCGGACACGACTGAGCGACTTCACTTTCACTTTTCACTTTCATGCATTGGAGAAGGAAATGGCAACCCACTCCAGTGTTCTTGCCTGGAGAATCCCAGGGATGAGGGAGCCTCATGGGCTGCCATCTATGGGGTCGCACAGAGTTGGACACAATTGAAGTGACTTAGCAGCAGCAGCAAGCACTATAGGAAGTACACAGAGTAACACAATGAAAATATCTTAGCTCTTTTATGATTCAAAGGGACCTGGTTTGGTTATTAGAGAGTGTGCACAAGTATGAGCATTAAGAATAGATTTTTCTTATCACTAGGTACTACTTACATTTATTTTCTTATGTAGATAAAATGAATATATTTCCTTCAAATGTCAGGAAAAGAAAAGCAATGTTATTTAATATCAGATTGCAAATTGTGTTATTAAGATGCAGTAATCTGGTTGTTTACATAATCTAGCCACACAATGAAACCCCTAGTTAATCACTACAACAGAAAGCCTTAAATATCATCTTGGTGTCTGACAGGTCTGATGATGTTACCTCAGAGGTTAAACATGGAATTTATAAGGCCTATGTCACAGACAGGAGGGCGTGCACGTGTGCTAAGTCTCTTTAGTCATGAATGATTCTTTCCAACCCTATGAACTGTAGCCTGCCAGGCTCCTCTGTCCAAGGATTCTCCAGGCAAGAACACTGGAGTGGGTTGTCATGCCCTCCTCCAGGGGATCTTCCCGACCCAGGGGTCTAACCTGTGTGTCTTGCATCTCCTGAATTGGCAGGTAGGTTCTTTACAATTAGCACCACTGGGAAGCCCCAAGTTCAGTTCAGTGGCTCAGTTGTGTCTGACTCTTTGCAACCGCATGGACTGTAGAACACCAGGCTTCCCTGTCCATCACCAACTCCCGGAGCCTACTTAAACTCATGTCCATCACGTCAGTGATGCCATCCAACCATCTCATCCTCTGTCATCCCCTTCTCTTCCTGCCTTCAATCTTCCCTAGCATCAGGGTCTTTTCAAATGAATCAGTTCTTTGCATCAGGTGGCCAAAGTATTGGTGTTTCAGCTTTAATATCACTCCTTCCAATGAATATTCAGGACTGATATCCTTTAGGATGGACTGGTTGGATCTCCTAGAAGTCCAAGTGACTCTCAAGAGTCTTCTCCAACACCACAGTTCAAAAGCATTAATTCTTCAGTGCTCAGCTTTCTTTATAGTCCAACTCTCACATCTTTACATGACTACTAGAAAAACCATAGCTTTGACTAGACAGACCTTTGTTGGCGAAGTAATGTCTCTGCTTTTTAGTGCTGTCTAGGTTGGTCATAGCTTTTCTTCCAAGGAGCAAACATCTTTTAATTTCATAGCTGCAGTCACCGTCTGCAGTGATTTTGGACCTCCCCAAAATAAAGTCTGTCAATGTTTCCATTGTTTCCCCATCTATTTGTCAAGAAGTGATGGGACCAGATGGGATGATGGGAAGACCCAAGACCTTATGTAAATTATAAGTATTATCTCAATAACTCTTTATAATAAGTAAATAATATCCTACGAGGACTTTATTTATGGGTTGGAAAATAGGTTATAGAAGAGGCTAGGTGACAAGCAGAAAACAGATGTGAATCTAAAAAGACTCCAGGGCCCACACTCTTAAGCCCTACTTGAATGAAACTTCATCTTCACAATCCAGGCTACCAGATGGCCCAAAATAATGGGAATTACTTTTTGGTGATGTGAGAAATGATTCCCCAAGGGCTATCTGTACTGCTGTCTGACTTCCTTCATTAGTGTTCAGGGCAGCAACATTAGATTTCATACTGGTGGGCTTACGTGGAAAGTGAATTACTTACTCACAAATTTCATCACAGAGGTTATGCCCTGATTACAAACTGCAGAATTTATGCTTTGACTGTGATTTTCCTTTTCCTATTTTTTTTTTAACTCTTAGTTGCTTGTGCTGTCCCTGAAAAACTATGTGTCAGGGGGAGGGAAGAAGACAAGAAAGCATGAAGGAGTTCAATATAAAACAAAACAAAACAAAAAAAACTTTTATTTTTTTTCCCAGTCTTGCTGCCCATTAGAGACTCTGTGCAGTGACAAATAAAACGGGAATATTTTCTGCTTGTAGAAACAGCTGCCTGACAACCATAGGATTCTGCAGATCTCTGTTAGCAGTTATTGATGGTACCTGGGCAAGTGACCAGGGCAGAGTGTCAAAGGAGGAAGTGGGAGGAGAATTCTCTTGACTAGCATTCTTCTCACAATGGCATCTTATATGGCCTCTGGGTAGGAACCAGTCATTCCAAACCAAACACAATGGCAGAAATAGAATGTAGTTGATTTCTGTTACTTATTAATTTCTATTGGTAGAGTTTCTGCTTCCCCTTTGGGTTAAGTATAGTTTCTCATATTCATATATTGACTTATAGTCTCTTAGACTTTTACAAGGAGGACCTGAAAAGTTATACCCATTTAATAGGGAAGAATGTGAGGCTGAGAGTAGAATAATGGCTTATCAAAGGTGATCCCATCAAGAAATATGGCTAGGCTTAGAATTCAGAGCTCCTGTATGTCCAATTGTCGTATTGTTTAATAGCCACACTTTCTCTTTCCCAATTGAATAAGCTATGGTTCTGATTATGTCCCATAACATCTACAATACTACTCATGATGGTGTTCGAGAACAAGACTTAGACATCCTAGGAATCTTTCCTCAACAATCTAAAATCTTAAAAGGAAGCTGTATAGTAATTACAAGAGCTCACATCACTTAATTCATTGTTAATTCTGAATTCCAAGACAGGGCACAGAGTACCACATTAACAAAATGAAAAATAAAAGCTATATGATTATCTCAATAGATGCAGAGAAGGCCTTTGACAAAATTCAACATCGATTTATGATAAAAACTCTCCAGAAAGCAGGAATAGAAGGAACATATCTCAACATAATAAAAGCTATATATGACAAACCCACAGCACACATTATCCTCAATGGTGAAAAATTGAAAGCATTTCCCCTAAAGTCAGGAACAGGACAAGGGTGCCCACTTCACCACTACTATTCAACATAGTTCTGGAAGCTTTGGCCACAGCAATCAGAGCAGAAAAAGAAATAAAAGGAATCCAAATTGGAAAAGAAGAAGTAAAACTCTCACTGTTTGCAGATGACATGATCCTCTACATAGAAAACCCTAAACACTCCACCAGAAAATTACTAGAGCTAATCAATGAATATTAATCAACACACAGAAATCCCTTGCATTTCTATACACTAATAATGAGAAAATAGAAAAAGAAATTAAGGAAACAATTCCATTCACCATTGCAACGGAAAGAATAAAATACTTAGGAATATGTCTACCTAAAGAAACTAACGACCTATATATAGAAAACTATAAAACACTGGTGAAAGAAATCAAAGAGGACACTAATAGATGGAGAAATATACCATGTTCATGGATCGGAAGAATCAATATAGTGAACATGAGTACACTACCCAAAGCAATATATAGATTCAATGCAATCCCTATCAAGCTACCAGCAGTATTTTTCACAGAGCTAGAACAAATAATTTCACAATTTGTATGGAAATACAAAAAACTTCGAATAGCCAAAGCAATCTTGAGAAAGAAAAATGGAACTGGAGGAATCAACCTGCCTGACTTCAGGCTCTACTACAAAGCCACAGTCATCAAGACAGTATGGTACTGGCACAAAGACAGAAATAGAGATCAATGGAACAAAGTAGAAAGCCCAGAGATAAATCCACACACCTATGGACACCTTATCTTCCACAAAGGAGGCAAGAATATACAATGGATTAAAGACAATCTCTTTAACAAGTGGTGCAGGGAAAACTGGTCAACCACTTGTACAAGAATGAAACTAGATCACTTTCTAACACCATACACAAAAATAAACTTAAAATGGATTAATGATCTAAATGTAAGACCAGAAACTATAAAACTCTTAGAGGAGAATGTAGGCAAAACACTCTCCGACATAAATCACAGCAGGATCCTCTATGACCCACCTCCCAAAATACTGGAAATAAAAGCAAAAATAAACAAATGGGATCTAATTAAAATTAAAAGCTTCTGCACAACAAAGGAAAATATAAGCAAGGTGAAAAGACAGCCTTCTGAATGGGAGAAAATAATAGCAAATGAAGCAACTGACAAACAACTAATCTCAAAAATATACAAGCAACTTATGCAGCTCAATTCCAGAAAAATAAACGACCCAATCAAAAAATGGGCCAAAGAATTAAATAGACATATCTCCAAAGAAGACATACAGATGGCTAACAAACACATGAAAAGATGCTCAACATCACTCATTATCAGAGAAATGCAAATCAAAACCACAATGAGGTACCATTTCACGCCAGTCAGAATGGCTGCAGTCCAAAAGTCTACAAGCAATAAATGCTGGAGAGGGTGTGGAGAAAAGGGAACCCTCTTATACTGTTGGTGGGAATGCAAACTAGTACAGCCACTATGGAGAACAGTGTGGAGATTCCTTAAAAAACTGGAAATAGAACTGCCTTATGACCCAGCAGTCCCACTGCTGGGCATACACACCGAGGAAACCAGAATTGAAAGAGACACGTGTACCCCAATGTTCATCACAGCACTGTTTATAACAGCCAGAACATGGAAGCAACCTAGATGTCCATCAGCAGATGAATGGATAAGAAAGCAGTGGTACATATACACAATGGAGTATTACTCAGCCATTAAAAAAATACATTTGAATCAGTTCTAATGAAGTGGATGAAACTGGAACTGATTATACAGAATGAAGTAAGCCAGAAAGAAAAACACCAATACAGTGTTCAGTTCAGTCGCTCAGTCGTGTCCGACTCTCTGTGACCCCATGAATCGCAGCACGCCAGGCCTCCTTGTCCATCACCAACTCCCGGAGTTCACTCAGAGTCACGTCCATCGAGTCCGTGATGCC